>NC_089831.1:24263141-24563141 GCF_035046505.1 Tiliqua scincoides
GTCAAGCATGTTGCCTCTTAGAAAGCACTTGGTTTCTAAGGTCTAGAGCAGGGGTGCTCACACTTTTTTGGTTCGAGAGCTACTTTGAAACCCAGCAAGGCCCGGAGATCTACCAGGGGGGAAGGAAGCGTCTGACAGACACCCCCTTTAATGTATGGAGCCCCTGCTGGAGTCTAGTCAGTTTTGTTGCTGCATGCCTGAAGAGCAGCTAAAGTGTCCGTTTCAGTGTCAGTTTAGTGTCAGCTAAATATGTCAGTTTCGTCCAGTCACTAGACGAAACTGACATATTAACAGTTTGGAGAGACAGGGCTCTGCGATCTACTCATTTTGCCTCGCGATCTACCGGTAGATCGCGATCCACCTATTGAGCACCCCTGGTCTAGAGACAGAAGCTGAAGCGGAGTGCTTGCGTGGCCACTTGTCCATGCTCTGCAGGAATCGGGGCAGTAGTACCTCTGGTCTTCCCCTGCAAAGGATGAGGGGATGTCCCTGCGACGGGTGGGGGCTGGATGTGGGGTGGGGGCAGCTTGCTATAAGGCCTCAATGCCTCCCCTACCCCCTGCAGTTTCTGCAGCACCCACTGGGATGTTGTGCTGTTTCTTTGGCGCCTTTCAAAACTGTTGCTGCACCCCCATGCCCTCCTCAGGCAACTGCTGTGGTTGCTTTTGCTTTCGTCTGGTGTAGAAAGGTCTTCCTCCCTCTGCTGGCAGTGCTAAGCAAGTAACATCCAAACATTACTGGACAGCATGCACTTTGGGGGAGCCAGCATCTCTTCTTTCCCCACAAAAATCCAGAGGGGTTCCAGAATTCCGGCCTGTGCGGAAGTGTCCTTCATGGCACCTCAGAAGCACACAAGCCACATCAAATTCCCAGGCTCCGGGTCATCTCAAATGCAGCCTTGGGAGGAAGGCAGGGCCTGGCCTGGTCTAGTTCCAGATTCAGGGAGGGCAACTGGATGCAAGTCCTTTTTTGTTGCTTTCCTTTTGGGGGCACGGATTGCCCTGCAGAGCCCTGCTTGTCATGTGGCTTTTCTTTCAAGGGGGCATGAGGCATGGGAGGGGGCGTTGTATCCGGCTGACCTGTTTGAGAACAAGAGGATCTCGATAGGAAATGTTTGGGGTGATCCTGACAAATACGTCCTTGATCAGCGGGGCCTCCAAGCACACAAGCACTTTCCTCTTTTCATTCTTGCTTCTTTTAGCCTTCACTATTTCTCTGTAGTGGAAAAAAAAGCAGGCAATGTGTCTAAAAGCGGTTTTGAAAATTCAGCAGTGTTAATTCCTACACAAATACAATCCACCCATCAATTGGTGGAATATCATTTAACTGATCAGGCTGCGGTCTTATTGAAAAAGTGGCAGTAGCGGCGACTGGATGAACAGAGGCTGCCTTTTCAGTCTGTTAAAATGCTTGCTAATTTAAATAATTGACTAAATGTAGCCCTAATGAGATGCATCAAAACATGCCACGTATTCACGGAGCCTGCAGGATGTCGGCAAAAAACAAAAATGACAAGGTATAAAGGATGCTTGTGTGACTCACTAGTTTTAATAACTGGCATGTGGGGGCCTGGGAGAGGGGTGTTAAGCCCTCCCCTCTTGATTCAGCATCCATCGTGGTCCAGCAAGTGAGGAGTTTCCCATGGTGCTTTGCACATTAACTCTGCCTCTGTTTTTCACCTACTGTGTTCTCCAAGTGTCCCCTTTGCCGACTGTGTCAGGGAATGAAACTTCAGGGCTTAGCTACAACCAGACAGCAGTTTCCCAAACTCCTGAAGGGGCCCAGAATGGTACAGCTGGCAACAGCCCCGATAAAGGTATCTGTTTTACTTCCGCTAGCCCCTGCTGTTGGTGTGGGGTTGGCACCCCGAGGGGTCCGCCCCAGCCACATGGCTCAGGGCATGTTCTTGCTGCTTCCTGCAAGTCCTGACCCAAAGGCAGGCGTAGTCAGGGCTGTGTGTATGCCAAGCTCATCCGAACTTTGCAACAGGCAAAATTATGTCAACCATGCAAGCCTCTGTTGTTTCTCTTTACATTGTGCTTTTACTCTGCTCTTCTGGGGAATCTTATTCAGCTGCTGGGATTGGGCAAGCGTTGGCCACAGGGCTCTCAAGTGCACCTTCTCCAGTGTTCCCGGGGTGTGCAGTCTTGACTTCAGGGAAGGTCTTTCTGGAGGTGAAGACTGCCCCTCCACAGCACCTTGGTTGGCAACCTTCAGTCTCGAAAGACTATGGTATAAGCCTATAGCACCCTGTATTCCCAGGCGGTCTCCCATCCAAGTACTAACCAGGCCTGACCCTGCTTAGCTTCCGAGATCAGACGAGATCAGGCATCTGCAGGGTAGCAAGTTTAACTTCCACACAGGCCTGAGAGTGGAACCTTATAGCAAGTTAAGTTCCTCTTCACAAGCACAGGAGCTAGAAACTTGATTCACAGCAGCAGTAAGAAACAGAAGCTGAATTTGAATGCCAGCCCCTTTTGGCTTTTCTGAGCTCCCTGGAGATGGCAGCAAACACACAGTCCTGACAGTAGCATATTCGGTTCCCCCCTTCCCAAACAATTGCTTAGGGCAGTGGTTCCCGAACTATAAGCTGTGGTTTGCCAGGCAGCCGTGGAATCCTAGCTAAAAACCAGTACAGGATTGTAGCTCTAATGGGGAGCTGCGGCCAGAGGCCCAGTAGATCAAGGGAGCTGCCAGTCGAAAAAGTTTGGGAACCACTGGCTTAGGGAATAGCCTTGCTGCAGCGCTGGGGGAGGCAGCTTGTCACTGGACAAAGGAAGCTCCCCTCCAGCATTTGGTTTTCTTGGGGTGCTTCTGAAAGCTCTTCCTGAACTCTCCTCTCACTGCCGAGGTTGCTTTAGCATTTAGAAGCTTCTTCCCAGTTGCAGCAATTCTTACGAAGCAGCCTCAAGGTGGGACAGAAATACAGTGGGCCCTCCTTAACTGGGGGCTCCGCATCCATCAACCGTGGCTGCCTCCCCAGGCCTCAGAACATTTTCTGGTTTGTGTCCCTGACTTCCATTCACATCCAGAAGATGTTCTGAGGCCCGTGGTGTGGGCTGCGGGCTGGTGCGACTTCTGGGACAGCAGTGCAATCTTCAGGTAAGAGATTGCAATCCTCAGGTAAGAGACTGCAGCTCTGAGCTCTAACATCCACAGATTTTGGTATCTGCAGGGGGGGCACCAAGGGACTACTGTGGGCGCTTAAGAGCGGCTTCATTTCTTTAAAAAAAAAAAGGGGGGGGGTCCAGAATTCCAGCTTACATGGTCATTGGCTTTTACATCACTTTCCAGGGCTCAGTCTTCGGAGGGAGCCCAAAGTCTCTCTTCCATCTTCAAGAGGTCTGATCCTCTGTGCATTTTCCTCCCTTAGAAAAGCAGACACGGGAGAGCAAAGGTGTGATCATCGTGGCCGTTGTCATCTGTGTCCTGCTGATTGCAGTGCTGGGCGCCGTCCTCTACTTCTTGCACAAGAAAGGGAAGCTCCCCTGCGGCCGCTCCGGCAAACAAGAAATGTAAGTGCTGCCCTTCCTCTTGCCCGCCTCCCTTCCGCCCATCTGCCAGAGACTCTGCTTCCCCATCTCATTGCACCGAGCAGCTCGCTTCTCCTGATCCTGGGGGGCAGGTGGAGCTGAATCTGCACCCTGGGCTGCCTTTCACTCCAGACCGCTGTAGAGGGGCACCAGCTCCCCACTGGAGCTGAAAGCTCAAGCTGCTGTGGCTGAATATGCAGGTCTTCAGAAGAGCATGAAAGGCTGTCTGCATAGTGATCGTTGGCCATGGGGTATGCTGTCCTCCCTCGGAGCCCACCAAGCAGGGTTGGGGAGAGCTGTAGAACCCTGCAAACGGAACAGCAGAATGGGGGGAGGGCGGGTTGCTTGCACTGCTACGTCTGTTAACCACCTTGACCTCAGTCAACTCTTGCCAGTCTTCAAGCTGTGCTGTTTCTGGTTCTAGAGTAGCTGTGCAAGGTCATGCCCAGCCTAAGAACTCGCTGGAGTCTGAAAGTGGCCTCTGGAGCAGGGCTGCCCTAACCCACAAAATCACCCTTTGCTCTTTGCTGAGCCTTGACTCTGTTTGAATTTCTAAGCCCTTGTAGCAGAGAAGAATATCCTGCAATGGGCTGCTCCTTCCTGGACAAACAAGGGGTCTGTTGCTGTTCCCTTAGGAAGTATATTTCCTTGGCCAAATAACCAGCTAGACATGACTGAGAAGATAAAATCCCCTCTCCCAGCACCAGAAAAGAATGTGGCGGTGGGTACCAGTCAAGTCTTCCAGGGCAGTGGACGTACTGCAAGGGCCGTGCCGTGTCTGGAAAGCCCCTTCCCCAGTTATCACTGCCTTGGCCTCAGGCAGTGCCCACATCTGCTTAGTGTCAGTCCTCTTTGCAGCGGACAGGAGACAGGCAAGGCAGGGGCTACTGGCCAGGGGGCACCTCGACCACCTTTTGTTCTTCCCTACTATTGTCTGCGTCCCGCCCCACCCCCCTTGCGTCTTGCCACCGCGCGAAGGCACACCTAAAGCTGTCTCAACACTATCACCCTCCATCCTCCCTAGCACAAAGCCCGACGCGCATAAAGACAAGATTGTAGTTGAAGTTAAGTCAGATAAACTCCCTGAAGAGGCGGAGCTTCTGCAGGACGCCAATGGTGAGAAGAGATCTGCAGGTGATCAGGTAGGCCTGGTGGGCTGGGCTGGCTGCAGCCACCAGCAGAAGTGATGGTTAGGGGGGATCCCGAGGCGGGTACAGGGGGGATCCCAGTCCCAGGCTGGCAACATTCCCATTTCTGCCTGGTCTGTAGTGTGCAGTCCCCTTTAGCCACCTACAGTCTGTTTAGGAAACAGATGACAGAGGCCAGTCTTGCCAGATGGCACCCAGAACCTTCTGCCCAACCCAGAGGCCTCCAGCTCTTTCTGTATTCCAGGACCACTCCCCCCACCCTCAGTTTGCAGCTTCACTGAAGGGTAGATGCTACAGTGAACTGAACCAGAAAACCTTAGTCAACATATTTCCATAGAAAGAGCCTGCCTCTGCAGAGAGAAAGCAATTCCGGCCTTTCATCCCTTCCTACGCATGGGGCTAGAGTTACCATTGCGGACACGTGTGCAGAGTAGACCAGCTGTCTTCCTCGGTCTACAGGAGCAGCATGTTGGCCTGCTCCACTTCCTTGGCTTGATCCCATGAATGTGCAAGAGGGAGCTACCTCTGCTTTAGCAATTTCCCAACTCTGTCACTTGTGGGCATTAAAGGGCTATTCATGTGTTAAATTGTACACAGGTACACACTGTTATCCATGTGTTCATTCAATGCTGGTTTGATCATATACACAGGCTACTGCTCTGTCTACTCACACACTCATTCACATGAACAAACCCACATACAGACATGTGGTGCCTGGGCAGAATTTAACCTGTGATCAGCTCCTGTGCATGCAATACATTGCTGTGTGCCTTTGCTTCTCTGTTCCCTTCCGCAAAGGGCAGTGCTCTGTTTGCCTTCCCTAGCCCACCTGTGCAAGGCCTGGCCCACCCACTGCAGTCTGTCTGGAAGAACATTTCCATTCCAGTCCAGAAAACTGCCCAGCATGTGCTTTGCTGTGCCTCCAATCATAAACTGGCTGTCATCATCATGTAGTATATTATATGGGAATATTACAGCCAAATGTTGCTGGAAGTAGGATTTTTTTTTTTTAAATTGGCAACTAGCCCCTGTATAACTGACTTGTCTTTTTTTGCTGCCTTAAAAGGGAGAGAGATACATCGATCTGAGGAACTGAAGAGAGAAACGGCTGTGCACCTCTTCCTTTAAGACTCCCCGTCCCCTTTAAACACCTCCCTCCCCTGCTTCCGTGGCCAAAGTCCTCTGACTGCACAAGGTGACTTCACCAGATGACTTCACGGAGAGGAATCCTTTGCAGCCCACACAAAGGGCTTTGAAGGATGATGTGACCACAAGCTGACAGACTGGGGCTTCTTTTGCTCTCGCTGACCAAAATGGGACTCTTAAGAAATTATCTTGGCACAACCCTCTCGAGGAGCTTGTGAGTAGGGAACCCACGTGGTGCTCTGCTGATCTTTGTTGCATTCGTGTTTCAACTGTCCCTGTCTTAGGGGAGAAAAACCCCTCACCAAATTATGCCTGTTCTTGCCAGGCAGTTTTATTTAGACTCCTTATCCAGCAATAGGGGAAAAACTTGAGTTCTAGATTAGCAGGCTTGGAGAATGACGGAACACAAGTTCTAGTTTTCACAAAAGGGGGGCCTGGCTGCCTTCAGCTCTGCCTCCGGGGGTGGGGGGGCAGCTAAGGAAAACTCTGCACTTCAGAAGGCCAAGAGAGGAGCAAAAACTTCTTTTGTACAAACTGTATAGTCACAATTGTTTTTAGATGGGAATTTAGTTACCTCCCTGGTCCCCGTGGGTATTGTCAGTCTTTGGAAAACCTGCCACTGGCAGAAGGATGGGGCCAGGGATAAAGGGGGCAGTTTCTACAGTGTTCTTGTCTCACAAGGCCTCTACTGCTGGTCAGATAATTGTAGGAAGGCCCAGGTAGCAGCACAGGGAAGTTTGAAGGGATAGGGCAGGATCACATCCCCCAGATGCTTGAGAGACTGGCTCCTGCTTCTTTCCCCTACTCTAAAATTCCAACTGACCATAGACAGAAATACCCTATTGCCTGCCCCCCGCTTACTTGCTCCAAGGTTTCCCATTTTCCTCAAACTCCCAACAGCAAGCAGCCTCCAAACACCGAAACCGGGCAAAGAGTTAAGATTTTGCTTTAGACACTTGTTTCTGTAGCAGTTAAAAGTGCAGAAAACTCATTAACCAAAAAACAAACCAGGGCCAGAGAAGGGAATGTTGCGCTTTACTTGTAAGCTAGAAAATTATCAAAACGAAAAGCTTTTTGTTATATATATTTTTGTTGATGTGCGTGTAAATTTAAGAGTGTCTGAGTTGCAGGGTTTTTTTATATATATATATGAAAAATAAAAAGCTAAAAAATCTTTACCGAGTGGCTCTACTTATGACGGTCAACACATGAAACAGAATCACCGCAAAGCACAGCCTTAAGTCATGGTTTGTATCCTGGAATCTGTCTCTTACTTAACACAGATTAGCTGTACAGCAGCAAACTCACAGGGGCCTGAGGGATAGTTTAAATTTTCCAAGGAAACCAGAATATTCAGGGTATTTCTTTTGGCCTGGGGCCCAGGGAAAAAATTCCTGAAACACTAAGAGTGCCGTGAACCAGGAAAGTTTGGGAACCTCTGAATTAACAGGTAAGTTCAGTCTCTGTTCAGGATCCTTTGCTGCAGATTAGTCCACCCATTTCTTTCTGTCTCTCTCATACCCCCTCCCTCACTTATCAATGCAGAGAAAGACCAAAAAAATGTTCCTTATGCAGATAGGAATTGTGTCACATTCCAAAATGAAACCAGGTTTCATTTCTCTGCCACATCATCATTTAAAAGGCTCTTCAGATGGGGGGCACCTACCCTTAATTACCTTCATAGCAAAATTGATTGTAAAGGACTTTCCATCTGTGCTAAGGTTTCAGGGCGCTATGGACACTGCCCCATGGTCAGCAGGGTGTGAAGCAAAGTTGCCTGGACTCCTATATGGGAACAACTGGTCTATATGTGCAGCAGGGTGGGTGCTGGAGAGTTCCCTAGACTGTAGAGTGGAGGCAGACTTTGGAAAGCAACTAAAACCTCATCCACCTGCACTGGCCATCTCACTTGAATGAATTTCCCTGCACTACCTATAGACTAAAAAGTCTTATCTTGCAACAAACTTCTGGGCTACAAGCCTAAAGAAAGAAAAGGTGGAGATCTTCAAAGCACCAAATTTTATCTACCCCTTTTGTACTTGCACTTGTATCTGACTACTCCTGTAAGCCCGGTTCAGTGTATTTAAACTCACTACACAACCCTTGCACAAAACTGATTGGCAAGTGCAGCTAGAGCCAAAGGCCTGACATGGAAGTCCACTAGAGAGAAGGATAGCTCTGGGCAGTCCTGCCTTCTGGGAAGCATGAAGGCACCCTCAGTCGTAAATGCACCCGAGACCATGAGCACCACTGCTCGGGCTACAACTGACACAACATAATCAATATGCTACAACAAAGAAATTTATTTAAAAATAAAACTTTGTTTTTGTTTTTTCTTTTACTGACACACATGGAACACCCTCCCACCCCACCCCCCAAGCTCTTTAGTGGGCAGCTTACAAGAATGAAAAATAAAAAATAAATAACATTAGTATAACCTCTAAAACATTACAATGCATTTGCAGAACAAAGAGACTTGAGGCCAAATGAACCTTAAAGCTCAGCTATTCTGTAAGAATATTTACCTTCTGTCCTTATTCTTTACAGGTCTGAAAGGATTAAATACTGCTAATATAATTTTTTTATTATATTAATGACATTATTATAGCTTTTAAAATAGTCAGTGGAAATCTGAAAACTTTTTTAACACTGATATTAAAATGGTTCCCAACTTTCAGGAGAAATAAAGCTGCTTTAAACCCTTCCCCGCCCCCAAGGTGATTTTTAATTCAGCACTTTAGTCCCGCCCCCCTCACTGCCTTGCAGCAGCCATCCACTAACAAGCCTCCACTGGCACGTGACTGTGCCCCCAAAACTGGCTACAAAAAGGGGGTTATTCATAAAGCCCTGCACCGAGGTCCCAAGCACCCCTGGGGCTTGGGGGGGGGTGGCGTAAAGGCAGCATTTGCAAAGAGAACCACTGCCAACTGGACAGGCACTGAACAGTTAGTCCTTAACGGCAGAGGCCACAGGGAACTCCTTGCGCAACACACACGCAAATGAATGAACCTGGGAGACAAGGGGTAGCATCAACAAGCACAGTCCGCAAGAGGAAATGCAGGCAAACTGTGCTCGGTCCCCACAATGCTTATGGATCAACGCCCTGAAGTCAGCAGGAATCTTGACAAAGGAAACATACCATGTGTGCCTGGGCGGGGGGAGGGGGCAACAGATGCGGTTTGCTTCCAGTCCTGAACTACCTTTGATTTTTATTTTGTTCACTCTATTTTGGGAAGGGGAAGAGAAAAGCAGAGGTTGAACAGCATCTTTGTGCTGGTGGGACAGAATGATCCAGACCACCAACTGGCTGAGCTAAAATCCTGCACCAGAGTTGCTCTGCTTTCAAGTCAAGCTTCAGCTAGCAAGCAACATGCACAGCTCATTATTAGTGACAGGGCCATGAGGAGGACAGGTTGGCTGGCGCTGAATTGCTACACACCAAGGACCATGGGTGTCAATCTAGGGGCGAGGGCTTCCTCCTTCCAGTCTGCTGCTCACAGAGGTAGCTCCAGGCTTCCCCTGGTGAACTTCTGACCCCATCACCTGCCTTTTTCAAATTCTAGCTTTGAGATCCTGCATTTCCCCTATCAAAAAGGCACTAAAAATTTGGCTTCGTGTAAAATAAGCTGACCTTTATAGGTTGAAGATACGCGGGGAAAAAATTATATAAGGTCCAAATGAAGGCAAAAATTAAAAGCAGCAAGGAACACATCTCAAGGAGCCTCTGGCTTGGCCTCCGTTGTGCTTGCAAACAGACATTCATGTGGTTCAAGGAGAAAAAGCCACTTAAAACATTTCCTCATGTAAATTGAAAAACACAAGAAGTGGACCAAAAAAGGAGACAGGCAGAAAAGTCCAGTCTGCTGTACATGCTACAATGCCGGCCCACCCATGTCTCGTCTGTGGGATGGTAGCCACAGGGGGGAAGCTTCCTCCTGCCAGGGCTGCCCGTGTTCCAGAGGCCTGAAGGGACTCACTCATCACCCACCTGGGCTGCTGCTTTGCACAAAAAGGGCATCCTGGGCCCGGAAGCAACGATTCCCAACTCAAGCATCAACAACTTCTCCGCCAGGCTGGGGAATTCAGCCGCGGCAAAGCGGTCCTCAGCCCTACGTGGAATCAGCAGATGCTCCAGGGAGACTTCAGCTGCTGCCCAGGCTTTTTCATCCTGCGGGAAGCAATACAGGCGACTTGATTGACTTCATTGGCCTGCTTTCCAAACGCTGTCCGGATCTTCAAAAGCACTAAATTCACTTTGGGATGAGGCATGCTAAGGAAAAATCTTCACAGTGTTTCACACGAAAGCAGCAAGATGGGACTGACTTAGCCACCGTCCATCCCATGCGCAGAAAGGGGGCTCCTGAAGCACCTGGCAGCACTGGTCTTGGATAACTCCTTCCTTGGGAAACCAGGAACATGCACACACACACATACACACACAGGTCCCAGCTGGCAGAGTCGGCCACCCAGCTTTTGCATCAGTTGCAGTTGGCAACTGGCTTCTTGCACCGTCTTCAAGTCATGCCACCCCTGCCAAGGGGCACTGCTGGAACCAGAAAGCAGCATCAACTGGCTCCTTCCAACAGCAGGCACAGGCAGCTCTGTGCAAGTCCTTCGAAGGAATCCAAGTGAATGTGGACAGGCAGAGTTGTTGATTTAGCGAGAAACACATTTCATGAGCAAAATGTCTCTCCGGAAAAGTTCACTGTCCTGATCTGGGGTAATTCAACAGGATGACTGGAGGGGAAGTCAAACAGGCAGTAGGTTTCAAGATATAAATCTCCATGTTGGGGCTAATTTTGCACCTGTGTAGACTGGAGTGAACACTTGGGAAGTGGATGAAAAAGGGGAAGCAGCCTCTGAGCTGCAAATTGTGGCAACACATACACCTGCACACACCTTCCCAAAAACGCCACCAACCTGTCAAAAGCCATCTGAGCTTAAAAAGTAAACAAGGGGTACTATTAAAACAGTGCCTTTCAAAAGCAACACTTGTGCAACTTTTGCACTGATTTTCACACCCAGTTTCTTCTGGTCTAGCAATGGATCTGTAACGAGGAACTGTAACAAGCAGGGAGAAGAAAGTCCTTTGTCTTTTACCATACCATATAGACTCCACAGAAAGTTGCGTTCTGACTGCACAAAAGCTGAATATGCTCCCCTAGGTTGGCCCAGCACATGGTGAACAGAAAGGGGAAAGGGGGGGTTTGAACAGCTCTAAGAGCCACAAAGCTTCTGGGTGTCGCTACAGTTGGCCACACTGACAAGCTACAGTGTTGGGAGTGTTGAAAAGCAGTTCCTCCAGTCCATGAGAGTCTTGGTTCATCAAAGCATGAAAGTGTAGAGTGCTTTGGGCCAGAAAACTCAGCAGCACCCAAATCTCAAAAATCTACTCATCCAATGTGAGTGAGAAGTTCTGCGTCTCCGATGCCCAACAATCCAGTGTGCGGCAAACAGTGCTGGCAACGAGAGAAGACCAACTGAGGACAGGAGTTGGAAGGGACTAAAGGGAGGTGCAGGAGGGCATAAGCAGCACATGGACAGGGGAGCTTCACAGAAGGAAGCACCTGAAACCTTTATTTCTCAACCAAGCCTCTGCTCCTCAGCAGCAGGTGTTCTGAAAAGCCTGAGCCAAAACATACAGCAGTGAGAGGCCCCAGCCTGGAACTGTGAACCATGGTGGGGGGGACGGGGACCACTAGCCACATGGAGATGCCGGTCAATACAATGGCATCCAATCCACACTCACAGCACTAGACACACACTGTTCAAACCACCGCAACCACCCCTTGTCCACCAGCAGGGGAGCCCAGACAACGTTCACAAGCAAGACAGCCACTCTCTCAAACTGGGAAATGGGAGGCAGGGGGTGGGAGAAGGACTCCAAAAGATACACAGACTGTAGAGGACACACCTCCCTGCTCCATTTCATTCCATTTGCTTTGAAACCTGGAATCGCAATAAACCCTGATAACCGATTCTCTGCAGAGGCAGGCCTGACTTCACAGGAAGTCTCAATGAGCCCATTGCCTCCTCTATCAGGTATCAACTGGGCAGGAGGCCACCCAGGCAGGCTGATGCACAGGGGTGTCCCAGGCGGGGCCAGATGTGCTATGTGGCCACATGGGCAGGGGAGGAAATGGAGACAAACTCCCGGAGAATATTTTTGGCCATGTCAATATTGTTATGGGCAATGACGAGTGCTTTCTGGATGTCCTGATAGGAGTAGCCTTGGCTCATGAGGTTCTCAATCTCACTGGAGAGCTGGGGAGAGGCAGCAGAGACCAGCCCTGTGCTGCCACCTTGCAGACAGCTGCCCGCTTTCCGTTCAGAGTTGATCCTCCGAGGCAAAGGTTTTGGGGGCCTCTCTGGAACCTGGGAGCCATCCGACATACCTGAAGGAAAAGAGAGTCACATTTGACAGAAAGAAAAGAGGACAAGAGCTTAGACCATCACTCCTCTGCCTGAAGCTGTCTGAACAGCTGGGAATTCAAGGCCAGGAGACACATATTTACTTTAACAAGCACTTCCAACTCCCAACACCCTGTGGTGAAAGAAGACAACCACAGATTTCAGACAGGCAGCCTTCGGTCGAAGCAGCCAGAGCTCTCTGTTGCTGACCCTCCCAGTCCCACGCAGAGGGACAGAAATGGCTGACCCTGTGGTTTGAGAGCTTGCTGAGGAAGTGTCATTTCTTGCAGGAGGGTGTTAAAAGCAGAACTGGTTCTCGTGCCATCAGCCTTCTGAGAAAGGCAAGAAAAAGGAACTCCTTGAAACCACACACATTGCTTGTCTGCTTCCAGCCTCTCTGGAAACCAAAGTACTGAGCAGGGGCCATGAAAGTAGTCCTTAGCACCTGCCCCAAAGCACAAAATGGCTAAGGATCTGGTCAGACAGAGACCATAAGGCGTGACTGGATCAGAATCATGAGCAAAGTCCCCTTAGCAAAATGCTGGGAACAGCTAGTGAACCACAATGCACATCCCCGTTCTTGACTGTTTACAGGCAAGTTGCACAACAGAGAATTAAAACCCGGGCTCACGCACAAACGTATCACTTGTTTGCTGATGCTTGAGTGTGTGAACAGACTCCACTTGAAATTTGGTCTGTGGAGGCTCCTTCACACATGTGGAATATCACTTCATACAGTCTCCAAAGGATAGATGCAGATAGAGTAGCCAAACCCCTGACTGTCGCCTGATAGATGGGTGGACAGACTGCCCAGCCTACGTCTAAGGAGAAAACACGACTAGGTAGCCACTCCTATTGTGGTTTTGACACTCAGAAAGCTGTTCCCAACACTGGACTTCTCCCTCTGTCCTCTCAGTGCAAGCCAACTGTCCCCTGTCCTCAGCGTGTGTCTCCATTCCCCATTCATGTCTCTGCAGTCTTAGAATTTTCCTGGCCATATGCAACAACTGATCCCACCTTTTCTTCACATACATCTTCTGCTCTCCATACTGGAACCTACAGGAGAGCAAGGTGGCAAAGCTGCGATTAAGTACCTGTTAGGACATCATTGTCCAAAGAGGCGCGGCTGAAGGCAGAGGCTGCGTTGGAGATATCGGAGAGGGTCCGACGCGCCTGGGTCATGGGTATGGCTGGCCTGGGCACATCATAGCCATCCTCTTCGTTCTCGGACTCCTCCGGTTCATTACTGGCGTTGGCAGCAGCAATGTCTCCTCCATCTTACAAAGGAAACCCAAAGGGGACACTATTAGTGGTAGCCCCTCTTCCTCCATACGCAAAGGGAAAATGCTTTTTTAAAAGGGAAACATTGCTAACAAAAACATCAACCAGAAGAAACTGCACAGACATGAATGGTGCAATTAACAAGGGAAGCAAAAGCTCTCCAGGTGTCACCCATCTGCAGGTGACTGATGAATTCCACCCTGTCCTCCATATTGGACTCTCTCGGCAGAAAAGCCTGGTTTCTTGAAGCCAAAAGACCACAGCAAGAGCTTGGGCAAAAAAAAACACCTGCCCCTTCTCTCCTACTTGCCTAGGGAAGCCTGCCTCCTCAGGAAGACACTTACCAGGAAGACTGATGGGCTCAGTGCCAGAAGGAGCTGCCTGGGAGTGGATGTTGAACATGGCTTCGTAAGTGCACCCATCAACTTCTTGATCATATTCCGACACTCTGAGCAAGGGAAAAAGAGAGAGGATTCGCTTCAGAAACTCCGTGGGCTCCTGCAGCAGGCCATGCAAGAGGAGCCGTGCGCAAGGGCACACCGCAAGCACATCATTGCAAAACAAAAATGGGCTGTGTTATTCCAGGCGTGTCCAATCCTTTCAGCACTGGTTGCTGCCAGTCCGCTCCAAGGCCACATGCTGTATTTTCCTGTTGTGTGGTGTGTTGTGAACTGTTTCTGTTTGGACTATGCCCCCCCTCCCCCCCACAGTGACTACAGAAACACCAACAGTGGGGGTGGAGAAAAGAACCAAGCAAGGCTTCCCCTCTCCTCCATCCTCTGCTTTTCCCCCCACTGTAATGGCTGCTCTGGAATCCTTGTTGGCTGAAGGGCAGGGCACAAATGCTTTACAGAAACCGCTCTAAGCCAGTGCTCACCAAACCACAACCCGCGAGACGGATCTGATGCAATGCTGCATCCGTCCCGTGTGAGCAGCGCCTACCGTCGGGCGTGCTGCTCAACCCTCCATTGCTGTTGTGTGACCATCCGGGCAGTCACGTCTGTCCGAAAAGGCAGGCACAACGCCTTCTGAGACAGTGGGCTACAGACGCGACTGCCCAGAGTGTCGTGCAACAAAAATGGAGGTGATTCTCCTGTGTTGCGAGCTGGAATGGTAAGCACCAGTCCAAATGGGGACCGATTTAGTGCTGCACAGCGGTTGCAAATTTGGCAAGCGCTGCTCTAAACTGTCTGAAAAAGCAGTTTATATATACCCTATTTACCATACAAAACTGACCTGGCAGATGTAAACTCTGGGGACTTTGCTGCATGACAAGGTCACATACACAAATGAGGTCTAAATCTATAGCACTTCAATCCTGCTACAGAATACAGGGAAGTGTTTTTTGAAAGAAGAGCAAGACCCCTGACGAAGCTGCTCCTCTGAGCAAAGAGGCAGGCCCAAGGAATGTTAAAACGACACATTCTGATGAGCAGCCTACTCCTAAGTTCTTGGCATGCAGTGAGCCAAAAACACAAATAAAGGAAAACCAAAACAAGCAGAACGCAACTGAAATGGAACCATCCTGCTGCTCACCGTGAACTTGGAGTCATTTCAACAGGCAACTTGACCTCTGGCTTTTGCACAGCAGAACCAGGTGGCACCACGGGCAAGGAGGATGGGGACATGTACTCTGCGTCCTCGTCATTTTCCATGTGTTCTCCAGGTGGCGGCTTTGGCACAAACAACGGTCTAGTGGTGGGAAGGATGAAGAAGAGAAAGTTCACCATCAAAGACAAGTGGCTTTCTGAGCAACGGGTTTGGAAATGCTCCTGACAAAGCAACGGGTTTGGAAATGCTCCTGACTCAGTTCAGATTCCCGGCATGTGAAGGTATGTCAACTGCAAGACCAGCCTGTGCATCGCAAACAACTGACTGGAGTGCACAGTTGCAATCTCCTTGTACATATATCTTTGGCTTGCTTGAACATTGATTTGTTGCTTCCTGGATATCTGTGATATTCTGTTTGTAACCATCCGACAGTGCTGAGGTTCTTAGCTCTATGAGAGCCAATCTGGTGATGTGTCACCCACATCAGCAAGACTTAGGTTCAAATCCCAGTTTAGTCACAAAATTTTGCTGAGTGTTCTTGAGCCAGTCACTAGGTCTCAGTCTAACCTACCTACCACACAGGGCTGTGAGAATAAAAGAAGGGGAAGGAAGTGTGTACACCAGGCTGAGCATCTTGGAAGAATGCTGGCATATAAATACTTTAAAAAATAAAGTGAAAAATAACCATTTCAGTTTAAAAAAATAGATTAAAAGCATACCATAGTAAATTAAACATGGGGGGGGGGGAAACCCAGAGCAAAATGGAAATCGTAGATATACGTGGCAGTATAACATAACTGAGTCACTCAATTCCATGCATTCTGACTCCCCATATGGTGCAGAGGAAACGCAAGTCCAACTAGCAGCCACAGGAGGTGTACATGTTCATCTGTCCCACCTATGATTGATCCTGTAAGTCAACCCTGAATTAGTCAAAATTATCAGAAGCTTTCATCAGAGAAGACACCATGAGACGACAACATACCTCACGGCAAGGGAATAGATGGCATTTGCGGATGAAGAAGGCTTTATTTTAGACACCTCACTGTCTGAGGCAACCAGAGGCCCACCAGGTTGGGTCTGCAACAAAACATTATGTCAGATGTTGCCAGTGGCAGATGATCTGAGAAGAGGACATCCTCACTAAGCAGAACACACTTAGCTCTCTTTTCATTAGAGGGTATATCCTAGCATCAGAGATCACAAGCCAGCAAGGAGGACTGACTGGCCTCAGACACACATACTTTGTGTTCCGGAACAGCCAAGAGTGTGCAAGACTAAGCAGCCAAGGGAAAAAGGCCAGGAAGTGGTGTTCTTGTTGACCAGTATAGGGTGTACACTTTCAGAAGCCAATTCTGTGAAAAAGCCTACATAGCTCTTTCAAGAGCTAAACACGAAAGCCATGTACAATTTGCAAGGAACCATTCTGTAAAGACAGGAGACAGTGTGCTCCAATGTGAAATAGCTAGCTCAGGGGCCACAAGTATGACGAACAGCAACATCGCCTACTAGTATTGCACAAGGTTACTGGCAGTGTCTGAACTGAGAGGGAGGGGAGGGTTCCAGTGGACAAGTACTCTTCATACTCTTCCTTTACCCACTCCCCCAAGAACCTGGTGAGGATTCATAAATGGGCACCCCCACCCCCCCATCGTGCATAGAAAGGGCCTGTTCCAGCTCAAGCGGTGAACCACCTCTCAGCCAGTCATTCCTCTTACAGATCTTGCTAGGTCAGAAGTGGAGGCACACTTCAGGACGGGGTGGTGTCGTGTGTCCCCCCCCCCCCCCAAACATTAAGAGAACACTCGGATCATACCAAAAATGTGACTGCTTCATTTCCAAGAAGTCTCTCGGGACAGTGTGGGAGAGAAAGAGAAAAGGAAGCCTGCTGGCCTGAGAGATGCTTACCACTGTTGTCTCCAGACTAAGGGTGCTCCCAGGTCTGTGCATGTCTCCTCTGGAATCCAACTGAGAAGGCAGTGAGAAGGGAAGCGAGTGCCTGTTGGTCAGCTCCCGGCCTGCCCAAGGTTCACCAGGGCTAAGTGCCACAGCTGGAGTTTTTGGAATTGGCCGTGATGGCCAGAGCTCCCCCTGGCGGTTCGAGGGCATGGGGGGCAACTTGTCCCTGGAAGGGCAGTCTCCCGGCGTGGAGGGCAGGGGTCGTCTTTGAGGTCGATTCTCCGCCCCAATGGAATGCGGCCTGTCGGGAGGTGGTGGTGGTGGAAGATCTCGATGCGTTGGAGGGATCGGTAAAGGTTTGTCTTTATGAAGGGAACCAAGTGCTGCCTATGGAAACAACCGGATGATAAAACAGAAAACTTTACCAGAAAAATCTATCCTCATGACCAGGACCCTGGCTTCTGACAAGAACTTGGCGCTATCACTGCTACAGAATTCAGGGCAGAGGGAATTGAGAAAAGAGTTCCTGAGGGCCAGGGCAGTTAAGTGGCTGCATTGAGGACAGCAGATTCCTATCAGCATGGCCTTGCGTTAAGTGGTACCCTGGCTAAAAACCAAACATCAGTCAAAGTGAAGATCTGATGTTCAGGTTACTCTGATCCTCTGCTGGATTGACAACTTGTCCTTCTGCAAATTCCTACATGTGCAGAAAGGAAGGAAAGTTCATTCACTGCAAGCCTGTTGTGAGATATGGTACTCTAAATCTACATAACAGAGTGGGACATCATCTAAGGAACAAGCCAACTTGCAAAATAGTAAGTCAGGGAAGCTCCGAAGCAGCTTCCATACAATTCAGAAGACCTGGGATCTCCTCAGATAAAAGAGAAACAAAAGAGCAGAGCAGCCTTTCCCACTTTCATCAGGTTACAGAAAAGAGAATTTGTACCTTCGAGGAAGTCCCTGGACTTGAAGCTCCAGGGGGGTTGGACATGCGTTGCTGCAGAAGATCTAATCGTGGGGGTACTGGAGGAAGCGAAGCCTGTGGAGCCATTGCAAAGGGGGAAGGAGGACGTTCTACCTGCAAAGCGGCAAAATGAAGCCCTAGTCAATCTTTCTCCAGTAATACAACAACATTCCCATAGCTTTGGGACTGAGAGTCACCACTAAATTTTAATACTGAAGTCATTACATCTACATTGAGCATGGACTAAGTCAATTTTTTTCACAAGGCTGACAAGTTCACCTTTGAAATAACCTGCTGTGAACCACAGAAACTGTCTTGTTACCAACAAATTCACACATTACACAGGCACTAGACCAGCAACAGTTTTTAAAAAATCCACTAAAGGGCATCCTCTGCTATTTTAAAGTACAGAACCCACCCAATACAAGAACAGGACAGAGGTACAGAAATGGTCCCTGCCAGAACATCACAGTAACCACAGCAATCCTTAACCTGCTTTCAGCAGCCTGGGGAACAAAAGCATCCACATGAGAAAAACCCTGTTGCAGCAGGTCAAAGTGAGCCCATCTAGGCCAGCCTCTCATTTCCCTCAGCCGCCCACCAGCAGAACAAAAAAGCATTCCCCTCTCCCACCACTGCTCCCTAAAATTCATCCATAGGTCATTTGGTCAAATCCATAGGTAAACTGTCCAAATGGAGTTTCAGAATAGCTTTGGTGAAGGTCAAATATCTTCTCTAGATGCAGTTCCAAAGTGCTACGGAGATGCTGGGCGACTCAGCTCATTCATTTACTCAACCCATTCGGGTAGACAATTAGGTCCCAGGGTTTGGTCTAAAGCAGGGATGCCAAACATAAGGCCCACGGAAGCTCTTCAACTGGTCCTCGGACTCTCTCACCACCACCACCAGCTGCTCTCAGTTGCTGAGCTGCACTGAGATGTCACTGCTGAAAGGACAGCCCGCATGATAATTGGGCTCTCCCATATCTTGAAATATGATCAAGATTTGCATACTTTCTCTTCTGTCATTGGCAGTTAATGAGTTCCTTAGTGAGAAAAAAGTGCTTATTTCAGTTCATGACCGGCTTAATGACATCACTTCCAGCCCTCAGCAGATAATGAATGCTGTTTGGCCCACTGTATAAAATGGATTTGACATCCCTGGTCTAAAGGTAGACTGCAACCAAGCAGGCCAGTTCTAGATGGGAGACTGCTTGGAAACTTCCTGCATGCCAACATTAGCTCCACAGAAGAAAAGCAAGACATAAATGTGGATAAATACCTTGGCACCAGCTAGTTCTTTCATCATTAAGAGCGATTCATCAGCTCGATCGTCGTCGTCATCATCATAGTTTGGTGAGGGGGCCCCTTCTGCCCCTTGCCGCAGTAGCCCTCCCCCTCCTCTGGGATCAAACGGATCCACTACGATGGGTTCTGTGCCTTTAATTTCACATCGGCAGAAAGGACAACCTTGGCCTTCTGATTCCTGCAGAAAGACAGAATGAAGAAACCAGGTAGAAAATCAGAGTGTGATTGTAGGAAAACTTGCTACTAAGGGTGTCTTTAAATCCAGAAAGGAAGTGTAACTCGTACTATCACCACTGCTGCAACATACTCGTAGGAACTGTAACAGTGTAGTAACTCCCTGTGCCTTCCCTAGTGGCTCTCTTGAGCCCACACAAAAGAAAAAGGGACTAAGATCACGACATGTTGTCTGCCTTCAGTCTACCACCTTCCGACTCCCACCACCCATTCAACAGAGACTCTGGTCAGCTGCTCACCATTCACAACACAGTGAAGCCCAACTTCTTGGATGCACATGCCTGAGTCAGTGGCTTAAAGAGAACCTTCTCACACAGACAGGTGCCCTCTGCAAAGTCAGCAACCACAGCTATGTCACAGCACAACAGACAGCCTGGAGATTGCAGTTTAGAATGCAGAGAGCAGAGGACCTAGACCACGGCAAACTACGAACCAGTCCTGTGTCAGAAGGGAGCAAATTCCTCACCTGCCAGGCAGTGAGGCAGGAAGTGCACATGAGATGTCCACAGGGTTCTATCTTCACATCTTTGTCATTTTCTGCACAGATTTTACAGAGCTGGAAAGTAGAGCCCATCTCGCAGTACAATTCATATTGCTCCTAAAGGAGAAAGGGAGGAAGAAAAACCAATTTTAAGAATACTTTTCTTGATAAAATGAAATATTTTTTCAAAATGTTATGGAATCCAGTAAGTGCCTCCCTAACAATATCTGCCAAATAGCCACTCTCTCATTTCCAAGAAGAAACTATACTTGTTGTCTGCTACAGTGAAGACTGTTATTTGGACGGACAGACAGTTTCAACACTTGCGAGGATGCGAAAGAACGAACCTACGGTCACCAAAGAGGTGGAAGTCCTCTCCCCCGACAGGAAAACAAGGAAATATAGTATAGTATATTATGATGATGATGGAGGAGGAAGTGGAGGTGGTTGTGGCAGAAGAAGACCAGAGTAACTTCAGGGGTGATCGGCACCTTTGGTGCCATTCCAAAACAGCTTGAAGAGCACCTTAACAGCACAGGGGCCACAGAAATTACCATCCACCAGCTACAAAAAGCAGCTTTACTGGGAACAGTCGACATTTTGCGATGATATTTAAAGCATCAAAATATGATAAAAGTCAGGCATCTCAGGTCGTTGGGAAGGATTCGATGACAGGATAAAACAAACCAGCTGATAACACCTCTCTGACTGTGTGAAAATAAATAAATAAATAATAAATAATGGAGCCACTGGAGCAGTGCCTAGAAATCTGAACACCTCAACATTCCTGGCCTTGAGCATATTACACCAGGTCAGCTCCAGAAATTAATGCTGCTTTGAACAGCAACGATCTTAGGTAGATAACTCTGTGATTCCCAGGATCTTGGTTAGATCCCAAATTACAGACTATAACCAGCCCAGCATAGGTTGGGATGAAGTTAATAACAACAATAATAATGGCAAACTCTCCACTCTGACCAACCTTCCTGGCTGACCTCATCTCAGGTTGTGATTGCTACACTTCTTTCTCCCACACCCTTAATTTACAAGACTTAAAATTACAAGACTACTTGTCACAAGACCAAAGTGACACTGCTGACTGGAGTGCAATTCAAGAAAGGCAGAGGTGACATTCTCCACTCACCTGTGTAACTTTAATGTGATCCTGAGGTGTAGGCTCACACAGCCCAGTCAAGTCAGGGTTCTGGTTCCGTCCATCAGGATACAAGTAACTACAGAGCAGAATATAAGAGACTGTTCCAACAGAAATTCTAGAATGGAACCAGCAGGAAGTGGCACAACCTCAGCACTCCAAATGTACAGGGTCTCCCCCAACTGAGAACAGGGGCACAACACTCAAAGCGGCCATGGAACCTTCTGAGATCAGATCTGCACCTGCACAGAATCCCACCGTGCATGACTGCAAGGAGACCATGAAGGAGGATGGGCAGGAATAAGTACAAACGGTACTAAGAAGTTACTTACAAGCCTTCCCTGAAACCATCAATCAGTGCTTGAAAGAGGGGTTTGTTGTGGGGGATTGTCTGAAGAATATTTCCATCTGCAGTGACGTAACCGATTGCCCACTGACCAAGTCGCGTACAGCTCAGTCGGAAAATATAACTGAAAACAAGAGTATCAAAACATCACTATGGGAAAAGATGCTAGCCCAATTACACATGGATGCAACCTCCTTCAGCACAGGACACACACACAAAATCTATTTTCTGTTTTCTCTCTCTCTTTTTAAGAAACTTTGAACATTAGTTTCACCTGTAGATCGAAAGGAGAAACGTCGCAGCTAACAGAGAAAGGATACAAATGGCAGAAAGCTCCAACTAGCATGTAATACTGCGCTTTATCCATCACCACAAGCTCCTTGCCAATTTGATGCTGCAAATTGTGAGACTTCCATGTATGTTGGTAAGGCCACAGACTCTACTATTCAGTGATAAAGGCCAACAACATTATGCACTCAAAGAGAGAGACACTTATCCTGTCTGTTTTGTTCATGTTCAATGATGTGAAGAACCAGAGGTGGTTTTGTTCATCTTCCCTTAGTCTTGAAATTCTTTGCAACCCATACTACCCGCAACCCACTCCAACAGGTTATCTGACCATTGCAAGCCGATATTAACTTAATACAAGGGGCTGCTGTTCTGCGGAAGGAATGGAGAGATCTGTTTGTGTTTGTTTCAACCCAGTGAGTTCTAAGACAGGAGGCTATGGCAAGAACTGGGGCCAACACACTCAAGTCCTGAGATGGGACCCATCACCATGACAAGGAATCTGGACATTTTACTGGGCTTTCAGCATGTTTAATGCTTTTCACAGGACTCTGCTCCCTTGGCTGCCAAGTACCACCCAGTTTGCTAGTAGCATTGCGCTGTGTTTCACATCACAAACATGGATGGAGTTACAATGTCAGAACACAAGTTGCCAGAACCTGAAACAGTGGACCACACAGTGCGGGTTACAAAATAAGCAAGGATTTGGCTGTACACCCCTGTGCTAATCAGTCTTGCTATTCGTCACATACCTGGAGCAGATACAAGTAACCCAGTTATTTGCAAAGCAACCCTAACCCATCAAAGACATACAAGGAACCCATAAAGCAGCATTTAAATTGCTTTTTTAAGCAGTTTGCTCTGCTGTCCAACTTTTTTTTTTAGTCTATGTACAAACACACGCTCAACCTGCTACTGCCTATTGTTCTAACTAGAAGCCGAGGCCTCTGGTGGCAATGCCACAGTACCTTTGTATGATAATGAACAGCAAAATGGAACAGCATGTTCCAATGTTATGCTAAACTGCCTCTGATAAAAAGAATACTGTGTGAGATACTAAGGCAGCACAACTTTTCAGAAGGGGAAATGGCCTTCCAGTACTCACCTGCCAGGCTTGTGAATGAATTTCTGAAGCCGTGCTTTGACCTCATCATATGTCAGGAAGGCCATGTAACCAGGATGTGTCACTGCAAGGCTATTCCAGTTCCTGAGCAAAGACGACCATGGCTGAAGAAAAATGTGAACTATTAAAAACAGCCAACGCTTTGACAGGATAACTAGTCTTCTTATTCTACCCCCAGAGAACAACAAACACATAATTTACATAAACAGATAAGATCTTCTCTGCCACTTTTCACACAGATAGATCCTGAATACATTTCGTCTCCAAGTAAAGGTGCACAGGATTTCAGAACATCAATACACATTTCCACAGCACACTGCAAGAAGAGCTGCATGTGACAAGCCTCTCTGATTTATCTGCAAACCGTCCCATGCAATGGGTTGCTCTCGTTTTCAGGCCGGATATGACAGGCTGGAAGCTACCAATTTGCTCACTGTTAGTTTGTGCCTCAGTTGATATTCAAACTTTCCCACTGAATCCCACCCCCTGGACACTGACACGGAACATGGTCCACTAATGCATGGCACCTTTCTCATCAAAGTTCTACCAAGACACTGTTCCTTTGCACCAACATTTTACCTAATCCTCCCGTTTGCAAGATTGTTTGGAAGTGAAGAAATAAGCACTTTTCCAAGAGTGGAGAGTCAGATGGCATGAGAAGCATTTGAAGGCTGAGCAAGGTTTGTTGCTAACTGTTTAGGTCTACTATCATAACGTAATACTTATGCAACAGTATTGCAGAATGAAGAGACCATTTCAGTAGTTACGCTATGCCCATTTTCAAACAAGCCACCTCCTTTATTCTTACCTGAAAGAGGCGAGTGAAGATGTCAAATTCAAACACTGAAATATAGTCGTTGCAGGTCAAGTCAATGGTCGATTTCAGCGCCATGGCTTCCAGGCCGGAGCTTATAGAGTGCACTTCATGCAGAGCCTGCCGAAAGGTTTTCCATGGGACAATGGTTCTGGACAAAGGAACAAAGGTACTCTTAACATTGGGTGGTCATATTTTTCCTAACCACAGAAATTTCCCGCCACAAGGGAAGGAAGGAAAGTAAATGTGTCCAAGTTCACCCCCAAATCAGGGCATTTTGTTCAAGAGAAATAGTTCCCAAGTGTAAATGGAATCTAGCACTGATTTTAAATTTGATCAGGTCTAAAGAAGAAACCTCATATAAATAATCTAATGAGCTACTTTAAACTCAGCAGGTTTAAGTCAAGAAGAAATCTGGCAGCACTTGAACAAGGGCTATAAGTAAGCATTTCGACAACTACCACTTTTCCAGTTGCTTTTTATAGACTTGCCATGCACATTCCATAAAATAATCTCTATTAGAGTGAATTTATTATCTCTAAATTAATCTCTAAAGCGAACCACCTAATGCAACTACAGTCTAGTTTCCTTTAAGCCAAGGGGACATTACCTGTCTACAGCAGATACAAAATCTAGTAGTACAGGTGTGCTCCTTCATCTGTGGGGGTTCTGTTCTGGAACCCCCCACAGATAGCTGAAACAGCGGATACAGGTGAATGCCTGTCCCGTGGTCTCGGGGGGGGGCATTCCCCCCAAGGCGAGGGGAGTGCTGCTTCTTGCTTCCAGAGGGGCATCTGAGCTCAGCAGAGGCCAAGGACATCCGTCCCCATCCTCTGCCAAGCACAGACTGAGCTCAAGGGCTAAAAAAGTGACTTCTGGTTTTTCTGTGAAACCAGATGTTTTAATGCCGTTTTTAATGCCTTATAAAGCACTGGGGGGCCCGGGGAAGCCCTCTAGGGCCTAAACCCAATCCGTGGATAAGTGAATCCATGGATACAGGATCTACAGATATGGTGCCCCCCTGTACTGTGATCTTCAGTATGGGCAGAGAGGCAGATAGGTTTGTTCTGTGGAGGCAATATGCAGTGCAGACATTCATGAAGAAGGAAGAAAAAATCAGTTAGTCATGTGCTGCCAAAACGTTATGCAGGGCACTACAACAGAGTGTCCTGGTCTATTTTAGTCCTATTCATAATTCTTTCTGTTCAGCCAAAAGGCACATTCGCAACCTCATGAAGCATGGCATTAAAGCAACATCACAGGGAGAAACACTGGCACAACAGTCAGGATGGCTCAACTAAGCCAATGATAACTAAGCCTCTGACAAGGCTGGAGACGGATGTGTCAGCTATCCTCTAGTGACCCCAATGGATCTTCTAACAGTTTCCAAGGTTAATGGGCATGAGCTGGTGGTGGCCATGCAGTGACCTGCAAGGCATCCAGGGGAACACTCCCATCATTTCATCTATTCATGGCAGAAAGATCTCTGAAGGCAGGGATTATAGGCCACTCCCTTGAAAAGTTCCTTGCGGGCTTCACATCACGGTTCCGTCTTACGCGATTTACAGATGTCAAGAGTACAGAAAAACAGTTTCTGCAGCTGCTCCACACTCACAAACTCCCTTCACCTGAAGCCTTGCTGAACACAGCCCAAGCAGAACTGCATTTTGGAGGCAGTCTAAGACTTCTATACTGTACTTACTTTTCCCCAAAAGCTTTTCTCCAGAACTCTGCTGCATCTGCTTTTGTGATCCGAAATGTGTCTCCCTGGAAGAGTCCGCTTGGGAAAATGCCTTTCAGTTCTGCTAGCATATGGCTGAAGATCAGGGACAATTTTGTAAGGTTGCGCCTGCAAAAGTCACAAAAGCAGATCTGCTTTGAAACACGAAGCAAGAACCAGAAGGAATGTGGGGCAAGAGAGAAGAAGCAAAAGTCTGATTATTAAATCATATCTTCAATGTTTTATTCCACAATGATCTATCAGCCTGACTATATATGTTACCTTCTATCCAGAACTAGCATTGCGTCCAACTTTCAGCTGGGGAATGGTACACTTTGTAATGGAGCACGTACCTAGTGCAGCCTTCCTACTTTGATGGATACCTTAACACAACTCACTAAAAAGAGAGCGGCTTCTGTAATGTGTGCAGATGTTGCCTTCTACATATACACTCTCACTTCATTCAAGATGCTCTCCATAGCTGAAGTGTGCATTCATGTATGTTTGACTAATTATACAGAAATAAAAGTTCTAACAAAAAAGTAGAATGTAGGGGTCTGGGACAGTAGGGGGGAGCCTTACTGTCCCTGACTCTTAGCATCTATGGCTTTTATAAAGCTGTATATAAAATCAAACTATGAAGACCCTGAGAAGCCAGAGGTCCACATTTGCATACCATCAATGGACTTTGCAGTAGCTGCATGGAAGTTCACACTGTTTGGGACCATTACTTATCTTAATGGCAGGAGGGTTTGTTTGTTGATCTAGCCTGTCTAATCTTCAAAACCAGACTAGCACTGGCTTCTAATCACATGAGCCAGGTTTTTCTTAAAGGCTTTAACTTGGTTACCCTTTTCCATACTGAGAAATGAGGCAGGTTAATTAAGCAGCTGCTTTACATGGCTTGCAATTAATAGTTGCTAGCCTTGTGCACCTTGCTCTGAGTGTGTTCCTAGTTTTATTTACTAAATGTGGTAGGCCAACGATTCCCAGGCCTATGTATTGTTGAGTTCCCAAATTCCCCCCCCCCCACCTTATTATTCCCTTGGACTTCTAACAGTTAGCTATGTTTCTGTAAACTCTTGGCTTCCAATTCCCAACTTCTTTGATTTGCCTAGATTTTGAACCCTCCTCCACCTTTTATATCTCTTTCCTTTTCCAATACCCATACCTATCTCAAGGACTAAATTTATGAAAACGGCACACCTGGAAGGACCTTACAGGATCAGCAAGTCCACCTCCAGCCACTGGAGGCTGCCTACAACTATAACAATCCAGAGTGATGGTTTTCCAGTCCTTGCTTAAAAATGTCCAGTGATGGAGAGTCTACCACATTCTCAGGCGTATTGTTCCAAAGTCACTTGTACCATCAGAGAGGTCTTTCTAACATTTAACTATGAAATCACCCTCTGTAATTTAAATCCATTTGCCCTAGTCCTGCTGTCCAGGGCAGGGTTTCCAATCTTCTTTTGGGATCCTACCCCCTTAAAGGGTTATTTATTTACCCCTACCCCCTTAAAGGGTTATTTGCTGGCAGTTTCTTTAGAAGTATGTAAAGGAAAAGGGATCTCTTGCCTCACTGCTGACAGAAAATGTCCCCACCCCAGGAAACTGAAGTAATTGCAACGGAGCAACATGATTAGCTAAAGGCAACTTTTAAAACAATTTTTCAGGTGCTAAAGCAGCATAAACTTAAATACCATTTGCAAGCATAAACAAGGACAACATACACAATTGCAACAAACACAGGTCTGAGCAAAATCTCAAATCCTGAATGACTATTAGGTGCCTGTGGGCAACAGGCAGAGAAGAAAGACATCTTGCAAAAGGAGTCACTCAGGACTGGATATCCAAAGTGCATCTAGTGATAAAGAAGGATGAAGGTTGTTGCTAACCGAGAACATATCATGCTCTAAAAAACACATAACTCAACTCATACCGTGTAATTCCACACAACACCGTGAGGTGTCAAGAAAGAGCATCTATTTTCCTTCACGCCATCAGGTCAGGTAACAGACGGGATGGAGACTGTACCACTTGAGACTGTACCACCCATACCTCTGATGCTGCTTCACATACTAGGGACGAAACCGCCTTTAAGGGGTCATCCTTTGCAGTTGCCCAAAGCAGCAGCAGCATAGTGGGAACCTGAGTGTGCTTGTGAAGACAAAGATCATTCAGCTACTCAGGCCTTGCCAGCAGTAAATCAGGCACAACGTCTGGAATACCTCTGACAGCACAACTCTTTTGCAGCGAATTTCTGATGACACAACTAGCACCTACCATTTTAGTCAGGCCACCAAGGCCCAAAAACAAGGTGTTTGTTACAGAAGTGCATGCTTCCACTCACAAACTCCTTCCCTGACAACTGCTAATCATAGGAGACAGAGGCATGGGGGAGCGATAGAAAAAACTATTTTCCCTCCACGTAAGGCACTTGAGTATTTCATGAGATTGGAACTTGCGACCCATGCAGTCAAAAGTCAATGCTGAGGACACAAATGCTCTTTCTATCCATGCTTCCCTTCTGCACCACTTCACTGAAAGCTCCATCTTTATCTTTGGTTGCAATATCTTTTGCTGCATATTCCTGGTCCTCCCCTTTCCCAGCTAAGAATTTTTCCTTCTTTCTGATCCAATCACTCACCAAAACCTTTCCCAAGGCACCCTGGCCTCCCTCTACTTCCTCCTCACTGCACATTATCAGTCTCTTATTTCCTCCACATGACCTGCCTGTGATAACATTGTGTTACACTTTGGGGTAAAAACTTGCAGGAACCCTGTAAGTTACCAACAATGCTAATGACTTTTCCTCACCTTGAAGCAATAATTCAGTTCATTTTATCAGAGAATTTGGTTAGTTCTGGTTTCTTGGATAGGCAAATTGCACCAGGAGCCACAGCAGCAATATCATGGCAGCACTTTTACTTACGCAAAAGTCTAGTTAGCACAAGCATGGCATATGTGAGAGCATATGGAATTGAAGAAATGCTTAGCACATGCCAGGCACAATTTATATCCCACTACTAAACATTTATAGAGGTTCCGTTCTGGAACCCCCAACAGGTAACTGAAACTGTGGAAACTGGCAAACGTCCTGCCTCCACAGGCGATGGAAGCTCTGCTGAGGGTCTGCTCAGGGTCCTCTGAGACCAGCAGAGGCTGTGGACTGGGCTCAAACTGAGCCTGAGAAGTAAAAAGACCCCAAAAACTCAACTTCTGGTTTTTTGTAGAACCAGAAGTCGCTTTTTTTTTTTTTAACTTCTTGGGCTCAGAGGACTCTCTGGAGACGAGGGGTGCCTCTGGAGGGGGCACATGGGAGGGATCCGCAGATAAGTGTGGATATGGGATCCTCAGATACAGGGCCCCCATATGCCAGATGCTTTGGGGCAGAAGCTGTAGTCCAGAAGTGATAGCTCCTCAGAACATTTTGGAGATTAGCAGTAGTAAAACTGCTCCACATTTAAATCTACTGTAAGGTACGACTATGCCAAATATTCTCCTGTTTTGATTGTTGAGCTAAAAGCAGTGGTGTCCAAGGATATAAATATTTCCTGAAAGGCCAGATAATTGTAAACTGTTCACCCTTTTTTCATGCCTGCTTGCTACTGTTTCCCCATTCATTACTGCATCTGCACCATTCTTTTCCAATTATGTTTTTTTTAGGAGAATTAATCTGTATTATATCATGCTAAGCAGCCAATCAGATTGGCTACATGGCAGTGTCACAGCCAGCAAAGAATGTGAGTGGAGAACTCAGCCAATACTTCCTGAATGGGCCATCATTTTCAAACACACTGAACCAGTCACCAAAACGTCACTGACCATGGGACGGTGGGGAAGAGCTGTTCTCCATGCTGTCAACAATGTTCACAAAAACACATCAAATACTTTTAGTTCAGTCCTAGTGTGAAGTGAGATGTTTTGATACAAAAGAAATGGAGGTGGCATAAACAGAAGATACGATCCTTAGGTCCAAAGCTTTCCATTCTTGCACTAGTGTCTGGTTTCACAAAATACAAGTATCAATAGTGGTTCAGGATAAACAGTGTAAACCGAGTGGTTCAATCAGATAACAGAATTAAAATCGAACAAGCCACAGATCCCATTTTGAAGACTCTGAACAGATATTGTTCTCTCCCTCCTGTGCGCTGTGGTTATACTACTTCCTTCCCCTCTTCATTACTGTTTTGGCTCCATATGCCTTACAGGAAGTCAACAGGTCAACCAAGTACTTCCAGTCCTACTGAAATCCTTTGCTGCAGCCTCTAAATGGGCCTCTGCTTTCCCTAGTTCAGCTTTCTGATGCTGCTCCCCTCTGACCTGTAGCAGGCTGTTCCTTTCCGGTTTCCTGTTTGCTGGATAAAAGCATTCTTCCACCATACAAGTCCCTCTTGCAGATGTCAGAAGCACATTTTAGCCCTGTATGCCTGACTGTGCATCTTTTCTTAAAATATCAGTTACACAGTACCTCCTGCCTACAAAACTTCATGAAAGCCCTTGCAAAAGGGGGGGGGGATGCTCCTAGAATAATTTCATCTTGCACTCAGAACTAAGCATTAATTAACTAAGCTGGTACAATTTCATATTCAGCAGAAAGATGCCCCTGGGTCTTGTTTCTGCTGCTACCCAAAGCAAAAAGATTGACAAAATGCTTACATGAAAGAGCAGCAAGTCAGCAACTGCAGTAAAAAGGAAATGCATAATAAATGTAGAATTTGGCACTGGCCATGAGATTCAGGATCCCAGCTTCCATTAAAATAAAATAAAATAAGAAAGGTTTCTTATGGATACATTAAAAAGCTTTGCAAGTATAGGGGCATTGGGAACTCTTCCACTAGGCACAGAGTAAGCATTAACGCTCTTGTATGATTCGTTTTCCCTCCACGTGTCTAGCACAACCAGAACTATGAACTTGTCCACTGATTAAGATCCTCCTCCTTCAGAAGGGAGGTAGACAAGACTTGCTAAGGTGGCCTTTTGGGGGGCAACACTACTCTGAAATGCTTGATGACAGAAACATAAGAAGCTGCCTTATACTGAGTCATGTAAGTGATCCATCTAGGTCAGTACTGTCAACACAACCCGGAAGTGGCTCTCCAAAGTTTCAGACAGAATTTTCTTTCTGCTGTACTTGGTGAAGCCAAGGGTTGAACCCAGGACCTTCTGTAGACAATCAGATGCTCTTCAACTGACCTATGGTTCTCTCTCCAGGAAGGATACCAGGGCACAGAGCCCAAGTTATTACTTGTCAGATGCCAAGTTCTTTATATGACTTTTTTCTTTCTGCCCTTGCTACCATTTTATATGTTGTTTTACTATTGCAATTAACCAACATTTAGGGCAGTCTTAATTTTTATTAGCCACACTGGGAAGTTCTGGCCTAAAGAGTTACAGCCCGATCCTGAACCTGGTGGGGAGAACAGTTGCAAACGTGCTGTAAGGCACGTTTGTGGGGCTCACAGCCGAGCTAGCATCGGTGCTACCTCAGCGCCGACCGGTGCTGGGCTAGCGCCGGGCTAGAGTTGGGCAGTGGAGGAGCTTCCACAGCCCGGCGGTGGATGACACCACCGGGCTGCGGAACGGCAAACGGGGGTGGGGACGTTCCGGGGAAGGGGGAGGCTGGCGTGACGCGTGGAGGATCCGTGGAGCTCTACTCTGCAGGATCCTAGGTGCTCACGAAGGCTGCGTGCTAAAGGGTGCCGCTAAAGAGAGTAGCTCCATTGCAGGGCTGCCTCCCTTACCCAGGGGAGGGGGACAAACATCCTCTACTCCCAAGGTGCCTCCCGTGGCAGCCAGTCCTCAGGGTGCCGCTGTGCTGGGGCTCCCCGGGCAGCTCAGGATTGGGCTGCCCGTTAGGATTGGGTTGTGACTTGGGGGTAGGGACACAAATTCAAGAACTAATAAAGGAAAAGAAAAAAATTGCATAATTTATATAAGGCACAGAAATCTGCTCTTAGCACAGAATATTTTTTAAGCATACTGTGAAGCAACCTGAAAACCCACTGAACAGAAGTATGCCACACATCTTACAAAAAATTAGAGTCCCAAATAAAGGACTTTGTTGATTACTATGTTCCATATTACAGTTTTCTGTAATCCACTAGATTTGTGATGGTCCAAAATTCCAGGGTATTGTAAGTATGCTGAGAGGTGCTAATACATGTTGCACATTTTGCCAATGCTCCTGCAGAAGTTCATTTTACAAGAAGCAATTTTAGAATCAAGCATGCAATTACTATCCCAGCCTTAGCCCTAAAAGAATACACACAGAACATCGTCTTACATACGTAGGTATTTAACCAACATTAACTGTAATGTAATTACATAACAAGCTACAATCCAATGCACACTTATGCTATGTTTGAGAAGTCTGAAGAGAAAAAGTAGATTGTTGATTTACTATGAATGAATTGAAAGAGGAATACTGAAGCTAATTTTCTATAAATACTAACTTTATGAACTTCATGATATAAAGGCATAGGATTGTCCTAAGAGTACAAATATCCTCCTTAAAAATGATGCTGCTGTTTCCTTATTTACATTCTGCGAGGAAGACTGCAAAACGTACCTATTGACAGCTTGTATAAGCAAGTTCTTCCCTTCAAGCAAATGTTTATTCAAAGTGTCCAACATTAAGATGGATAATGTGAAATGAAAATGTTGCTTCCACAGAAGGAAATACAGGTTCTTCTTTACTGACCTTCTCTCTCTCTCTCTCTCTCTCTCTCTCTCTCACACACACACACACACACACACACAAACGGGGTGCCAAAACTTATTCACAGGTTGACAGAAGGTGAACACAAGAATGTTTACAAGTTAAAGTCAAGTTTCTCCAACTGGTGGCACAGCAAATACTTTTACATCTGATCAATGAAAAGGAGGTGGGGTCCAAAATCCCTGACTGCTTTGGGTCTGGTTATACTGAGAAAAGTGGTGTTGACAGAGTGGTTTGTAGAAGGCCTTACAGAGATATAGGTGTATAGTGGAAAGTTATGCCATAGTTTCCATAAGCAAAAGGTTTTGTAAACTCAAGTTTTGTTCATAAAACTTTGTTTTAAGTGAACAGAAGTTTGTCTTCAGCATTATGGCAGTAATAAGAAACTTGCACATTAGAAAACCGACAAATAGGAAGGGGGAAAAACCAGCAACATTTTTTTCCAAATATCCAAGTGCCACAATTCAATGTTTAGAACCAAACAAATTTGCTTTTGTACAAATTTGCCATTGTACAAATTGATGGTAAGGCCACACCTGGAGTATTGTGTCCGGTTCTGGTCACCGCATCTCAAAAAAGATATAGTGGAAATGGAAAAGGTGTAAAAGAGAGCAACTAAGATGATTCCTGGGGTGGGACACCTTCCTTATGAGGAAAGGCTACAGCGTTTGGGCCTCTTCAGCCTAGAAAAGAGATGCCTGAGGGGGGGACATGATTGAGACATACAAAATTATGCAGGGGATGGACAAAGTGGATAGAGAGATGCTCTTTACACTCTCACATAACACCAGAACCAGGGGACATCCACTCAAATTGAGTGTTGGGAAGGTTAGGATAGACAAAAGAAAATATTTCTTTACTCAGTGTGTGGTTGGTTTGCGGAACTCCTTGCCACAGGATGTGGTGATGGCGTCTGGCCTGGATGCCTTTAAAAGGGGATTGGACAAGTTTCTGGAGGAAAAATCCATTACAGGTTACAAGCCATGATGTGTATGTGCAACCTCCTGATTTTAGAAATGGGCTATATCAGAATGCCAGATGCAAAGGAGGGCACCAGGATGCAGGTCTCTTGTTATCTGGTGTGCTCCTTGGGGCATTTGGTGGGCTGCTGTGAGATATAGGAAGCTGGACTAGATGGGCCTATGGCCTGATCCAGTGGGCTGTTCTTATGTTAAATTGTTCTCAGCACCAGCTCAGTGCAGATTTGGGGGGGGGGGAAGAATGGAGATTCCCTGCAACACCATCAGATTTTTACTTGCCTAGGTTTTCCCCCTGCATTAGAGAAATTTTTTTTTCCCACATAAAAAGTACATGGCAAAAAGGCAATGCAATATGGTCAGAATTCTATAGAGGACCCCCCCCCCCCCAAAGTTTGATTTGTCCAAAATCACCCAGTTTAGCCTCAAGTTACATTATAATTCAGAACCTTCTGACTCCTGGCTCCATGTTCCTTCCAAAGTCACAATTCAAAGACAAGTAATTACGTGACACACATGGACACAGAAGACTACAATTCTCAAAGGTTTTAGAAACCACCAATGCATTGTTAATTCTGCATATTTATCACCTCTATGTGAACTATGCAAAAAAAGCTGCGTACCGCTCAAATTAAGAAGCAGTACATCCCAAAAGTGCTCTAACCCCTTTGGGATGCTGTAAATGCTCTCAAATCTGACAGTCTCTCAGACTGTCATGTGCTTGCCCAGATGTGCTGCTACAGTAACTATGGCTCAAACATTTGGTCTGCCTTTGAAAAGAAGCTAGCCTATGCAGAAAAATTAGGTTATATGGATATTTGTCTCTTGACAAAGAAGCATTGAAGAGTCACTTTAGAGAACTTTGCTTGTCATCATCTATAAGGCTCTTAAAGGCTTAAACCACACATACCTTAAGGCAGTGATTTTCAACCTTTTTTCAATTCACAGCACACTGACAAGGCACTAAAACTGTCAAGGCAAACCATCAGTTTTGTGACAATTGACAAGGCATATCATGCTGCTTGTGGGGGGGAGGAGAAATCCCCCAATGGCCCTATTAATAAATGTCATTCCCCAAACTCCTACAGCACACTGGTGGACCATTTATGGCACATCAATGTAGCATGGCATACTGGTTAAAAATCGTTGCCTTATGGACTGCTCCATCTTCCCAGCACAATCTCTTCGGGAAGGGCTGTGACCATAAATAATGACAGAGCTCAAGAAAAATACAAGGAATTAGAGCTTCTAGTGCAAGTAATCCAGAGGCTTTATTGCAATTGTACCTTTGCAACTTCGCACGAAAGATAGTAAACCTTGTTTTTAAAAAATACTACAAGTTGGCAAGCGTGTGGTGTGAGAGTCTGTCCCCCAAAGGTGTCTCTGGCCTCCACAAGAGCCTTGGAGGCCACATATGTTTTCCACCTCTGAACCAACATGTCGGGCTCCACTGCATAAACTGCTGTGCAGCATTCTTATAATAGCAGGATATTCAGTGTAAGCAACAACTATCTTGCTGATATTGTTTTAACTCTGACCTTTGCAAGTAACTGCTGAATAGTCAGGCTTAAACATCCTCTGTCAACATTTATAAACTTTGTGCTCTCAGAGCCTGCTTCAGAGAGTAATCAGTTTTAAAAATAGATCTGCAACGGAACTACTTTCGACTAAATTTTCAACACAGGAAGTGAATGAAATTCCACTTCACCCTTATTGACAGCAGCATAAGTCACCTACCTAAGAAACAAACAGAATGAAACACGCATTGTCTATCACTTACTAGAAACAGAAGTATCCAGACAACTTTTAAAGCCATCTAAATTATGTGCCCATAATTTGCCAGCCTGCAGAGTCAGCTAGCATCGCATTGATTTTGCCAAGGTACTAGCATGAAACAGGAAGCCAACATAATAATTAAATGCAGTAAGCCCATTATCAAGAAAACAGAGTTGAGTTCATATGCCCTAAACATATGCTTTACCTAAAAACGTTTCCATGCTGCAGTCATTTGACTACCAAAAGCCTGCATTTCTCTCCCTCTTCCCCCCCCCCCCCAAAAAAAAACTCTGATCTGGGGATAACTTTGTTTTGATCTGTATATACATGAAATAGTTCATGCGATACAATTAGCAGATTAGTTCCTTCTCATTCATGACCCCACCCTAGAACTTTACTGTATCAGCAAAGAAATGTTTAGTCACACATATGAATCAAACATGGTACTCTATTTGCTCAGTTGGTTTTCAGAACACTGGCAACAGGTCACAGGGATAACTTTGCTGGGCCCAATACTGTTCATGAAATACAACATACAGTCTTTCACAACTCCTGTACTGAAAGCAATCTCTCTACAGACGGTGACAGAATCCTTACACCTATATGACAATGGGTGGGTTTGAGCATGGCTGCTCAAGAGTTCAGAAGTAAAAAGCTACAAGCTGCCCCACTGCGCATTTAAGTACACTTGTTTATGTAGCAAAAACAAAATCAAGGTTCACAGAAGCCAACCAGCCTTTGCCTACAAAAGTGCTCGCTCATGTGCTCACTGATGCAAGAATGGTGCATGGTTGTGCAGACATTCCTCCACAGTGCTTCCAACTAAGGACTTGTTAAAATACAGCACAAGCTGTTCAGAGTTGAATATTTAAAATACACTTAATTCCTCAAAGAGGTTAGGAGAGGAAAATGCAAGCATTACCACAGATGAAATTAAGGACATCAACACCTCCTTGACACTTGACAAGATGCGACACTACAGAAAAGGTCACCGTTAGTCATAATGGTGTTTTGCTGAGTAAATGGTTAGATTAAGGGTGGATCCCAGTTTTTGAATAATGAATTCCTCAAAATGAAGTAAAGGAGAGATAAATATTGACATTTGGAAACATCTTTAAAAAATGCAGTAAGTACAAGCCCAAGCATGCACATAAAACAGGCTTCTGAACTGGGTTCAATACAACATGTTCCATCTTATTATTAATTATTAACAGTATTTATATACCGCTTTTCAACAAAAAGTTCATAAAGCGGTTTACAGAGAAAAATCAAATAACTAGTGGCTCCCTGTCCCAATAGGGCTCACAATCTAAAAGATGCAAAAGAACACCAGCAGGTAGCCACTAGAAAAGACACTGCTGGGGTGAGGAGGGCCAGTTACTCTTCCCCTGCTAAAAAAAAGAGGAGCACCCACTTGAAAAAGTGCCTCTTACTCAGTTAGCAGAGGTTGCATGTTAACATGAGAATTACCTCCACAGGAGATCTTCACGAGAATAATGGAAAAGAGAAAGTGGGTCATCATTGCTAATTTTTCAGTACCAAAACACACAAAAGTGTGGGCGAACATACTCAGCACCAAAGGATCACACCAAGAAAATTGAATAAGTTAGGCAGACCATGGCTCACTTGCATTATGTATCTGTTACCCTCAAATGTGTACAAATTTGAGTCATCCCTTGAAACAATCCTGGAAATTGTGAGAAGTTGAATTTCAGCTGCTTTGTACTTGCCTGGGTTATTATTTTGCCCCATGTTTTGTATTCAAACTCTGTCTGAAGCCACAAAGGGTGAGAAGTTACAAAATGAAACCTGGAGACTCCCAGGAATTCTTTTTGTTTGAGAAGTAGGGCCTGGGTACATTGTTCATCGCTTATCCTGACTGAGCACTATGGATCAAAACCAAAGTGCATTTTTTTTGTGGCCATGAGTCTGCTTGGGCAGCAAGCAATTCACATTCGAATGTTGCAACCTGGCAGTCAAGACTCTTTTTATGGGCAGCTTTTGAATCCCCTCTAAGATATTCTAATTGAAATGCAGAAGTAGGCACCACAAGTTTTCTACATTCTGAAGTGCAAGTTTCTTTCGAAGGAAGCAAAGGGGGCTCTTTCATAGCAGGCTTTTCTCAACAAGGCCTCCTATTGTTCTCTTTACCCTACTCCACACATTAAAAACACGCAATTATTCATTCAAAATTTTTGTTTGCATTTTTAGGGCATTAATGCTTTATAAGCAGTTTAAAATTATAGTCATTTTGATTTCAAAAAGCAACAAACAAAAAAGAAAGCTCTGCAGCATCCACTTCCTTCCTAGGCAAGGCCATGCATGTGTCATAATCAGATATTTAATATCTGCAGCTTTTTCTTGTATGGATTTGTACCTCTATGCCCTAGGGCCACTGACAAACATGAAATTCTGCTGATACAGCAGCCCCACAACTCTTGCTGCAAGGAGAGAAAACAAATGTTCCAAAGCTCAACACCTTGGCTGTCACTAGAATTTATATGCCAAACACATCAGCAACCTCTCCACAGAAGCCAGGTCATATAATTCCCACAATGGGGGAGATGGAAGATCAAGAGAGGTTTGATTCAAGAGTTCCAGGACAGCACATGATTTCTATAGAATGCCACAGCAATTCATCTATTTAGCACACCACCCTTAATTTCATCTCTCTCAGTTAGATTGTTACAATGTAAGAGATATGTTCTTGCCTCTCAGTGTCTCTAGAGGGGTGAACGAACATATGAAAACGATACATATGAAAATGTCCATCTTCCTGGTCAAGCAACAGCTCAAAAACATGATCTCCTGCAAACATTAGTTACCAGATCCAAATGACTCTCAAAACACACTGAGGGGCTACTCTATGGAGGAAATAGACAGCTGCTTTATAGGTAGAGCAGTCAGGGTCTAATCCTAAACAGTGTGTGCTGGCTTACTGCTGGTGCTCACTGTTGTAAACATGCTGTAAGGCACGTCTGTGGCCCTCAGCACCAATCCAACGCCAGAGCTAGCTCAGTGCTGGCTGGCACTGGGCTAGCGCTGGTGGACTGCCGTCACTTGCTTCCCCCATCCCACCCCCGCTACCATGACATTTGCTCTGTCTTGTTCACTGGCACTGTTCAAGATGGTCCACGGCTTCTTGAACCAAGGCCACACGAGTCAGAGTCCATCATCTACTGCCCACTGCCGCAATGTTGATCAGAAGCTACAAATTCATAATGATGTGAACTTTAAATAGATGTGTGAAAGGGAGCCACTTTAGATGACACATCTCTAAAAAGCTTCTAAAGACAGATGAGGGGTGAGAAAGAGAGAGAAAGCCATACAGAAATGTCAGCACAAACCAACTGCCATTTCACTGAATTTCTTGACACCAGTTTCAACACAGCAAGTAACAGAAAATGTTCTGAGCTTTAAAAGGAAACCAAACTCAAACACCACACTGGAGAGTGCTCAAATCTATTTATGATTTTAACCACAGTAGGAGATAATTTCCAACTGAATTCTGGGAATAGGTGACAGAAACATTGGAAGTGTTGCTCATTGTCCAGTTATAGGTAAGTGCCAATTTTATTTCTAAGAAGTTAGTTTACCTAGCATCTCCCCCAAGTAAAAAAAACAAACAAAAAAAACACACCTGAACTTTTGGGGAGGAAAAATTTACCATGAAATTTACATAGCAATTATCAACTAGAAAATTGCAGGCATTGCATTTATAACAGGATGCGCTACTGTTAAGAAGTAGTTTTAATAATCTATTTAATAAGATGCGCTACTGTTAAAAAATAGTTTTTAGAGCACACTTTGCCTCTCTAGGTAGCTACTGCGCATAACTTATTCTGCTGCTGAAGCCTGTGCTCCCCATCAACTCACTTCCCATAAGACGACCCCTCTCCTGCAAAGAAGGGATAAAGGTTCACACAAGGAAAGCCTCTGGAGGCAGTACACAGGATACTCCCCTCATTGAGCACCTGGTGAAGACGACTGATCGAATATGCATCAAGTCAAAATAAACAACCATCAAGGCAAGTGTATCACCTCACTTTCTAAATTTCCTTCATCCTCTCTGCTACCACTAGATTTTAAAGTAGAAAAAAGTTTGCTGTACTTGTTTCAGATTTTACAAGAGTACAGTAAATACAGCACCCACATCAAGGTTTCTGCACCCTTCAGCAATCACCATTCATTAAACAATATGTAAACACGAAGACCTATCCACAGCAAATGCACAAAGAAAATTTGCTTGACAAATGAAACAGAATGCTGACCTGACCAGACCAGCTTAGCATGCATAATTCCTGGTGCTTACCACTACCTAATTCTTTCTTTTGTAGTCTTGTTAAGGGGTAGTGTACAACCAGGAGATTATTTCCCTAGGGTAGGTGAATGATTTGCCCCAGCTGTTGCGCAACCTCTGTCCAACTTTGTTACACAAAGGTTAAATATCTATGACTATATAAACTCAGAGATGAGTTTGGCATAGGCATTTAGCAGTTCTTACATATCACTGTGCAGCTTATATGCTAGTTAACCTACACACAGAACTATGAGTTTGACTTCACATCATGCAAGACCTGATCACTACAGCCAGTTTTACTCCCTACGTGTTGGAAATGCTAATTGCTAAATTTACAAAATTAAGAAAAAGCAGAAATCTGTAAAGGTGCTTTTTAACCCTCAGATACCCTTCCACTTTTATCTGCATTATCAAAATTTAGTAATTTCAAAACTTAATTTTGATAAAGTAAATTCTATGACCCCAGGTTTATGTGAATAAGTAAAAATGTCCTCCAAGCACTCTGTTACAATATTCCTTTGCACAATGTGATAAAATTACAGGGGTTCTGCCCAGTCTCTTCAATCATCTTTGGATCCTCCCTGCAAGTTCCCATAGATGCACACAGAATCAACAGAGTTCTCCAGTTCTGTAGGGATACAGCACTAACAACTGTGTCAACATCTGCCACAACAGTTCCTGCATTAAACACTCTCTGTAGAATAACTGTAAACACATTCCTTTCATTTGAACTTTCAAACTTCACTTCAGAGATCTAAATATCTTCCACTGTTTTTTGTTTCAATAACTTACAATGGGAGGGTTAAAGCAGAACTCTGAAGTCTCATCTCAGCAGATAAGGATAATGAGGTCCCACTTCTGCTTTTGTTTTTCATACTTTTGTGTATAACACCAGGATTGGAGAAAAAGGTGACATCATGAACAGAAATCTGTTGAAACCTGTGCAAGAGAAGACTGGCAAATGGATGCGATATCTTTGAAGATATCAGCAGCATTTCACCTCCAACTCTTAAAAAATTAGTTAATATGTACAGAGAATTAGAATACATATAGATGTGTATACTGGAAGTGCAAGGCTCCTTATGAAGATCTATATTATTTCGACATGCCAAAAAATATAAGGATTCTAGATCAAATTAACTGACCGAATTAATCAAATCTTGGCCATTCGATTAAGATTATATTCTAAGCATTTCTTGCAAATTCATGTGAAAGATATATGCAATTGCTAATTTGCTGGTGACTTCAAAAATTGGTCTAGATATAATTCTAATGAAGAAATTGAAACACAATAGCTAGAAGGCAAGAACTGAACTTATTGAACAGCTGAAAAACAGACTACTTTTATATTTTAATAATTTGAGTATTTTTTGTACTGTTGAAATAGAACGTTTTGTTGTAATTAAACACATATAAATTTCATTTTGTTTTATTCAATAGGACAGGGGTGTCATTTCATGTTGTGGGCCAAATAGCATTCAGTGCACCTGTTGAGGGCTGAAAGTGACATCATTAAACAGAAGGTGGCCAGAAACACACACTTTGTTCTTGCACAGAAACTCATGGGCCTTATGTCTGACACCCCTGAAAGAGAAGAATCAGAAACAGATAAACACAACAAACCATGAGATTTCAGTGCGATACTGAAACCAGGAAACCAAGTCCAACTCATCAGTGATAAGCCTTACATTCAGGAAGACACCAGGAACACACAAAAGCCTAAGAAATATCCTGGCAAGTATGCTCCACCACTTTTCTTTGTGGCAAACCAAGCAAATACAAGTAGAGAATTGTATTACCTAGGTTGGGAATTCTCCTCATACATTCTCTCTTTTCCTTCTTTAAAGAGACTGATAGTCTGCTTTGTCTTTTTCATCAGGTTTTCCATGAACACCCTGAAGTATTCATTCTCTCCAAGAGTCTCCATCTTCCCCTCATAGCGTGACAGGATGGTTCGCAGATGCTGATAAGTGTCAGGAAGCAAATCAAGAATGTACGGTGGGCTGTTTTTTAGTGCCAACTTGGGGTTCTGACATAAACGCACAACCTAGAAAAAAAAAAGAGCAAGCAGAATTAAATATATGATTCTAACTAAATGTATGATTCTGTATGATTCTCCTGTTCTTAAAACCCACTGGACATATGCAAGCTGCTGGAGTAGTTCTTCAAACCCAAACCAAGAAGTAAATCCCTATTCAGCAGCAAGAGGTGTAGAGCAGGGGTGCTCAATAGGTGGATCGCGATCTACCGGTAGATCGCGAGGCAAAATGAGTAGATCACGGAGTGCCGACCCCCCCCCCTTCAGGTGCCTCTGGGAGGAAACGCCGGGAGTAAGGCCCATTGTATTCAATGGTAAGTGTGGCTAGGATTGCAGCCTCACAGCCTAATCCTAGGCATGTCTACTCAGGAGTAAGTCCTGTTATACTCAGTGGGGCTCAAGGTACACCAACATACATTGTACACATAAATGTTATATGTTATGATGGCGCGAACATTGTAAAAAAAACTCTGGTAGATCTCCGGGCCTTGCTGGGTTTCAAAGTAGCTCTCGAGCCAAAAAAGTGTGAGCACCCCTGGTGTAGAGGATCTCCCTCTGCAAATATACAGGTCAGCATGAGGACAAGACTGCTTTACTGATTTTCAAACTTTGTGCAAAACAAAAAAGCATATGTTCTAGGTTCACAAGTATACAACAAAGATCATCTTCATTTTAATAAATCAAATCCAGCACACTTAAATTGCTCAAGCTGACATTATACAGGAAAGACAGACTAAAGGTGTAGTAGGAAATGGCACAGGCCGCTAACTTTGTGATAAGAAGACCTCGCAGCTATTAGGCATTTTTCTTAAAACTGAACTTTGGAGTTATATTCTCATGGCCTGAAGAAACCATCGCGTATGCAGAATAACAGCTCAATCCTGAGTTGCCTGAGGCGTGGGGCTGCTGCTGCCCCAAAATGGCTATCACAGTATCCTACACACACCAGACAGCTGGTGACATTCGTTCCCTTTCCCTAAATATGGGAAGTAGCCCCACAAAGGGGCTACTTGACTCTGCAGCCACCACAGAATCAAGAAGCCTCATGTTGGGCCATGAGACCCAACATGAGGCTCTGGATTTGGAACAGCTGAGCTCTGCCAGTCCCACCACCTCCTGCCCCACTCCCACCCCACTACTCCTTCCCCTGCCTGCCCCAGAACGTCTCCTTGCCACCTCCCCGCAACTTACCTCCCCGAAATTTACCTCCCCACCGCAGGAGCTTTGCACGGAGTGCCTGGCAGCAGATCACCAGTCTCCAACTGGCGCTGTCCTAGTGCAAGCTCACGCCGGACCAGTTCTGGCGCTGGCTGGTGGTTATAGTTGAAAACGTGCCTTACAGCACGTTTGCGACAGTGGGCACTGGAGGTGAGCTGGCCGCACTCCATAGGACTGCACCCTAAATGCTCTCAGTAAATAGTTAACAGGCCAGAGAAGCAGGGAAACAGCCACTTTAAAGTGTTACTGGCAATAGGGTATGTAAGTTTAATTAGCCAAACCATCACTTTTAAAAGTGATGTTCAAAATCCAACTATTTTAAATAAGTCCCAAGAATAGCAGACTAGTATTATCCTCTACAAACTGCCTTCAGTGTGTTGACTTCATCCTCCAGTTTAAAAAAAAAAAATTTGTCTTTTACTGAGCTCCCCTCACGTGCACTTGCAGAACACAGCAATTGTCAAAAGGAATGTTCACAGCTCTGGGAAATCAGCAGCACACCAGCAAATTAGCACACACTGCATTCATTCTTCCTCGTTGGCTCCTCAGCAGACTAGGGCTAAAGTACAAATAGCTTCAAAAGGCAGTAAACACTTCACTTGAGTGTGAGCATATTTCGTAGCATTAATTATAGTGTAAGCAAACACTATATCAGGGTCCCGGTCACTGTTCCCTAAACAAATATTTTTTTCTACATCCACATTCCAAAACATCCAAGGAAGGCCTTTATGCACCCCAGATAAAAATACAAAAAGGGTAAGTGTTAACAAAACTAATTTGATGGGCTTATGTGGGCACTCCATGTTTAAGCTGGAAACAATGTCCCTCCCCCCCAAAAGCAAAGCACACAAGACAGATTTTTGAGAGTGTTTCCCATTCTTTAAAAAGCAAATGCAGCTTGAGAGACAGCCCAGCTCTTATCCAATAGTTTAAAGAAACAACAGAAAAGAGGAGGAAGCAGGCCTAATTTTGTGTTGTGTCAGACATAAAGCAGAAAATACTCAACACAGAAAACTAGCACTTTTGAGTATTTTCCAGTTTATTTTAATGACCATTAAGAACCATACATTTTTATCTAACATTTGATAAAGTATAGTTAGCAAGCTAAGAACAGAAACATTTTTACAAATCATACTTTAATTTACAAATCATACTTTAGTAGACTACCTTAGCCCACAGTAGTAGAAGTGCTCTTTCAATTGCCTGCATGACATGGCATAAGCTTTCACAGGCAAAAGCATATTTTTAAAGTTCACTGAGTGAGTTTAAAAAAGTGAACTTCCTTGAACTTATTTCATGTATCCAATGAAGCAGGATGTTAACTATAAATATGAGAGCACCTGAAGCTGCTTTATCCAGTGTTAGACCATTGGTCTATTCACTCAGTAGAGTCTACACAACTTTTCAGGGTTTCAGATGGGGAGTTTCCCAAACCTAGCAGAAGATGGGGGTAGGGTCTGAATCTGGAACCTTCTGCATGCAAAGCTGCTGCTCTATAACTGATTATCAACAGCTGGAAGCATTCCTGATTTTTATGTTCTGTAACATAATTTTTTTATGTAGTAGAAACCACTTGGTTGTACTGGCTAAAGCAGAAAGGTGGTACACAGATACACAAATACAAAGCAGGTGCTCTTCCACTGAGAAAATCCCCTCCCAAATGATCGTGCCGATTTTCTATGAGGGATTCTATTAAGAAAAAGGTGAATGAACTCTCCATTTCCAGTCACATTTATCATCTTCACATGACCAGAGGGAATAGAGTGCTTCCCCTTCACAAAAGAGGGACACTTCATTGTGATTTTCCAAGACAGTCATACCACTAGTCCACTTCTCAGTTTCTACTGACCCCAACGGCAACAGCATTGACTATGCCCTGCAAAGTTATTTAAAATAGCAAAGTAAAAACTTGCCGCACACCCACACAAGAATTTGATGTTTGAAACTCAAAGTTGATTAATACAAACATCAGTGGAGCCTTGCTGGATCAGAACAAGGGCCCATCTAATCCAGTTTCCTATATCTCACAGTGGCCTACAAGATGCCTTAGGGAGCATTCAAAACAATATGATGCCACTCCCTTGCATCTGGCATGCAGAGATAGGCTACCTCTAAAACCCAGAGGCTGCATATGCAGTAGTCACCATGGCTTGTAACATTCCTCCATCATAGCATATTACATGGTATCTTCAGTTACAACACCTCCCAAGCTTTCTACACCCAGTTCCTCAAACACCAAAGAGTTTAGACTTCTGCTTTATTCTACTGTAATTTATATCTCAACTTCTAATTACTAACTGCATTATGAAGTTAAAATAGATCACCTCCAGCCAAAATACTGATGTGGTATTGTTATATTACATTTTATCCTGTCAAAACTCTTTCAGCTGATGCACTTAATAGGGGGGAAAACTGCTAGGATGATTAAGTTACAGAAAACCATTTCCCCTACATTATCTTAGAAAAATGTATAGGATGGCTACAGGCAGAATTAAGATAATGACTTCCTTACTATACAATCCTGCCAGCAAGCAAAGTTCAGCAAGCATTTATCAGGCTTTAGATATACAGTATAATTTAACCTCTGCCCAGCAACCCACACAGAAAGAATGATGCCTAAAAGCCTCTCCAATCATGTGCCATGCCACACACATGGGGCCTGCACACCATCACAGGACTATTCAACCCTAATACGTTAAAACTACATGCATAAGGGCTGAAGAGTGGGACAAGAACTTGAATTCAGCACCATCAATGGATATGATGCTTTACAGTTTCATCAAGAAAAAGCAAAATGTCCCTGCTTCCAAGATGCATGTAATCTAAGCTACAACTACCATGTGGCAAACCAATACACACAAAACCTTTTAGAGCAGCTTCAACAAAGGGAGAGCGGCACTTAAACCAGTCCCATTTGTAATAAACAGGGCTCCAGTCAACTACTATAGTATTAGCATTTTTCACATCATGCCAGGTATGCAATTAGGAAAAGCAATTCAAATGCAGAGGACAACACAGAGTAAAGTATGTTGTACGTCAAATATACCTCAACAATATCTGCATATGATCAAAACTCGAGTATTTGAGAATTAGAATATTAAAATATTTACATTAAACACATATCCCAACTGATGCATTCACACTTTCAAAAATCCAACCAAGAACCCTGAACTACTAAGAAAAATACATAATATATGATAGGATTACAGGACTCAGTCCAATGTTAAGCCTTATTTATTTGCAAGTTCCATGGATGGTTCCTACCACCCACGTGCTTCAGACTGCCATCTAGAAAATTTTTTGAGTTGGGTTGCTGTTTATGATGTGACAAGATTGGCAGTTCCAATTTGGAACATGAAGTTAAGAATACCCTTTCCCTGACTGACTGACTGACTGACTCACACACACACACAGCCCCAAGAGTAACTAGGGCAAGAAAAAGACAAAAGCTCAGCAAACTTCACTAACATTTACTACAGATCTGGAGGTGAAGAGTTCAAAGAAAAGAGGAGGAAGTGGGGCTGCATAGGTCTGCAACATCCTTAAGCTCAAAGCCTCTCTAGAAAGAAAGAAGAAAAACAACATATAATCGCAATGACCCTATACTATATGCAAACACAAATTGAGGGGAACTCAATGACTGGAAAGTGCAGGACAATGTGAACAAATTGACGCATGAATATGCTGCGCAACAACAGACATTGAGGGATGAAACAGACTTCTAGTACCTTGTTGATCAACAGATGAATCTATGGTCCAGGTCAGATTTCAGCCTCTGCCATGGCTTTTCACTAAGGAACCTGGGTCAAGCAGACTTAACCATGGTGGCCCACACATTAGTTACATCCCATCTGGACTACATAACAACCTGAACATGGGGCTGCCCTTCAAGATTATATGGCAACTTCAGCTTCCACAGAATGCTGCTGCACAATTGCTGACTGGTAACAGGCAAATTGGTGCATTGGCTGTCCAGGTGCAATTCAAAATGCTGGTTTTAACATTTAAAACCCTAAACAGCCTTGGACAAGAACATTTTAAGGACTGCCACTACCCTTCCTTGTTGCTGGTCCTTCTATCAACAACAACCCAACTCAAAATGTAGAAGGGCCCTCCCATATATTGTCCCACCACCAATATATGGCAGGGGCATGCAAAGGACTTTCTCTGGAATGGTTCCCAGATTTCAGAACTCCCTCCTGCAAGAGGTTGGGTCAGCAGCATCACTAATTTTGATCCCACAGTGGCTGAGAGTATTTTACATTTCAATTGGCCTTTTCCTCCTAATTTTTTGGTGCTGCTTCTTTATTGGTATATTTACTGAGGTTCTCCATTTGACACTACATATTTACTGTCTTTTTAACATTTTCATACTGTAAGGTGTGTTGATTGCTTCCTGGCAGAAAAGTGTATAAAGTATATAAAACTTTAAAAAATAGTGAAATATTAACATAAAAAAGTCTTGGGAGAAAATTCTGTGAAGAAACAAGAAACCTCTAACAGAATTGTCCTTTCCCATCCTATCACAGAGCTATGTTTCCCAACTTTTTACTTTTTTTTTTTTTTTTTTTTGGTAGAAGCCACAACAGCTGAACTGGATTGAAACCAGATTAGAGTTTCTTTATGACTTCATAAACAAGGCTTTCTTCCCTGCTCCTCTTTAGTGTTTTCTTCCTAGGAGCTGGAAATCCTAAGACAGCATGAAATGTTTAAAGTTGCAATCCTATCCATGCTTACCTAGGAGTAAGCCCCACTGATTATAATGGGATTTACATCCGAGCAGACATGCAAAGGATTGGGCTCTCAATCTCTACCTACTGTATTTGTGGGCATACTCTTGACATTTGCAATAAATGTGTCATATTTAGGGTTAACAACAACATCACTTTGTCATCCCAGCTTGATGGAAAAAACTCTGCTAGTAAGGAGGGAATTGTCTATTGCCAGTCCCAGTTCCCATTTTTATGCAGCAATGCAAAGCAGCTGTGGTGGCAATCATTCTCACTACTGAACAAGTTCCTCTTCCCAAGCCTAGGTAAGCAAACATGGGTTTGTTTGAAGATTGCCCCCAAAAAATGTTATTTATGTATTTGTAAAAGTAGATGTGCAGACATGATGGATGGGGACCTGCTCATCTACAATATGCAACTACATTCAACATCTGCCATTTTTATTCATTCTTCTCTGCCAGCTCATAGGGCTTGTGAAGAATGAACTTTTAAGCATCTGTCACAAAATGATTAGGATTATCTAAAAAGAAGCACTTTACTCATTAGTTGCTGTCCACTAAAGCACAACAATGAAAATGTTCACAGTACATTAACACTCCCCTTTTGTTCCATCTTCGCACATTTCACTGGAATACAGAATTCCAGTGCCAGAGATTGCACAAAATCTGTCATCAATCCAGGTCAGTTAATTCCCATTTGAAGGTGAGATTTCAGCACTCAAACAAATCAATCCATAAATAGCTGATAACACTGCCTGTTCTTTGTAAACCAAGCAACTTCCTTAAAACTCAACTGCTGCCTCTGCTGATCAGTCACAATCTTTACACTATGTGTGATGCTTGATGTTTTCTTTTGGGGGGGCAGAGAGAAGCACTAGGAGGCACAACTTCCTTTGCCACTGGCAGCAGAGTCTTCAAGAAAGTCTTCAAAGTCTACAAAACCCAGGAATTAGGATTAGGCTGCAACTCTAGGCACACCTGCATTAAATTCAGATAACATTACACATCACATCAGACACCCAGAATGAATGCCATACAATTTATTTGAAAATAGTTGTAAATTGTTCAATTTTGTCACAACCATGGAGATGGAAGTAAACTGACAATCACCACTGCTATTCAGAATTTTTTTGCTGTGCTCTTGATCTTCTCCACCCTGGAATTCTATGTAAGGCCTACTTCCCTTTCTAGCCCAAAAGAAAACCATTGGCTACACAAGACAAAGCTATGTATAGCTATTGTGAGGAAAAGAGGAAGAAAAGATGGCAAACAAAAGAACATAATGATGGCGTGTGCATACCAAAGCCAGTCTTTATTTTCCTGAAGCAAAGGTAAATTATGGCACACTCCAAGATTATTTACAAAAAGTTTTCAAATATTTATTTTGCATCACTGTTTCTAAATCTCAATCTCACAAACACCCAGCACTGAAAAATATCAAGCTTCAAACTCATAAAATGAATTTTATAAGCCAATACAACTTTGAGCTTTCCACTCACCCATGAACAGGCAGTGAAATAAGTTTTAATTTCCGAAGACTTTTCAGGGTACTGTATCTTCTGAAAAGGAAGTCCGTGGTTTTGTACCACTTGTCTGACTATTTCAGAGTTTAAGACGGTGTATTGTGCTAACTTAGTAGCAAGCCCTATGTGTTTGTGACCTATTAAACTAAAACAACTTTACTGTTACCAGCTATCTAAATATCTCAAGAACAGATATTACATTCACCTAGAAAACAGATGATTAAATACCTTACTTCTAATCTGCATTTGCCATCCAACGGCATTTAATGGAACATATGTCAAACTATTTAATCCATTCACAAGTCCAGCAGTTGTGATTACCTGACTCTTCAAAAGGAGAAAATAGCCAAATGAATCAATTTACAGGGCTGTGAAGTTTAAAAAAAACCAAAAACACTCACCTAAGCCAGAGCATACCTTAAGGCTCCAGTTTCTTTTAGTTTAGCAGAGACATGTGCTAGGTAGGATTATGAAAGCTTTTCAGATGGCAAACCTGTCATTGGTGTTTCTTTGATGCTCTGAACTATGGTATCATTGCAAGTAATTTACAACCTAACATAGAGCTTCAGCTTTACAGTATTCTTGACTTCACAATGGTTACAAACAGGCCAGCAAAGCCCAGCCCAGCCCTGCCCTAAACATATTGCCTAAGAACCTACTTAGGCAAGCTCCCCTTCCCTGCTGCTCCTGTCTTTCACATTTCCTATTAACCCAACTCTGAACCCAACCTATCTCTTGGTCTACTCATCCAGGCCCTTCATCCTCTAAACCTGCAATGTCTCGTTCACAGACACCCCAGCCCAGGCTTTTCCTCAACCCTATCCCTTAGCCCTATCTTAACCCATCCCATCATCCCATTCTCATCCCATCCCAGCATCTGATCATCCCATCCTCTAGCTGTCCCTCAGCTCAATCTAGGCTCTTCACCATCCCATACATTTTGCATTTCCTGCTCATGTCTATCTCAATCTGTACAGTATCAACCCTCTTCAGAAAAAGCACATTCGCATTTGCTTGCATTCATCCAAGCTGCTGGAGGAACAACTGATGGAAGGAGGTACTGCCTTCAAGCCCTGCTTTGTGGACTCCTTGGAAACATCTGCTTGGACCACTGTGGAAAGCAGAATGTTGGACCAGACGAAAGTGCATTGGGTTGATCTAGTAAGAGCCTTCTTACACTGCCACTGCCTTTCCCCAGCCCCCCAAGGGCTATATTAAGATTCTTAGTTCCTCAGAAAGGCTTACCCTATACAACTTAAGTGTACTACAAGCACTTTACTCAGGACAGACGATTGATAAGTTACTATCCATGAGCACCGGAATGATGAGGTGGTTGTGGTGGCAATCCCGGTCATCAGCACAGTCCTCCCACTCCTATAACCCTTATCATTAGGGGATGGGGTTTAAGAATATAAGAAGAGTCCCACTGGGTCAGGCCAAAGGCCCATCTAATCCGGCCTCCTATATCTCACACTGATCCTACCAGATGCCTCAGGGAACATGCAAGACCTGGATCCTGCTGACACTTGCATCTGGCATTCTCAGGTAGTAGAAACTACTGGCTACAGCCCAGGTGCAAAGCACCTGCTTTGCCTACAGAAAGTCCCAATGACAGCATCTCCAGAGACAAACCTGGACAGCAGTCAGCGGTCAGTCAGTCAGTGTAGGTGACACTGAGCCTAGATGGACCAAGGGCACTTCCCTCTGCATCCAGCCTTTCCCACCCACACCCCAATAACATTCAGAAGCAAGATCCAGTGCAGGGGCTGAAGCAGGGTGTGAAAAGCCCTGCAGTGCAGGCAGGAAGTTGCAGGCTCAATTCCTAGCAGCACCTGCAAGAAGGCCAGCAGGGAGAATCCTGCCAACTCAGGATTAGGCTGCTTCCAATGTGCTGACCTCTGCTCTGAAGCAAACTAGTAGCATTATTAACACAGGATATTCTCATTACTGTTGCCCTCCCAGCCAGGTTCCTACCTGCCCTTTTCTTTCTATATGATGATGATGATATTATCATCAATAACAATATTATCAAAAAGTAGTAACAACAATAATATAAATAATGATAGTGAAAGCAGTCATGGCTATCAGCACCCTTGACCCCCCCGTGACCTCACCTGCCCCGTTCCTTCCAGATGATATTATTATTGATATTAGAATAATAATATCAATCAATATCAGTTGTTGATATTAATAAATAATATCAATTACACTATTATGCTAGATTCCCGACTGCAGCCCAGAACCAGCCCAGAATAGGCTGTGATGACGTAAAAATAACAATAGCACCTCCAGCCAAGGCTGCGGCCACCCTCGTGTCCCTCCCCCGCGACCCATCCCCCCACAATCTCAAGGCAGCATCCTGGGGGAGGGGTTATTATTATTGATTTTGATGTTATTAATAACAACAACAACAACATCAACAACAAGCAGCAGCAGCCATGGCTGCCATCACCATTGTCTCCTGTGGCCCCATTCCTTCCAGATGATGGTATTATTGGTATTAATAACAGCAAGAACAATAACAACATAAATAACGATAGTAGCAGTACCAGCAACTGTAGAACAGCAATCATGTTCTCAGAGGATGAGAGAAGATTTAATGGGTTTCAATTAGAGGAGGGTAAATCTTGGTTGAACATCAGGAGAAACTTAACAGCAAGAGCAGTTCAATAGTAGAAAATTATCTAGGGAGATGTTGGGCTCTGCCTTGCTCGAGGTCTTTTAGCAGAAACTGGACTAGATGCTTCTTAGCCTCCTCACCTCTATGATCTATGCTTTGGTGGAGTATACCGGTTGCATGTGTTGTGTACTGCACTGCTTTCTTGAAACAAGTAGTAGGTCGGTTTATAAAACGTAGGTAGTATATGATGCATAAGTACGAACCCTGTGGGGATTCTTATGTATTTGCTTTGATTCTGGTTTGATGCAGCATTCCTGTTGCCTGTCAGACACTTAAGCCAAACGGACTACTGATGTGACCCAGTAAGACAATCTCTTATGTTCTTTTTTCAAATGCCAGTATAATGGCAATTAGAAGTGAACTCCGAGAGGAATATTTAGCCAGCAAAAATATTCCTAGTGTAAAAAGAAGGTGGTGATTAATTTGCACATAGTAATTTCACAGTGATAGAACTAAAATGGTCTAAATTAGAAAACTATATTAAATTAAGTAAAAAAAAAAAAAGCACCAGGATGAGGTCTCTTGTCATCTGGTGTGCTCCCTGGGGCATTTGGTGGGCCGCTGTGAGATACAGGAAGTTGGACTGGATGGGCCTATGGCCTGATCCAGCGGGGCTCTTCTTATGTTCTTAACTACAATTCCCAGGAAGCCTTGCAGGTCTCTTGTTATCTGGTGTGCTCCCTGGGGCATTTGGTGGGCCGCTGTGAGATACAGGAAGTTGGACTGGATGGGCCTATGGCCTGATCCAGCGGGGCTCTTCTTATGTTCTTAACTACAATTCCCAGGAAGCCTTGCAGGTCTCTTGTTATCTGGTGTGCTCCCTGGGGCATTTGGTGGGCCGCTGTGAGATACAGGAAGTTGGACTGGATGGGCCTATGGCCTGATCCAGCGGGGCTCTTCTTATGTTCTTAACTACAATTCCCAGGAAGCCTTGCAGGTCTCTTGTTATCTGGTGTGCTCCCTGGGGCATTTGGTGGGCCGCTGTGAGATACAGGAAGCTGGACTAGATGGGCCTACGGCCTGATCCAGTTGGGCTGTTCTTTTGTTCTTAACTACAATTCCCAGGAGGCCTTGCAGGTCTTGTTATCTGGTGTGCTCCCTGGGGCATTTGGTGGGCCGCTGTGAGATACAGGAAGCTGGACTGGATGGGCCTGTGGCCTGATCCAGTGGGCTGTTCTTCTGTTCATCTGACAAGGGAGGTCACCAGGATGAGGTCTCTTGTTGTCTGGTGTGCTCCCTGGGGCATTTGGTGGGCCGCTGTGAGATACAGGAAGCTGGACTAGATGGGCCTACGACCTGATCCAGTTGGGCTGTTCTTATGTTCTTAACTACAATTCCCAGGAGGCCTTGCAGGTCTTGTTATCTGGTGTGCTCCCTGGGGCATTTGGTGGGCCGCTGTGAGATACAGGAAGCTGGACTAGATGGGCCTGTGGCCTGATCCAGTGGGGCTGTTCTTATATTCTAACTGCAGCCACTGCCCCCCCTGCCCTCCCACAATCCGTCTGCCCCTCTCCTTCCAGATGCTGACGCTGTTGATGTTACTATAAATAACAATATATCATATATTATATTATTATTAACAGGCTAGATCCCAAACTGCAGGCTATGCTGCGCTGGTTCTGGGCTGCAATTCAGAATCGAGCCTATTAAGAGCAGCAACAAAACAATAGTCATTATAACATAATGATAATAGCAGCAGCAGCAGCAGCAGCACCTACAGCCACCGCCACGGCCACCCTTGTCCCCCTTACTCCTGCCGACCCCCTTGCCCCCTCCCACAACTTGTCCCCCCGCGACCCCCTCTTGCCCCCCCGCGACCCCCCCCACCTTGTCCATGAGCTTCCAGCACTTCTCGACGGTCTTCTTGTCGACGGCGCCGGGCTGGTGCGGGCCCAGGTGGTGGTGCGGCTGGAAGGCGTCCTTCACCAGCCCGATGAGCCCGCCGGGGCCCTTCTTCAGCGGCGCCGCCATCCGCCCTCCGCAGCCGCCCAGCGAGCGAGAGCCAGAAGAGGAAGGAGGCGGCGCCCGGACGCGGCGCCCAACGGAGGAAGCGGGGGAGGCAGGAGGCGGAGACCCCCGCCCGTGACAGGATGGCCAGCCTCCCCACGGAGCGCTCCGATTGGTCTGTCCCCGGGCAGAGGCGGGACGAAGCTGAGGTGACGCGCTTTCCGATTGGGCTACCCGGGAAGAGGGGCGGGGCGCAGCTGAGGGAAGGCGCTTTTCGATTGGGCCGACCCAGGAATACGGGCGGAACGAAGTGTCGAAGTGCGCGTTGTGATTGGTCCGCCTCGGGAGAAGAGAGGAGGGAAAGCAGCTACGGGAAGGCGTTTTGTGATTGCTCCGCCCCGGGGAAGGGGGCGGGGCGAAGCTGAGGGAAGGCGCTGTGTGGTTGGGCGAGCGCGCCTCGGAAGGGAGGTGCCTCCTGATGCCGAAGGCTAGCTCGGCGGATCGTTGCGTGCGCACGCGCACAGCGGACAGGTTTAAAAGGCGGCACGCCCGCCAGGGCTCGGCGTGCGCGTGCCCGGCGCTCTGTCAGGAGGCGAGGGAGTCTCGCGCTGTGGGACAGAAACTCGGTTGGGGGGAAAGGAAGCCACGCCCCCGCTGCTTTTCTTCTTCCAGTGGCTATGGAGCTACTGCGCATGCTCCTGAAAGGAGGATTGTGGGCATGCGCAGTCTGTGCGAGGGCGGCCAGGGAAGCCATTTTGGTTTTGGGGAAATTGTGGGCACCAGTCCAGAAGAAGTGGCTGGCTGGGATCTGAGGGCTGGGAAGGGAGGCTCGTTAGCTGCCACGGGGGGAGGGAGGCTCTTTCCTCCCACACAGCGCCAGGGATAGCGGGGTCTTATGAATGTTTCTTTACCCAGGGTGTTGTTAACCTGTGGAACTCCTTGCCACAGGATGTGGGGATGACATCTGACCTGGATCCTTGAAAAGGGGAGTGGACAGATGGATGGAGGAAAAGCCCATCCCAGGTTACAAGCCCTGATGGGTGTCTTCATGTCATTGGTCTGTGGAACTCCTTGCCACAGGACATGGGGTGACGTCTGGTCTGGATGCCTTGAAAAGGAAATTGAGCAATCGATGGAGGAAAAGCCTATCACAGGGTATGAGCCAGTTTTTGGTAGGTTGCAGAACTAACAAGGCCAATTAGGCTGTGTTCATCAAGGGTTAAACAGCCTGCAACTTGAGGGAGGGGTGGGAGTACTGCAGTCCAATTACCATTTTAGCCACAGAGGCTTCATTGGCCCATAAAGTGAAACTTTTTTTTTTATTGGTGGGTCCTGATGTTAAAAATTTTGGCAACTATAATGGTGATCCGGCAGCAGTACTTCCCCCAAGTAGTAGGTTTTTTAACACTTGATGCCCTGTCAGTTTTTTGCCTTGTCAGTTTCATGACCCACAGTTTGGGACCTGCTTCCTTACAGGGTAGTTGTAAAGACAACATCAAGGTAATGCCCATAAGGTCCATAGGAGGTTAAAAGGGGTCCTTAGGGGTTATTAAGGGGGTCGTTAGGGGGGTATAAAGTGGGGGAATTGGGGCTCCGTAGGGGCTGTTAAGTATAAAGCAGTCCTTAGTGGGTAAAGCAGTCCTTAATGGGTATTACGGGGTATTAAGGTGTAGGGGGGTATTAACAGTTCCTTGGGGTATCAAGGGGTCCTTAGAAGGTATGAAGGGGGTATTAAGTAGTCTATAGGAGTTATTTAGGGGTTCATGGGCGGTATTAAGAGGTTTTTATGGGGTATTAAGGAGTCCTTGGTGGTATTAAGGGGGTATTAAGGAGTCCATATAGGGTATTAAGGATTTTGTATATCTCCATAGGAGGTATAAAGGACTTTATAGGGGTTCTAAGGGGTATTAAGGGTCCTTAGGGGGTATTAAGTGATATTAGGGTGTCCCTTGGGGTGTACGAAGGGATTATATTAAGCGATTGTTAAGTGGTACATAGGGGTATAAAGGAGGGGAATTGGGGGATCCATTGAGGGTATTAAGGGGTCTTTGGGGGTATTAAGAGGATATTAAGAGTTTTTAGATAAATGCTAGGTATTCTGTTATTTACACTGGATGTATCCCAGAGGAGGGTTTGCTGTTAGAGCTTCTGTGAACTAAAGAGTTCTGTGGTCCTTTGATTATTTTATTAGATGTGTCCCTGCTTTTCTTTCACTCGTTTCAAATGCCAGAGAGCACATTTTGGTCACTTGAGCCAGTTTCTGCCAAGCTTCCTTTGGTCACCATGACAGCAAACTGGGACTGTTGCCTAGCAATGCAAGGAGCCCCAGCTTGTGCTCCACTGGGATAGGCTCCTGAAACCCAGCCTTGTCCTTACCTCTGTAGGATTGGCTGCTTGGAATGACAGTCCTGCAAAGCAAGCTTCGGCTACCCGCAAAGACCTTGGCACTTTGCTTGCAGGTAGTTGTGTCTCTAGCTTGCTCTTCTACTGGCACATCAGTGGTGTCTATATATTCACATCGACAGCCCAAGAAAAGCTTGCCTGCAGTGTATGTCTTGTGTGTAAAAACACACTCCAGCCTGTCTCCATCAGCACCAGCGTAAGATGCAGGCAGCGGGGCAATTTTTGCTGGGAATTGGCTCAAGCAGCAGAAAGACAACAGTGTTTCTTGTCTGTTTCAGTTTGCAACCTGCTGGGAAAGGCTTAGTGGGATGGCCCCCACAAAGAAAGGAGAAAGGAAGAGAGCAAAAGGGAAGGGCAGCAGGGGAAAGGAAGGGAAACAACAGAAAAACAGCTTGCCAGGTAAGTCCTGACCAGCAAGGTAGGTGAATTGCTGAAAACCCCCCCCCTCAGGGGTTAACAGTGGTGTAGCTAGAAGGTGGTGAAGTTTGGCAGGTGCCAACTGCCCCTCCCCTTCGTAGCCAGGTGTTCTGCTTGTGTTTTGCTCCCACTGCCTGGAATGACTCTGAATGGGAGGGGGAGGGGCCACTTGCACGGAATTTTCAGGTGCCTGCTTTGCACCCCCTCTAGCTACACCACTGGGTTGACTCAGGGAACTTAAGCAGTAACTTATTGCACTCTATGAACCAGACCCTGGCATGATTTGCAAATGCAAGTATAAATGTATTTTTGAGTTACTGCAGAGGAGGGATTCTAACCCAAATTTCTCAAACTAGGCAGCAGAACTACCCAAAGATCTGATCACAGGCCACCCATTCATACTCCTGTTTTTCAAGTGAGGTACACTGAGGCTGACACACAGGTGGCTAATGACAGAGAACTTGTTCTTTCTCTAATTTTCACTTGCTATTGCAAAAATATTCTACATAGCAAACTCTTACTAAGAGAGCCAGGAATGTGCAGTGATCTGAGTGTTGGACTTATGGCTGGTGTAAGGTTCTAATCCCCACTCAGCCATGAAACTTTCTTGGTAATCTTGGGTCAATAATGGTCTCTCTAATCTACCTCATAGGGTTTTGTGAAGTCTAAAGGAGGGGAGGAACTATGTACACCACTCTAAGCTCCATGGAGGAAGGGCAGTAAAAAAATGTGAAAATAAATAAAATACAATAATTTATTACAAGCCATCAAGGGATTTACCATTAGATCTCAATGTGCCTGTGACTTCCTCCCCCCTCCCACGCATGTCCACCTTCCCCAGGGTATACATTCAGAGGATGAATTAGTAGCAGCAGTTGGTACTCAGCCCAGATCTTTAATCCCTCACATATTCTTTATCTCTCCTTCTTCCTGCAGATGAGGAAAAGCGCAAACACACAACACTGGAGGTTGACAGTCTGAAGCAACACCTTGGTAGGGAACATTATCATTGGTACCACAGGGAGATGTTACAAGGTGGAGAGGAAATGAACGTTTTTGTATGTTTAGGGCAGGAAGATGGTTAGGTTTCCAGCAGGGAAGGCATGGACCAGCTACATTGACAACCCACTCCTAAGTGCTTCATAAACCCTTTGAAGCATTGTCGAAGAAGTGTGAACATGGCAGATAGCTCTGCTTGTGTTCTCAGGCAAAGGGCCGTTTCTCAAAGTGAGGCTGGCCACTTTAAGAATCCCAGGGAATGAGGTGTTTTGCCCATGGATTTCTCTGAACAGATGGCAAACTGGTCTCAAGTTCAGGTGCCTGTGATATGCCCACATAATGCCCATGTGATATGCCTACATGTGGCGTGGGGAGGGGGCATGTTTTTAATGCCTTATTACAGGTGATGCAGAATGGAGTTGAATATGCAGGGAGTGGTTTAAAATAAATTAAAATGTGGGCATAGCTTATTGGAAGAGCACGTGCTTGGCTATATGTCCTGAATTAGTTCCCTAGTAAAAGATGTCTGGAAAAGACACCACCTGAGATTCTGGAATGCCACTCCCCCCACACTGAGTAGAAAACACTAGACTAGTGTTTAATTTATAACTCGTATCCCACTTTTCCCCCTTTCTGTCAAGATATTCAATAAGGATGACCCAGTATTCAGATAATTGCATAGATGATGGGGAAGGGTTCATAGCTCAGTGACAGGACGTGCACTTTGTATGCAGAGGGTTCCAGTTCACTTCCTAGCACTGCATAGTTTAAGGGTTCTAGACAGCAAAACTAGAAATTACCTCTGGCTAGTCTAAAGAGTCCCACCACTGGCCAGTTAAGGCAATACTAAGCCAATTGAATCAGTTGTCTCTCTTGCTGTAAGGTTGGTTGGCAACCTTCAGTCTCGAAAGACTATGGTATAAGCCTACAGCACCCGGTACTCCCAGGCGGTCTCCCATCCAAATACTAACCAGGCCTGACCCTGCTTAGCTTCCAAGATCAGACAAGATCAGGGATGTGCAGGGTAACAGTTGCTGCAAGTAAGACAGCTTCATATATATTCAGATAGGACCAGCGTTCCTTGTTGGTCAGAATTCCTTTTTAAAATTGTGCCTGAAGAGGAACTCTCAGGTTTGCATGCTGCTGCCTAAAGAAAGGTAGGTCCCGTAAAAGATATCACCTTAGCTGTTTTTAGTCGCTCTCTCTCTCTCTAAGGTGTTTTTAAAAAGAAGTTGTTTGAACTAAGCAGCTGAGTTGGTGCAAAAGTAAAAACAGCATCAGCTCAGTATGTGCTAGTATCTGTTATATGTGTATACTTCTGGTCTGCAGTTCTCCGGAGGGATGTGGCCAGGCAGGCAATAGCTGACAGCGAAGAACTGAAGCACAAGCTGGCAGATCTGGAGAAAGAACTGGAGGAGGCCCGGGGTGACAAGAAGGATATTTATGAAGGTCTGTCTATAGTTGGGTGTCATGTGCAGGCACTGGTTGCAGGGCTGCATCCTGTGGTTAAGCTGATTGCTGCCAGTGAAAGGCAAAAGGTTGCTTCGTTCCTGTGTAGGTTTGGATTTCTGTCTCGGATGCCATTCAGAATGGCTTGGACCAGCCCAGAGCACCTATGCGTCCCTCTTCCTTGGCTGAGAGCAAATTGGCCTAGTAAAAGTTTCTGCCAATCTGTAGTCTCTTAGCACCGCCACCCCCCTTTGCATTCACAGGAACTGGGGCATCACTTCTTACTAACATAAATATTGCAATATGTTTTTAAAATCCCCCCCCTGTGAGGAAGCAAGTTCTCAGCTTAGTGTCTTGGTTTCCCCTCTGCTGAGCCTCCTTTGCAGCTAGTTATTTTTCCAGGCTAGTTCACGCTTCTGAAAATGTACTCTTCCTGTGACTGTCAGAGTTCACAGCATAATAAACCACTGGGGTTTTGAGTGCTCCATTTATTCAGAGACTTCAATCTGTGGTGACTTTTACTTGTTCGTTTTTCTTCCTTTCCATGTGTCCACCAACTGTCATAACTTAGATTGTAAATGGGGCAGGGACGTGTCTGTAGCTTGCACTACATTGTCTCTCAAACACCATGTAGAATACTTATGTAAATGACCTGTTGACCAAGGCAGTGACTGTGGACAAGGGTATCACTTTCTTTCTGTATCTCCCACCTTATATTCTAGAAATGATTCGCCGGTATCAGCAGCTTCAGTGCCAGACAGATGCACGGATACAGCACTTAGAAGCTAAGACACAGAACTTGCAAGAACAACTTGGTATTGCTTGTGCACATGCCGGGGGGGGGTGTTAGCTTAGTTTTGCATGCAGGAGATTCAGGTCTTCTGTTTTCTCTCATTAGTTTAGTTTTCTCTCATTTTCCCTGCCTGGAATCCTGAAGAGCTTCTGCTCAGATTGACCTTTGGTTTAATTCCATCAAAGGCAGCTTCCTAGGTTCATCCCTAATCTTCCATCTAAAGACAGATGAAAATAACTACACATTTGTCCTGCTTTGTTGGGCAGCTGAGATTCTGCAAATCAGTCACACCTCAAAATCCTATGCATCTTTACTCAGATGTAAGTTCCATTGGCTTACTCACAGTTAAGTGTGTATAGAATTGTAGCCACATCTGCATAATGTGTTTCAATCAGTACTATTTACCAGTATAAACATCTCCAATAAAAAAAATTTATTCCAATCACCGAATGTTTGTGCACTGGTTGCAGAACTTGGAACTCTCGTGTGCAAGTCTCTAGGAGATTACTATTAGGAAGAGTCCCTGTTAGCTTAGGGGATGGAGGGTGCAGGCGAGGAGAAGTTATTCCTAGTTTTCCAAACCAAAGATAGTAAATAGGTTTAGCTAATTCTGTAAAAACCCAGATGATGCCCTGTTTAGTTAGTGTGTTCTGGCCTGTCTTGCTCCAGATGAAACAGAAGTGTAAACAAACCAGAATATAACCCAAACAAGGAGTCTTGCATGAGGCTGTCACTTCATGCATCTGCTGAAGTGGGCTCTGGTTTGATGCCACCAGCAATCTGTTAGTCTTCCTGGGGCCATGAACTCCTTGCTGCTTTTGCTGAGACTAAAATAGCTCCCACTTGAGGTGAAAGAAACCAGAATATGATCTCCTCTGTGGGCGCTAAGGAGGTCCAGAATGGAACTTTGCCACCCCCAACTTCTCCAGCCTGTCTTGTCTTGACCTTCTCGGCACTCCTTCCATCTGAAATGCCCATGACATCCTTCCCAGTCAAGCCTCCCTCCCCACATATCTTGGCTTTATCTCACTCCATGTCCCTCTTTTCTACATGGCAGCTGCATGCCAGGAAGACGTGCGGCAAAGTCGAGCAGACAGAGCAAAGACACTGGAAGAGAAGGATGAGGCCATTGTCCAGATGCAGAGCAAGATTGACAACATGGAGTCCGAATATGAAAAGATTCTGCATGTGAGTTTGGGGGTGGGGTGGAGGTAGGGTGAGCTTTGTGGAGCAACAGTCAAATCCAAAGAGAAGGCAGCTTCATCCCTCCAACCATTTGAATTGTGGGGGGTGGATATTCCATTTTAACACTTGTGAGCTACTTTGACAAAGACTTAAGAGAGTCAGGATGTCAGGTGTGACCATAAATCACTGCCAGTGAGTTGCTGGGTTGGTCTGTTGGCCTGACAACCTCTTGCATCAGGTTGTCAACCCTTCAGAAATCCTCCTCCTCCTCCTGGGGCCTACTGAAAGCTCTCCTGGATATTTTAGCAGGACTTCTTGGCTAAATGAATGTGGCATCCTGCTGGGGGGAAAAGCACCTCTACAAATAGCTTAAGGCAGAGTTGGCAACTCAACTCTGCACTCCCCTTGCTGCAAAGACTACTTGAGTTCTGTATGTGTAAATATTCAGTTTATTTACAAATTTACAGCAGAGGAATTCCTACAAGGCAGCAGACCTGCTGCCTCACATCTGGTCCCAGAAAGAGGCCCTGAACTCTCAGGTACCACCAGCTAACTCACAACTCTGTTTGTTGTTCGTTCATTCATTCATTTTCTCTCCCCCCTCTTCCCTTCCCTAGGGGTTCATTGTCTTCCCCAAGCTTCACTGGCTGCCCCATTCAAAATATTCCAGCAATGTCCTAAGAATGAGCTTCCATAAGGAGATATCAGCCAACTGTTCTGGTCTGGATTTTTAACCCGCCAACTGCTGAACAAAAAGAATGGTTGACCAGCCAGAATAGACTCTTGGCTGATGGGAAGACAGTGAAGCAATTTCATGAGTCCTCCTTATCAAAACCAAAAGAGGGGACTAGGTGATCCCTGGAATTATTTAACATGTTAACATCCACCTCAGCAGTCCTTCCTGAACCGGTCACTGCCTTTTGATTCTCCTTTCCTCAGGCTAGCCTAGATTGTGTGCTCTCCAAGTTGCAAACAGCCAAGCTCATCTGGGAGAAGGAGGCCACCCTCATCCACTTGGAGTATAAGAACCAGTTGAAGGAGTTTGGACTCAACCCGCTGGAGATCTGAGTGAGTGCCCTCTAGAGCAGGGGTGCTCAATAGGTGGATTGCGATCTACCGGTAGATCGCGAAGCAAAATGAGTAGATCGCGGAGTGCCGACCCCCCCTTCAGGTGCCTCTGGGAGGAAACGCCGGGAGTAAGGCCCATTGTACTCAATGGGGCTTACTCCCAGGTAAGTGTGGCTAGGATTGCAGCCTCACAGCCTAATCCTAGGCATGTCTACTCAGGAGTAAGTCCTGTTATACTCAGTGGGGCTCAAGGTACACCAACATACATTGTACACATAAATGTTATATGTTATGATGGCACGAACATTGTAAAAAAAACTCTGGTAGATCTCCGGGCCTTGCTGGGTTTCAGAGTAGCTCTCGAGCCAAAAAAGTGTGAGTACCCCTGCTCTAGAGCATGCTGCTGTGTCCTCTCAACCCTCATCACAGCTTAGTAGTGTGACTTGGGATCAGCTTCAAAACATGTGGTGTAATAATAAAGTGTGCCTCTGAGTGTGTGCAAAGTATATTTCCCTAAGTTAATTCCCTCTGCTTCTTCCACTTCTTGGATGAGGGGAGAGAGTGTTTTGATCAGACAGCTATGCCACCTCTCTTTTAGAAACACAGTTGCTCCTGCTGTTTAACATGTCTTAATTTGTGTCGAACTAAACATACATGTTACATGTGTTGCAGTGTCTAAAACAAAAAGTAGCAACATGGGTTTAGGGAGGGGTTATTCTGTGTTCCTAACAAATGTCACACACAGCCCCAAGCTGCTCTTTGCTTTGGAGAGGAAGCTGCGGTTGGTGCAAATATCATCTTGGGTGGAAGTGTGGTTTTTCTTAGGGAAACAGCATGAGTGGAAAGGATGAAACCTCCTTCCTAAACACCATGGTCCTTATTAACGATCCCCTCTGGCCAGAAATTCAACAGATGTAACATCCCGCTTACCCTTTGCAGGAAGAGTTACAGTTCTCATCCATGACTTGCAAAATGGATCTTCCAGCCTTTAGAGAGTTTGAGATCACACCTCAAAGCAGTCGAAGGGAAGGTCTCCATCTGGCTCTCACAGGTGTCAGCAAAGTCATATAGATTCCTCCTTTAATCCCACCTTGCCTTTTAAGTCCATGAGGCTGTTGCAAGGATTGCTAGGGGAACTCTGCATTTGCAGAGTTCTGAGACGAATTGATCAATGAGGTGGCATCAGGAACAATCAGACATTAGGGGGGAAAAAAGAGCCTGGAATGCAGTGTTGGTTAGGTCTGTGCAAAGGTGCTTGCTTCTACAACACACGAGAGTGTTGGCAAGGCTGAGATCAGGTATTGCTTGTGGCAATGGAGACAAGGCACAACTTAGAAGGCCTGGCTCCGTTCGTCCTCCTGGCCCTGCATGAAACAAAGCAAATGTAGCTCTAGTCATTCAAAGGCTAGATGACTAGCCTAGACATTTTGGGATAGGCTCGCCTGGGGCAAGCAAAAATGCCAGTGTCCGTTTATTTATATACTGTCTTTTCATATATGTCTTAAGGGGTAGTTACATACAATTTTCAGAAAGAGAATCCAATGATTATGCGAACCCACTCTATTCCCTTATGCCAGGGGTGCCCAAACCCCGGCCCTGGGGCCACTTGCGGCCCTTGAGGCCTCTCAATGCGGCCCTCAGGGAGCCCCCAGTCTCCAATGAGCCTTGGCCCTCCAGAGATTTGTTGGAGCCCACACTGGCCCGATGCAACTGCTCTCAGCGTGAGGGCAACTGTTTGACCTCCTGCATGAGCTATGGGATGAGGGCTCCCGCCACTGCTTGTTGTTTCACGTCTGTGATGCAGTAGCAGCAGCAAAGGAAAGGACAGCCTTGCTTTGTGCAAGGCCTTTTATAGGCCCTGAGCTATTGTAAGAACTTCATTCATTCATATAAGTTCATCTTTAATATATTAATTTATGTAAACTTATTCAAATTTTAAATGTAAATTAATTCTTTTTTTCTCTGGCCCCCGACATAGTGTCAGAGAACTGATGTGGCCCTCCTGCCAAAAACTTTAGACACCCCTGCCTTATGCTATAAGGAACTTATAATGAAACATAATACATAAATATCCAGACGCTGCAGTGTTTCATCCAAGTATAATGCAGGAGCAATAAATAAAACCAATCACCTAACATGTCAGTGTGTAAGCTGTATAGGTATTGCGAAACAGCTCAGTTATAAGCACAGTGTCAACAAACAGAGTGCTGGCCTTGATGGACCTTGTTTGGTCTGTTCCAGCAAAGCTTTCCTTATGAAAGCCTCAAATGTGATCACAAAGAGATTGAGTTCCATGCTGAAAGAAAGCGAAACCACCAGTGCACCTTGCTGGGAGTGACTGGGTGGGATCCCTGCAACTAGACCATTAACAAGCATCATCACCTCTTTTGCGACTCTCCACAAATCCTTGCTGGGCTGATCTTGTCGTGGTTTGTTCCCAGGGGGGGCCATGCTGAGGTGGCAGTGGCAGGTGGTGGTGGGACCACTGTCTGCCTGACGCATGCTTGGAGAAGAGGATGCAGGGGGGACGTGGAAGCCCAATGGTGGGTCCTCCTCTTCATAGAAAAGGAGAGGTGACAATCCAACCTAGAAGAGCCAAGTACACCCAAATCAAAAAGCTCAGCAGTCTCAGAATGTTGCAGCTTCCCAACCCAGTGCCCACCTGACATACTATGAACTACTGAAGGCTCCAGTGGGACAGTCTCTTCTCTCCACCCTGAATCTTGCTGAGTTTTTTCCTAGCTGACAGCTGCAGCATTTTATGGCTGCTGACTGTCCCAAGCTTCCACCTGAAACCTTCAATGGTTGGAGGCTCCTGAAGCTACTCAGTATCGGAAAGTTTGATAACTTTCTCCTTTAGATTTACAAACTTGCATATCTGAGGAATCTCCTGAGTATACAGAAATTATTGTTGGGGGGGGGGGAAGATTTATATTGGAATCATCCAGAGAGGAGGTGACTTAAGACATAATCCTGCATGGTTCCCAGGACCTAGTGAGGGAAGTAGCTGTAGGTGGTGTTGAACGGATTGGGGACTGTGACCTGAAGACTATCCAGTTCAATGTATATGCAAGTGGAAAGTTTCTAAGGAAGTGCAGCATAAACACATTTGATGTTGAAAGAAAGGACTTCTCAAAAATGAAGGAACTAGGAGGAAGGAAACTGGAAGAGCACATCAAGGGTCACGTCTCTGCAGAGCGAATGCAGGTTGTTAAAAACCTCAACAACAAAGGCTCAGCTAGAATTACATCCCTAAGTAGGAAAAGCACCACCAGACGCAAGGAGGCTGCAGACATGAGTACATTCAGGGATCCTAAAGATGAACCAGACAAGGAACGTTCCACATTTCCCTCCCATAAGGGTGCCTTCCTTTTAACTCTCCTACCCTTTGGCCTATGGAACACCTCTGCCACCTTCCAAAGGCTCATTAAACATTTAATAGTTGGGCTCAGCCGTTATGCAATGGATGATATCACCATATTTGCAGAGGGGGGGAGGGAGGAGCATTTGCAACACCTGTGAAATGCAGGCTTCAAGGCATTGGATTGGCAAGTAAGGCCAAAAAAAGGTTGGCCTTAATAGAGAACATGGTGCAATGTGCCCCCCACTGGCCAAGGTGGAAGTCATCCCAAACTGGTTCTCTCAAAGAACACATCTGTATGTGGCCAAGTTCTCACCCACCTTGCCAGGGACCAGAATATTGCAATGGACTCCTCAAGCTGATCCTGGCACACACAGGAACAGATGAGAAATGGGTTAGGAAATTATTTGGCTTTTCAGTGTGCCGGTAGTCACCTGCTAAGTTCTGCACCTGGGCACTGCTAATGGTCAAGCTAATTCCCAGGCCTGCTTCTTCTGTTCTTTCCTCCTCGCATCATCCAACCCTCTCCCTCTGCTTGTATTTTTAAAACTTTTGACATTTCAACCCCTGTCTGTGGTTGGTGAACTCAGGGGGAGCTCTGCCCAAGTTCTCCCAGACCTGTAGCTACATGCTATTGGAAAGTATTTTGGGGAACTCTTCATGTAACTGGGAGGGTGGCTTTCAAAGATGGTTTTTCTTGGCCTGGCTTTGTCTTTGTGGTAGTAGTGGAGTCCACTGGGTTTTGGCTCTGTCCCAGGGGCAGAACTGGAAAAAGGTGGAAGAACCAGCACCAAGGCTCCCCCCCCATCCTTGATCTGCACAGTGCTGCACTCAGTTATCAGATGTGGCAGTGTTATCTACCCCATCCCATAAGTCTGTGGTTCTTATAGCAGAAACTGGCAATCAGGTAGTGATAGTCTTCTATATAGTCTATATAGTCTTCTATACCCACCCTTTTGGCTCCCCTGGTCTTAAGCAGCACATACCGAGTCGTAGAACTTGCTTCCTTCTCTGTCAATGACCAACAGCGTCACTTGGTTCCTATCAGCACGGATCCGCAACACCACCTCCTGGTGGTCAAGATCCTGAGTGTTCTCACCGTTCACAGCCAGGAGGTGGTCACCATCTCTCATCCCTGCCTTCTCTGCAGGCATCCCAACATCCACCTCCCTCAGGAACTGGCCTGCAAATCATTAGGGACAGACAGAGGTTGCCTCTCACAAAGAAAGGCAAAAATTTATGTTGCCAAACGCTGCCCCCTTGCCTGATGATGCACCATCTTTGCTCCTCCCACTTACTGGATTGGAAAATGTAGAGGGTGGAGCAGAAAAGGAAGTCTGGAAGAGAGAAAAGTGGTAGGCTAGACCAGCAGCTTCCAAACTCCAGCCCACGGGCTGGACCCGGCATCCTCAGAGAATCTGTCTGTGTACAGCAGTGGTGAAGCCTTACTGTTCCATGCTACAGCCTCCACTTTTTGCAGCCAATCTTTGTCACAACTCAGGGCGGGCAGCCGCTTCCCCTGGAAATCAGGACACCGAGCCTGCTGGGGTGACTGGAAGCAGGAGCAGCTGCCCAGTGTGAGTTGCGACGAAGATTGACTGCAAAAAATGGAGGCTGCGGCACAGAATGGCAAGGTTTTGTCACCGCTGCACCCAGATGGGTTATCTGGGGACCCAACAGGCCATGGTTCAGAGACCTCTGGGCTAGACTGTCTCCATTCCTCTCTTCCTTTTCCACTGCAGGGAGCAAGCAGATGGGAGGCGTGCACACCCATCAATCGTACCCCCAGAGGTGACTGCCTCTACCAGCCTCCTGGATAGCCAACCCTGGGCTCTAATCAATAGCAAACTACTTATGAAATAGGATTTCCAATCCCCCAACTTCTCCTCCAACCGTAAGTACAAGCAGCAGAGGGGAAAGGTTCCGGGCATATCTTTTTCCTTCTGCAGCTAATGGGAGGTTCTGCAGTGGGGTCTGTTTAGATTAGAACCATGCACAAGAGGAAAGGGTAGGCCCTAGCCATCACCCTGAGGCCACGATCCAAATGATATCCCTTCCATGGGTACTTCTAGAAAAGACAGGAAGACATTGAGAACACAAGGCATAGAATTCCTCCATCATGCCTTGTTGGCCCAAAAGGGCTGTTGCCCAACACAAGGGATCAGGTTCGGGGGGGGGGCAGGATTGGCAGTGGGTTCCCAGTCTATTTATTTAGTTACTGGGGTCATGGCATGTAAAAGGTTGAGGACCACTGATCTTGCAGCTAGCTGGGAATCCCAGCCTTGCATAAAGCAAAGCCTCTTGGATGGGGACAGGTGAGGCAGGAAAGCAGTTACCAAGGCAGCAGGGCATTTATAACCAGCAACCAGATGCAAGAGTCTTCGTGTTCCAACTCATGAGCAAACCCTGGCCCGGAAGAGCCCCTCACCCCTTTTTCCAGAGCGGCATTTCTCTTCCTTCAGCAAGAACCCGTAGCCGTCCGGCCCTCTCACCATGGGGAGCTTCCTCACTCCAAAGGGAACCCAGGAGGCATCAGCCATGGTGGCCGTGACTTTAATCCCCCGTTGCCGGTAGAACGCATCCGACTCGGCATCAATCACCAACAGTCCCATGGGGTTGCTGCTCTGCTTGACCTGGGGTTTGGAAAGACATGGAAGAAAAGCATGAACAAGCTACCTTGGGAACTGGCAGATAAATATTCTGAATAATGATAATAATATTCTTAATAACGATACATTCGGACCAGGGCCAAGATCACCCATCCGCAACAGCAGAAGTGGCAGTCATGAGTGTGTGGAGCTGTGGCCTGCTTCCATATCCCCTGCTAACTGGGCAAGAGGCACTTTTTCATGTGGTGCTCCTCTTATGTTTAGCAGGGGGAGAGCAACTGTCCAGCTTCACCCCAACACTATGTCTTTTCTTTTTACCCCAACACTATGTCTACCAAGATCCAGGTCTACAGAGCTTGTGTCCTGAGTACACTTCTGTACTGCAGCGAGTCATGGACTCTTCGCTCACAACAGGAGAGGAAACTGAACACTTTCCACATGCGTTGCCTCCGACGCATTCTCGGCATCACCTGGCAGGACAAAGTTCCAAACCACACAGTCCTGAAACGTGCTGGAATCCCTAGCATGTAGCAGCAACTGTTACCCTGCAGATGCCTGATCTTGTCTGATCTAGGAAGCTAAGCAGGGTCAGGCCTGGTTAGTACTTGGATGGGAGACTGCCTGGGAATACCAGGTGCTGTAGGCTTATACCATAGTCTTTCGAGACTGAAGGTTGCCAACCATGCACTGCTGAAACAGAGACACCTGCGTTGGCTCGGTCATGTCATGAGAATGGACGATGGCCGGATCCCAAAGCATCTCCTCTATGGAGAACTTGTGCAAGGAAAGCGCCCTACAGGTAGACCACAGCTGCGATACAAGGACATCCGCAAGAGGGATCTAAAGACCTTAGGAGTGGACCTCAGCAAGTGGGAAACCCTGGCCTCTGAGCGGCCCGCTTGGAGGCAGGCTGTGCAGCATGGCCTTTCCCAGTTTGAAGAGACACTTGGCCAACAGTCTGAGGCTAAGAGGCAAAGAAGGAAGCCCCATAGCCAGGGAGACAGACCAGGGACAGACTGCATTCGCTCCCAGTGTGGAAAGGATTGTCACTCCCGAATCGGCCTTTTCAGCCACACTAGACGCTGTTCCAGAACCACCATTCAGAGCGCGATACCAGAGTCTTTCGAGACTGAAGGTTGCCAACATGTATGTCTTTTCCAGTGGCTGTTTGCTGATGTTTCGTCTGCTTCTTTTTCGATTGCGAACCCCTTTGGGACAATGAGCCATTTTGTTATTTGATTTTGTCTGTAATTTTGTGAACTTTTTTTGGTGGAAAAGCGGTATATAAATACTGTTAACAACAACAACAACAACAATACCTTTCTGTTAAGCTGGGCATAAGTCCAGCTCTCCACACTGTTTCCATTGAGCTCCAGAAGCCACGAACTGTCAGGTACTCCAGCCTTGTGTGCTGGTCCATCTGTCGTCACGGACACTCGAAATGTGCCTTTCACCCCTGCAAAGAGGGGGAAGAGAGACAATAAGAATGACCACCATTCCACTCCTTAGCTCCCTAACTGCCTTCATTCTCCCCTCCTTTCTGGTTTGAGCTCTGCAAAGAGGGTGTAGCTCAGAGAAATAAAACTAGTCAACTTGAGAGCTGAACAACATCAGCTGTATTTACACTATAGACTCAAATTGGCTTATATGTCCTTTTCATGCCTCCCCTCCTTTGGGAACCCAGAGGGCTTGTGTGCATTTATCTGTGACAGAAGAACTTCCCCAAGTTAAAGTCCTTGGGGGAGGCCATGATCCTAAAGTTGGTACAAAATCATAATGCTTGCAGTGTAAATACCTCTTGGAAGTAGGTGTAGGGATCATTTCTGATGGCTATTTTACTAACTCCAGCCTCTAGTCCAGTGGTTCCCAGTGAGCAGTGGGGAGCCACAGAATCCTTGCAAAAAAACCGGCCACCCCATAAAATGTATAGGATTGTAGCCCTAATGGGAAGCTGCAGCCAATGGCGCAGTGTCAAGGGAGTCAAAAAAGTTTGGGAACCACTGCTCTATTCCCTCTCCATCTTTTCATTCTTAGATATGATCCTTGGAATCATAATCTGGATCTGGGAAATCTGTAAGCCAGTCGTGCAAATGTCCTGAATTTGTAATGTGTCCCTATTAATTTGCCTCATGGTGGTGGGATGTGATTCTTCCTGGTGAAAAAAGGCAAAGAGCATGGTGGGGTGCAGGGCTGATGGTGACCAGCTACCTTCTGGGGCTGAAATACTGAAGCCGAAACTGTTTTGGTTCTTGCTGATGCAGCAAAGTCGTGGCCGGTTGTGCTGGGGCACGAGCTGGACCACATCTCGGTCAAGGGCTTTGGCCAACTCATACGCATTCCCGTCCAAGACAGTGAGCAAGACCTGCTGGCCGCTACTCTTGATCTTCCGCACCACCTGGGAAGAGGAGTTGGCATTGGAAAGCGAACGGCCTTCAGGCGCATGCATCATGTTTTATCATTAAAAGTTAGGGAAGTCTCAGTCTGGGCAACGCCAGGATGGCTGCGAGAAGACTGCCTCTGGTGCCCCCATCAAGGCAGCTTCTATCACTGTGGCCCTGCCCCTTCATTTGCACAGCCCCACCCAGTGTTGTGGTGCTCGGTCATAGTAGAGTGTGACAGGATGTTGGGAAATACCTTTCCTAGACCAAAGGATACATCTGCTTCAACCAGCTTCAGTTGTGAGAGTTCATCCCAGATGACAAGGCTCCCTTCCTCAAACTGCCCCCCGGGGGGGGGGGGAGAGAGAGAGAGAAAAATGCCACACCAGGAGTTACAACCACTGAAAGTGATCATAGAATCTTACCTGTGACCAGGAAGGCTTGGCTGGGCTAGGGGGCAATGGAGAAAGCTGCCCTAAGGTATCTTTCAGGAAGAGGAGGAGCCAGGGTAGCAAGGATTAGAGAGCTTTAAAATGTCCATTCCAGGCTAGGGATGAGAAATCACCCCAGGGAAGGGGTCTGGGGGAGGAGGACCTGGAAATTGATCCGAATTTGGTCTTAACCCCCTCCCATCCCTCAAGGGGGATATTTTCAAGGTTTCTCTTTGTCTGTCTGTCCCCCGCCCCCCCACAGCCCACTTGCTTTGGGATGCAACTAGATGAGATGGTGAGTGATCCACCATCAGGTCTCCCACTGTGGTTCAAATGGTAAATACAGCCATGGTGGTGAGGACAATGTCGATTTGGGCCATGCTGCAGAGGAGAGGGTTTAATCTCACACCCCTTGCTATATTGCCTCTCTGGGTCACCCCCTTGAAACAACTGTTTGCTTGCAGGGCAAAACATACAGACCAATCCAATCAGCAAGTCAAATATGAAAAAGAAAGGGTGGGGGATGGAGTGGGAGTGGTGGAAAGGGGCTCCTGAAGGGAAGAAGATGCCAAGGTCTGCCCTTGTGCTTTCTGCACCTTTGAAAATAAGAGGCACTCAGACTAGGAGATTCCTGGAACCACTTCTGGCACCATTGCAATGCCAAGTAGGCATCCAACACCCAGGAAGAAGAGCTGGGCCTTACCTTAAAATGCTCCACACCTTCAACAGATGCACCGTTCACCTCCAAGATCCGGTCACCCTCTCTGAGGCCTCGGCGGTGGGCCAACCCCCCTGGTGTCACCTTCCGTACAATGTGGCCTTCATTGCCGGTCTCTTGGCGCAGCCAGAAGCCAAAGCTCTCACCTTCCTCTTTCTTCAGGAAACAGAATCGCAGCCGCAAAGCCTCCTCTGGCTCTGAAGAGGAGATTGGAGATCCTGGAGTTAGGTGTGGAACGTACTGCTGGCTCCCTGCCCGCCCCCCCACCACTCACTTCAATGCGGCAGGCTGTGCTATGAGCCTTGCTGCCTCTCCTTGCTCTGTGCTGTGCCCAGCTGGAGTGGGGAGCACACAAGGTCAGCCTGGCCCATTGTACAGACAATCCACTGGGATATTCTCCTGCACAGGCCTTGTCAAGATGGAGGCTAGCGGAACAGAACATCTCGCTGGATTGTTCTGGAAAGGGAGCTCCATTTGGTTCCCCCACCTCAGGCCCCGAACATTTTCAGCTAGGCCTGCTCACTTCTGCTCTCCTTTTTGAGAAGTACCCAGGTAATGAGAAGAAATGCACCTTTCACTTCTACACCACCTCCCCATTTCTAGAGCATGAAAGAGTCAAAACAATCTGACCTCGAGTCATTTTCTGCATGAGGACCTGCTCTGGACTCATACAGTGACACAATGGGAAACCTCCTTTGCAGATGGAGAGTTCTGCTACATCTCTTGAGCACGAGCATTATGATCCAGCTATACCTGATAGAGATGCAGCAGATTCCTCCCCCTACCCCCCAGAAGAGGCTGATCAAAAGAAAGCAGGGTCAGGGCTGTGCTTCATGCAGAGATACAACATGACACCTTGCAATATGCATAATTCTGCTACATTGGAAGCAGTTGAATGATCCAAACATGTACGGTGTTGAACCACTGCAAATCGCACACACACACCCCTCCCTGGCAGAAGCTGGTCGGAAGAAATCAGGGTCAGGTCAGTGACTCACACAGAGACATCGTGAGCAGCCACCACTACTAGTGGGCTCACAAGGCCCATTCATAAGGGATTTCCCCCCCCCTTTCACAACACACTACCTGCTCTCTCAAGGCACAACAGGGTACTTGGCCAGTTTGAGAAACAGTGCGAGCTTATTGAGAAACATGGTTAATGCCCTCCTGATCTGGCCTGTAGCAGGAATCCCCCACACATTTGCACAAGACAAGAGAGACAGCACGGACCTGGGGCGCGCAACCAAGAACAAGTCTCCCTTTTGACGCACACCGCCGGGGAAACAGCTGGTGCTTCCTTTTCCCCCACCCACACAGCCAGTCCCGTTACCAGAGTCCTCGGCCAGAGACAGGGCTGGGTTATCGATCCCTTCCTTGGGGTTGAATTCAAATTTCCTGCAACACCAAGAAGAGGCAAGCTGTTATCGTGCACTGATTAAATTGACACAGCTGTGCGTTATCACACAGTCCTCAGCGCATGTGAGCGCTACGTCAGGTGCTCTGTCACTCATCTCAGTCCTTTTGGGATGTGTCAAACTGGCCCCTCTCCCCCCCCTTGCTAGTGCGCTGCCCCATCCCGTGTGGGGTGGGAGCAAGTCAAGCAGCAAAAGGAGTGCAGAGGGACACAGCATTTGGTCAGGGTAGTGGCCTGACATGGCACTTACGCAGTTAATTCTGTGCTGTCCTTGAGTCCTGCAAGAAGGAAGGACCTGGAGGTCAGGAAAGAGTGTACTGGTGATAGACACCCCCTCCCAAAAGGCAGAGACACCCCCCCCACATCAAAAGACACACTCCCCTGCTATGGGGGCATATCCAGGCTCAGCACTCTGCTCCCCTCTTCCAATCCAGGGAGTGAAAGGAGAAGGAGAGGCAGTGGAGGCAAGTAGGGGAACAGACATGGAAGCCCCCCCCCCAATCTGCAACTGTTTCAGTTGGCCTCATGGGTGGGACATCCCTGCATATGCCCCCCCACACACACACACATAGCCTCAACACACTGAGCTGGGAAAAGACGCTTTAATTCCTAGAGGGCCTCCAATGTCTTGGAACCCTGACGAAGAATCCCAGTGAAGATGCCCTCCACTTACCCAGCTGTTGGAATGGACACACCTGCTGTACCATCCTTACACCCTCCTCCCGCACACTCCCCTCGCTCCAGAAATCTGACCGCATCAGTCCGAGGGTACCCCCGCGACCCCATCTTCTGCAGCTTACCTTCCTTCTCCTTCATGCTGATGGAGTGCGTGAGGGTCCAAGGTCCAGCACGAAGTGGTGGTTTAACCTGGGCACCCCGCCCTCTTTAAGAGATCAGGGAAGTTTAATGTTTAAACGGGGCAGGAATTTTACCGCAGCTCTGCTTCCCCCTGCCCCCCCCCCATCTCAGAGCCAGTCAAGGATCAGAAAATAACTCGTTCTTCCCTGGGAAGGAAGTTTGACCTGTGAACAGCCCTGAAGAAGAGCCCCACTGGATCAGGCCAAAGTTCCATCTAGTCCAGCTTCCTGTATCTCACAGTGGCCCACCAGGTGCCTCAGGGAGCACACAGGACAAGAGACCTGCATCCTGGCGCATCTGGCATTCTGAGGTAGCCTACTTTTAAAATTGCACATGCGCATCATTGCTTGTACCTGTGATGAACTTTTCTCCCAAAATTTGTCCAGTTTCCTTTTAAAGGCTTCTAGATTGGATGCCATCACCACATCCTGTGGCAAGGAGTTCCACAGACTAATTACACGCTGGGTGAAGAAATATTTTCTTTTGTCTGTCTCTTAACTTTTAACTCTTAACTCTTCCAACACTCAATTTTAGTGGATGTCCTCTGGTTCTGGTGTTATGTGATAGGGGAAAAAGGCTTCCCAAACTGATAGGTGTTTTGGCTTGTACCACAGCAAACAGCTTTGGTGCTGCAAGTGTGGCTGTGTGTACTCTGCACACACTCAGAGGCACTTTTTAAACAAATACTTCATGTTTATTAGAAGTTGCAGTGCATCTTTACAGAAATACAATTTAAGTAGTGTTACATAAGTAATACACAAAAATAAGAAACAGAATGGTGGCAAAATTCAAATATGGCAAATATTGTCGAAAGCAAAAACGTTTTATAGCCCAATCCTATCCAACTTTCCAGCTCCAGTGCAACCACAATGCAACCCTGGGGTAAGGCAACAAATGTTCCCATACCTTAAGGAAGCCTCTGTAACTGTATCCCCAACCCAGGAAGTAGTGCATGCCCCATAGACACAGCAGCACCGGCACTGGAAAATTGGATCGGATTGGGCCCTTAGACTGTTAGCGGGGAGGTGTCGGTGTGGCTTTATCTTGGCGGCAAGTTCCATCACACTGGGGCTCTGACACCTTGTGTCAACTGATTCTAAATCAATACAGCACCATCCATGTTTATAAAAGACCTTTATTTTTAAAAATCTCAAGGGGCTTACAAAAAGAGTCCATAAAAATTAACAATATAGCAATTGCACACAATCCAGTGATAATAAAGCTCAAATTGTTTGCATTTTATTCTATTTTAATGGCTTCTTAAAAATGTGTCATACCCGTATGAGACTTTAGGATAGGGTGTGTGTGACAGGATGGGACAGACTCTAAAATTTAAATAAGACATGTCTTCACACAACTGTAAAGCCCTGCTGTCTTTTACAACAAACATCTATTCCGTCCAGTATTCCGATGCCAACAAGGACAGCTAGATCTGCGCAGCAAGGCAAGACGGCAAGAGCTCTTTCCAACTGTGTGTCCCCAGCACCTGGTATATTCCAAGATATACTGCCTTTAAGTGTACAGAATTTAATTATTTTTTTAAGGCAAACTGTCCACTTGAAGCATGGGTAACAATGATAACTCAATCAGTACCTTAATCACTGGTACATCCATCTGTCTTATGCATCTTGAAGACGGGGAAGCCAAATCAAAAGAATGACAGAAGAGCCCTGCTAGATCAGGTCAAAGACCCCTCTAGCCCAGCTTTCTGCTTTCCTCAATGGCTGGCCAGATGCCCTTAGAAAGCAGACAAGCAAGTCCCTGGGAGAAAAATCAGAACTCCATTTTTAATGGTCCACTTGTTTATACCCTATAGCAGATGTTCTCAGCCACGTCTCTCTATGGACATTTCCAGGGAATGACGCGCTAGAGACTCCCCTGTTGAATGTTCCCCAGCATTCTCTTGACCTCATTCTCGACGCGCATGAACTTCGCCTTCTTCCACGGGTTGACTGTCTGACGGCGGCTGCACTCCAAGTCTTCCAGCAGCAAGCCAAGATGCTGTTGCACCCGGTCCCGGTCCCAGATGGGCAGGTTCTTCTGGACCACATTCAGGATAATGGCCCAGTAGTCGGACACGTCCGCGCCCATCGTCAAGAAGATGAGCACCTTGATGCCATCGCGGTCCTTGCGCATCTCATGCAGGGCCTGCTTCCCTTCCTCGCTGATATCGTTGAAGTACAAGCTGAATGGGAGAAGAAGCAGAAAATAAAAACCTAAGACAGAACCCTCTTGGATCAGACCACAGTCCATCTAGTCCACCATCATGCTTCTCATAGCCAGCCAGATGCCTCCAGGAAGCCTAAGCGCTCCCAAAATGGTATTCAGGGATGGACTGTTCTTGAAAAATGGAGGTTCCATTTAGCCACCATGGTTATCAGCCATCATGGAGCTTTTCCGCCTCCACACATTTGTCTAACTCCCTTTTAAAGCCACCCCTCGCCAAACCTCGTGGCACTGAATTTTACAACAAATTGAATGCAAATTGTTTGGAAAAGTGGTTTTTTTTGGGTCTAAGTGTACTGCCAACCAATTTCATCAGATGACCATGAGTCCTAGCACTATGAGAAGAGGAGGAAAAACTTAATTAAAAACTTCCCCTTGGCAGTTTAACACGAAGTGTCTCTTAATGAGTCAGGACTTAGTTAATGACTGGTTTGCTTCTCTTCTTCAGAGCCATGCGAAGCCACCCTTTGCATTCTGCTGCCAGCTGGTGTCAGAAAAGCAATGCTGCAGCAGCACGAAGGGGCTCTGGCACGGAAGCAACCCATGCCTCAGCTCAGGAGCAGTGAGACAAGGGGGGGGGAGCCAATCCCAGCTCCCTCCCACCCTTACTCTGTTCACAAGAGGAAAAAAGACAGCTAGCAGGCTGTGTTTACAGGTCTCTCTGCTTGTGTGAATGAACATGGGGGATGGCCAGCTAGAGGGTGCCGGCACAGACTCACTGCACTTTGTTCAGCGTCGGATGCTTCTTGGCCTCTTCCACCAAGGCCAGCGCAGCGGCATCCGTCACAGAGTTGTAGGCTACGTCCAGGTCCTCCAGGTGCTTGTTCTGAGCCAGATGCTGGGTGATCACCTCCACGCCTTGGTTCCCCAGAGAGGTGTGGAGCAGCGACAGGTGCCTCAGGGAGCTGTTGCCGGCGACGGCTTCTGCAAGGTAACTGGCACCTTGCTCCGTCAGAGGGTTGTCTGCCAGCCTGGGAATGGCGCAAAAGCAGAACGGACGTGAGAGACAGGCTGGGCAAGGCTTTAGCCCTCCAGATGCTTTGCTGGAGCAGAGGTCTAACTAGGGCGGAGCCTGAGGGGCACCTGTCCCGGGCGCTATGCCAAGCGAGGGCACATGACTGCCCCCGGGCTCTGCCCTGGTTACAGAAGAGGTGCAGGTGACTTCATGCACCCTGTTCCTTTTCCCATGGAGAAGGAAGAAGGAATAGGTGTGCGAAGCTGCCACAGCAAGCAGCCACTCCTTCCAGGCACATGTGGCCCAAGGCAGTCACTTCTAGGTTCTCCCCAGAGGCGGGTCACAGATGGCCTCACACACCCCGTTCTTTCTGTAGAGGCTCCCAGCAAGAACAGAGAGGTGACATCACAGTCCCAGGCGCAGGGGTAGCGCCTCCCAGCTCTGTGCTGGAGAAGTCTGCTTATTTTGTTATCTACTAGGGACAAGCAGATTCCCACTCCGTTCTTGTTCCCGCATTCTGACATTCCTGGGGTCTGCTTCTGGTAGACAAACTCTAGATTTTTGGAATGTTAATCAACTTTATGCAAGAACACTGACAACAATTTTAAAAAAAAAGAAAAGGAAAAGATCCCCCACCATTTGCCCTCCCATGGTAAAAAAGTATTTTCTAACATGTATAGTGTTATGTGTAAAACTTGGGTTTAATCTGAGGAGGACCAGAGGGAAAACTGCTGCAGGAGAGGAGGCTGCAGTACCAGTGGAGGGAAGGTAGACGCTGCTGTGTGCAGAGGCCTATAAAAGGGGCTGCACAAGCGAGAGCTGGACAGACCACCAGGGAAGAGCTGCTGTGAGGAGCCTTGGAGAGCAAGCTCTGTGGAGGAAGAAAGATCACCAGGCGAGCTGGGAGAGAAGGAGCTGCAGAACAGAGCTGAAAGCTGCAGCAAGGAGCCCCTGGGAGAGCCCCTGAGAGCCAGGGAGCAACCAGCCAGCCTTTGCCTCAAGTCCTGCTGCCTCCTGCCTGCCTAGTGCCTGCCTCAGGTCCTCACTCAATCAGGGAATTTGGAACGAGGGTGTTGTTATTTTGGTCAGGTTCCATTGCTCACAATAAAAGCCTTAAAGTTACATTGGTTTCAGTGGTCTCTTTCGATCCTGCATAACAATAGTTCATAATAATTATAATTAAAATACTTTTAAAAATCAGGTTTATTCATTCTAATTTAAAAAAATGTCTGGCAAAATTCCAGAAAGAATTAGGATTCGAGTTTAGAATTCTGCTCTGGGAGGACTGGGGTTGGCCCATTCACAAAGCCAACTGAGGCACCATATTGGTCCACCTCCATCCACCCACTCACCTCCTCCTTCCTCCTCCTCCTCCACCTCTTGCCACCTCCTGAATTGTAAAAGGAAGAAGGGAGTGTGGATGAGATCCTCTAGCCTGCTACTCTCCTCTCCTTCATCCCCCTTTTCCAAGCTAGGGAGCTTGGAAGCTCCAGCACCAGAAGGTCTTGGACCAGTCCTTTGGAGGTCACCTCCTGCAGCACACCTGGCCACACTCACCGCAAGTTGCTCACCACACATTTGTCGTGAAGGAGCAGGTCTCGGATTTCCCTGCAGGCTTCTGGTCCCAGGCTGTTGAGTTGCAAGCTGGAGAGAAAACAGCACAAAGTTGTTCAGTTCTGAGCAGAGACACTCTATACTTCCTGGTCTCCCCTTCTCTTTCCTGATCTCTCATTGCCACCCTCTGGTGAAAGGCCACACTACACCCAAAAGGTCCTGAAATAATCTTGGTCACTGTTTGATTTGGGTACATTATATTCACTGCTGGAAGACTTGCCACCACTGGAAACAGGGCAACCTGGAATCTGGGAAAATGCATCTTCTGAACTGGAGATGCCAGCTGCGACTTTATGAACTTGGGACCTTATGCATGCAACACATGAGTGTCATCTCAGCCCTGGCCAGGGAAGATCATACATGAGGCTTTAAATCACTCCAGTTTAAAGCTACACTAACCAACTACCAAGGTGAATCCTCCAACACTCACTGGAGATTCTTGCATCGTAGCAAGACAGGGAAGAGAATCCTCAAGCTGTTGACATCCAGGTGGCAAGAGGCCAGGTTCAGCTCCTCCACTTCGTGACTCGTGGTGCCCATAACGGATGCCAGGACAGAGCATTTGAGAGGGGTCATTTTGACAGAGGAGAGGTTGATGGTCCTCAAGGACTGGATGGCCTCGGCGGTGAAGCGCTCGTTCTGGAACTCGTGCAGAAAGAAGAGGTAGTCCATGAGCTCGGACGGTGGCAAACCTTTTTTACTGTTGCGAATGACTGTTTTCTTCATGGCCTTGGCAATCTCAAAGACGGTCAAGTTCTTGATGGGGCAGCCCAGCTGGTCCAGGATGACCCGGTTGCGCCGCGACAGCAGACCGCCCATGAAGATGGGGAAGAGCTCAAAGACCTCATCTTCAGAGACCTCGTCTGGGTGGCGCATGGGGCCCTCCACCCCAAGGATGCTAGAGTTGATTTGGTCCAACACGTCATCGTTGAAGTAGTCTTCCTCCTTGAACATCTCCACAGCCATGGTGCGGGCAATGGTATCGCGGTCCTTGCTGCCAAACCGGCTGAAGTAGCGGGGGAACATTTTGAGGAGGTTGAAGAGCACCGGCAAGACACGCAAAGGTAGGATTTTGGAGACAATGCTGAGAACTACAGCCACGTCCTCACTCACCTTGCCAATGACCTCAGAGACCTCCTTCCCCAGCCGTTGTGCCAGAGTCTTCTTCTCGCCCAGGACCACATAGAGGGCAGCCAGGTACTCCTGCATGGCAGGAATGGTGAACACAAAGGTGTGCTCCTTGCCTGGCTGCACGCAGGGGGTCAGGAAGAAGCGGAAGACGTCGCTCCGGAAGACATTCAAGAGGTTGAGCTCGTTCTCCGTCTTCATCTCCATCTCAAAACAGCGGCGCAGGTCCTCTTCTGAGAAGGAAGTCTTCCGGGACATCACCCCATTGTAGGCCAGCTTGCCCACCGTTTTGGCCACGTACTTCATCATGGAGATGTTGGAGGGGTCCGTGCTATCCAGCACCTCCCCGCTGAAATTGAGCCTCAGGAAGCTGGTGTAGATGCCTGTGAGTGTCTGAGCAGGGGGCACCGATTTGGTGAAGTAAAGGAAGTGCAAGGTGGTGCAGACCAGCCAACAGTACGACGGCAGGAAGCAGGCCGCAGCAATCTGGTTGTGCCGCTCCAGGTTCCGCGAAAGCATCTCCACCAGGTTGTCGCGCTCGCTTGTCTCCTCTGCGGTCGCAGGGCCCGAAGCCCCACTGCAGTCGGGCTGGCTGAGGCGCATCTGGAAGTAGAGTTTCTGGAGGCTGGTGTCGGAGAAACCACAGACCTCAACGTAGCGGCCCACAAACTTGCTGGGGATTCGGCGGACGGCAGAGGGCCGTGTCGTGACGATGATGCTTGCCTGGAGGGAGGGAAGCAGAAACAGATCCACATGTGGTAAGTCAGCGGCAGACAAGGCAATTGTGTATCATGTTGTCATGCTGGTTGGTGCCACTTCCTGCTAAGCACATCTCTTCATTAACTATCCTGATAAGCAAAGTACTGAGTAGAGGAGAAGCCCCTGCTATGGGGTGGCTCATTGTTCAGAGTACAGTAGAGCAGAGATTCTCAAACCGTTATCACTAGTACCCACTTTTTAGAATGACAATCTGTCAGGACCCCCTGGAAGTGATGTCATTAACCTGGACGTGCTGTCACGGCTGGAAGAGACATTTAGGCTTTAGGCTTCTAGCCTAAGCCACGATCAGCCAAAGGTCCCATTACACAGCGCATTCATGCTGTTACTTTGCGTAGCTCAGAATTCAAGCATTCCAGCTTGGAAGTCAAAGCACAATATAGACTTGGCTCCTTCTCCAACCACACAGCCCTCCCCCCTTCCAGCCTCCCATCTTTCCGCCTCTTCAGGGCAAAGCACCAGGCCTCTCTCCCACCAGGAGCCCGCCCTTCCCATCTGCTATGTACCCTGGATTTTCAGCTCTGTATTGGTAATGGTTACTGAGCTAGGTGTTATGTGACCTACCTGAAACTGGCTCGGTATGTACCCAGTGGGTCTTGACCCACAGTCTGAAAAATGCTGCAGTAGAGCATGGAAGGCAAAGGTCTAAAACTGTAACCACACTGACTTGGTCTCACTGCAACAGACAATTGTCGGTTTGCACATGTTTGAATGAACTGAACAACTGCACATCAAAAGAGCCCAGGTAGGTCGCTGTTTGGGATCCAAGAGGGAAAGAAGTGCACCTGTGAGTGTACCTTGACCTTGCCCCCCACGACTTTTAAGTAACCGTCACACAAACCTCTGGCATCATGTACTTCCTCAGGAGATTGACCACAACAGCAGACGCGAGGATCGGCTCGTTTGGGTCACAGCAGAGCTCAGTGTGGGCCAAGTGGAAGTCCAGGTTGAGGCGGTCCAGGCCGTTGAGGACAAACAGCACCTTGAGGTTGGCAGAGCCCAGCACGGGCACCACTTCCCGGAGGTGGAGGTACTTCTTGGTGATCATGCGCCGCAGGGAGATTGGCGCTGTGCTTTGAGACAGGTCCTCGCAGGAGAAGGGGACCAGCAGCTCGAAGCGTGGCAAGCGCCCATGGCACCAGTCCATCACCATCTTCTTGATGAGGGTGCTTTTCCCGGTGCCGACGGTGCCATACAGCACCACGTTCTTCACCTGGCGCCCGCAGGCGTCCACGTCAAAAAGGTTCTGGAGGCCGATGGTGTGACTGCGGGAGGCCTGGAGCTGGTTCTGGATCGTCAGCTCAGGAGGGGGCTTCAGGATCTCCTCCAGTGAGCTCTCCCGGATCACTGGGTCCACATGGATGGTGTCCAGGGAGAAGGAAGGGCCAAACTGCCGCTCCTCGTTAGGCTGCTGGCTGAACCAGTCGCCCAGGGCCTTCCGGTGCTTCTGGATGGCTTCTGAGAAAGAGGAGAGTGTGAGGAGCCCTTCGTCACCCTAAGAGCTGGGCCCAATGATGCATAAGAACATAACAAGAGCCCTGCTGGATCAGGCCAAAGGCCCATCTAGTCCAGCTTCCTGTATCTGATAGTAGCACATCGGATACCTCAGGGACCAACAAGACCACAAGAGACCTGCATCCTGGTGCCACTCCTTTGCATCTGGCATTCAGAGACAGCCTACTTGTAAAACCAGGAGGTTGCACATACCCATCATGGCTTGTAACCAGTGATGAATTTTTCATCCATCAATCTGTCCCATCCCCTTCTCAAGGCACCTAGACCAGACACCATCAACACATCCTGTGGCAAGGAGTTCTACATATCAATTACACGCTGGATAAAGAAACATTTTCTTTTTGCCAATTGTAGTGGACATCCCCTAGTTCTAGTGTTGTGTGAGCAGGAAAAGAACATCCCCTCTGTCCACCGTATCCACTCCCTGCATAATCTTGTACATCTCAGTCATGTTCCCCCTCAGGCGACTTTTTTCTAGACCAGGGGTGTCCAAAGTTTTTGGCAGGAGGGCCACATCATCTCTCTGACACTGTGTCGGGGGCCGGGGGGGGGGGAAGAATTAATTTACATTTCAAATTTGAATAAATTTACATAAGTTTACATACATGAATATATTAAAGATGAACTTATATGAATGGATGAAGGTCTTGCAATAGCTCAAGGCCTATAAAAGGCCTTTCACAAAGCAAGGCTGGCCTTTCCTTTGCTGCCACTACTGCATCACAGACATGAAACAGCAAGCAGTGTAGGAAGCCCTCATCCACAGCTCATGCGAGAGGTCAAACTGTTGCCCTCACGCTGAGAGCAGTTGTGTCGGTCCAGTGTGGGCTCCAACAAATCTCCAGAGGGCCAGAGGCTCATTGGAGACTGGGGGCTCCCTGAGGGCTGCATTGAGAGGTCACGAGGGCTGCATGTGGCCCTGGGGCCTGGGTTTGGGCACCCCTGTTCTAGACCAAAGAGCCCCAAATGCTGTAGACTTCCCTCATAAGGGAGGTACCCCAGCCCACTAATCATCTTGGTCGCTCTCTTCTGCACCTTTTCCAGTTCCACTATATCCTTTTTGAGATGTGGTGACTAGAACTGGACAACACACATGTTGCATCATACAGTGATCCTTCATCTGACTGTGATGGCATAAGAGGCCCTTGGACTTACCAGCAGTGGCCACATTCTTTAGCATCTTCTGGCTCAGCTGGGGGGAGACAGGCTGAGGTGATGTCACTGGGTATCCTCCCTGATGACGGGCAAAGCTCCTGAATGTGGATAAGGGAAGGCGCAAGATCCAGTGAGAACATCAGGTGATTGTTAACCAGAAAGAAGACAGCAAGTGCTATAAGGTTGGCCTAGTGGCTCAGGGGCAGATCACCCCATGAACCAGACCCTGGGACACCCGAATCTATCAGTACAAATCTACTTCCAAGGACCTAGAGGTCAGAGATTTTAACACAACCTTCTGAAACTGTTCTTCAGAGCTATGGAAAGACTTTCTCAAAGGCAACCCTTTAATACTCCCACTTTATAGGTAAGGAACACTGAGGTTGAGAGTTCAGTGAGCACAGAAAATTTTTTTCCCTTTGCAATTGGGAAAAAAAACAAACACACTGCTGGGAGTCAAACCCCTTTTCTGATCTACTGCAAATCACCCAGAGGTCTACCATAGATCTGATCTCATATCCCAAATGCACCGTTTTAAAGGGGTAGCTTCTCATTGATTCAGCTTGTCCCAGCCAAGCATGCTATCCCTTGACTGCTGGTGTTGCCCTTGTGTTTTCTCTTAGGCTGTGTCCCTCTGAGACTAGATGCCACCTTCTAGCTTCTTTTGCTGTGTATTATTATCATAATTATTATTAATATCCTTTATACCACCCCTCCTCCAACAAGCTCAGCATGCTGTCCATAGTTCCTCCCCGCCTTTTGCCCTCACAACAATCCTGTGAGGTAGGTAAGAGTGACTGGCCCAAAGTCACCCAGAAAGCTTTGTGGCTGAGTGGAGATTTCAACCTGGACCTTGCAGGTCTAAGTCCACCTTTTGAACACCATCCTGGCGGTCAGGATGTAAGCCCCTTTGTGAATGGTTACTGTCGAAAATCAGGAAATGAAGAACAACCTTACCTGAGGGGTGAGGACAAGGAGCACAAAGTCCGGTCCATCTGGAGAAGCCTTTGGAGGAGAAAGCTGCTCCCTGCACACAAAGAAGAAAGGGGAGGTGCTTGGGATAGCATCTCATTCATCTCATGTATTTCCTTTATTGAAATCTAGTACATTATTGTTACTTACAGGGTACCATCAAATGCTGTCCAATTCCCTTTTAAAAGGATCTAGACCAGGTGCCATCACCACATCCTGTGGCAAGGAGTTCCACAAATTAATTACACACTGGCTTGAAAAGATATACTTTCTTTTCTGCTCTTTGGCATATGTTGTATTTCTTTCTTTCTTTTTCTTTTTTAATGATGAAGCCCCAACACATTGGACAGAAGGTCTGGGAAGAATAATACAGCAAGTGACTGCATTCCAGGCTTCCAGGGTCAGATCACTGACTCCGCTGCTCAAGACTCCTGCTCTGACTGACAGCAACAACTCTCTGGTAAGAACTGTTCTAGGAGCTCTTCAAAAGCAGAAGTGTTGGGCAAGAGACCCTGGTTTGGGGGGCGGGGCGGGCGCTTCTGCCTGCTAAGCTTGTGATCTTGATGGGAGCTGAGTTTCCTCCCCATGAAAGAAATAAAATGACAAAGTTCCCTGCCCCAAAGAGTTTACAGTTTCCACATTGGCTGCTTGAGCAAGGAAGGGATGGAAGATGCAAGGCTAACAATTCACAGGGAGTGGGGAGGATGGAATGAGAAAGACAGGAATTAAATGGGATGAAAGTGAGCCCTGGCATTCGCATATATTTAGGCTTAGTAGGCAGGGCTAAGTGAGAAAGCCAGTGGTGGGTTTTGAGGAAGAACTGCAAGGGACGGCATCACATAGATGTCCTGGGAAGGCATTCTAGGCAGCAAAGGCAAATGCTACACACGGCACACCCTGCATGGAAGAGCGACATGCTCAGGGGCACTTGATTCCTTCCCCCACTTCCAGGACTTTGCTTGGGCTCCCCAAGGAACAAACTCTGCCTCACCCAATGCAAAGTCGGGATGCATTTTGGAGCGATGGTGTCTCTGCACTTCTGCCGGGAGTTGTCGGGTCACCTCCGTCTGCTCCAGCCAGTCCCTTCCCAGGAAAGACGACTCCTGAACCGCATGGTGCTGCGAGCCTCCCCTTCAGCTGAAATGCAGGTGGAAGGTCAGAACAGATGGCACAACCCTTAGAACCTTTGGCAGGCGACATGCAGCCTCCCCAAGACCTCCTGGCTGAAAGCTGGTTCCAGGCCTGCCCTTTTTCTGTCTGACATCCAGGAGTGAGAGGACCAGCCAGGATGTGTTTTCCGGACAAGTGGCCCGTTGGGATGGGAGCCCATCCTTGGCCACCTTTCTTTCTTCTCCTTCTCCCACACGTCACTGCAGAGCCAGCCTTTGGGGGCCCCTGATAGTCTCCACCTTCCCAGCTGCCTCCTGCTGCCCTAGCCAGGCACTGAGAAGCATCTGGGCCTCCCCCTCCCCTGCGAGAAGCAGGCTGGGAAGAGCTTCTGCCGCCAAGTCAGCCAGAGTGACACATTGAGGGCTGCTTTTGCTGCAGAGGCCTGGCTGGAGAGCACGCCAGGCTGCAGAGGCAGGCGAGAGCATCGCTTTGGCATTCCTGCCACAACAGCCAGGTCATCCAAGGTGTCCGTTTTAAAAATGGGTGCGCATCAAGTCCCAGTTTTGCACCAAAGCAGCTGGGAAGTGTTGCTCCCAGGATAAATCCTGCACATTGGCGATGCTGTTGCAAAGCTCCTTCCACAAGCATCTGTGAGCCTTTTTTGGAAGGCAAGGCTCAAGAGGTCTTTCCTTCTTGCTTCTGCATGCATGACGGGGTGGGGGTGGGCGGGCTGGATGCACTCAAAACCCTGAGATTTTGGGGGTGGGGTCTGTTGTGCCACCCTTGGGGGATGGGGGGATTTCAAACTGGGGGGATTTCAAACTGGGGCACGAGCCAGCAAGAACCCCCAAATGACCTCAAGTTAAGTCATTCGCCTGCCATTCACCCCACCCCTAACTGGAGAAACAGACTCATTTGTGGTAAACTAGCAACCCTAGTAAAGAGCTATAGGGCAGGGTCTGTGCCCAGATGTAAGAAGCAGCAGCCCTCCCATCACCAAGGCTGCACTTCCACACACACTTCACTGGATTAGTGTCACCCCTCCAGGACTGGCCTGGAGATTGCAGGAGTCAGCATCAGTCCCTTGGGCGATGACTGAAAGCAACCCTGGAGGTTGCATCAAGTCCTCCTGGGCTTAATGACATGACATCATTTCCGGGGACAATCACCCAGGAGGAGCCTCAGACAAGTTGGCAACCATAACCTGGGAGTAAAACTGGGATCTGCAGGTCTGAGCAGTGAGATGAAGGTCCCAATCCTAGAATGGCAGCTCAGATGGAAGGTGCAGAATCAGACACTGGCTGCAGCCACCAAGGAGTTAAGCCTGGAGCCTCCAGAGCAGCTGGGTGTGCCTCCTCTCACCTGTCATTACCTGCAGATCCAGGCCTGTTGCCATTCATTCTTTGATTCACCTATATCCCTCTCCATACATTTGCAAACAAGCAGTGCCCCCAAATGCAAAGGGCTTGGCAAGAACTGTATTTCTCAGGCCAGTTGGCTTCTGGATCTTTCCTATAGATAATGTTATTAATGAGATGGTGGTACACTGTTGCTCTCCCTCAGCCCTTTGAATACACAAGGCAATAGGGCCAACATGGTCACTGCCATTGAATGACTCAGCAGCCCATTTGGGCCAAAAGGGTCAAAACCAGATAGAAAATACGGGAAAAATCGGGGATTTTTCAGCTCAGTTCTTAGTGGTCCAGAAAGTCTCTCCAGCCATGAATGAAATGGCTGTTGTTCATTCAAAGCCAGCCCAAACAAGAGGGTCCTATTACAGCATTTTTGGAGGACACTGAGGCTCAGATGTCCTCAGGGAACTGGGAGGGAGGGAGGGCCCCCCCCCCACAACTATGGGGCAGTGACCCAAGACAGCCTTATTTCCTTGTGGTCTGAACCTGATGTTTGGAAAGCATAACTCAGAGGCCATTCACTGGTCTCAAGTGTTGCAGTGGGTGGAGTTACACTGTGGTTTCTGCTCTTTGAGCTGCTTTGATTCTTCCTGCATTCTCAGGAGGGCTAAACTTCTGAAAGCAAGCAAAGACTGCTAAACTAACTACCCATTTCTGCCCCCCCCCCCCACGAGCCAACCCAGCCCCTGCATAATTCCCCCACCCACCCAGGGCAGAGGTACAAAGCCATTTCCATTCATGCTTAGCCACAGATGTGGTCCAGGGTTCACAAGACAACTTGGCACACCAGAGAGCCCAGGCTGGACCAGTGTGGCTCTTCCTGCCCCAAAGATTACCTGCAGTGGAGGTTCATCCCAGATGGTGTTGAGTCCCAGTGTCCTTGGCTTTATTTAGGAGTCTCCTGTGGACAAGTGTCTGTTGTGTGTCTGGGCCTGTTCTTATCAAGCCCGCTGCCGAATCTGGTAGGCTTGTGCTGTGTTCCCTACAAACTTCTCTCTCTCTCTCTCTCAGTTTATTTTTGTCTTCTCTCTCTGACAAGCCTCTTTGCACTCGTAATTTCCTGCAAGGGCAAGCCCTTCCCACTGGCTCTACAACTGGCTGTCTCACAGCTGGCAAACACACGAGCAGGGAGGGGAGGAGCGAAGCAGAGAGGAGGATTGCAAGACTCTGCACTGCCACAGAGAAGATTTATTCCAACACAGGAAATGCATCCAACAAGATTTGCTGCAGGTGGCGTTTCTCCATTAAACAGCAAGTGTCAATGCTGAGCTAGAGTTGCCAACTTCTCTTTCCAGAAAGGCTAGAAAGTCTACACATGTTTCTAGTCCTCAACAAGTAGGATTTTCCATTTTGCCACACCTCTTGTCCTAATTCAGTGTGGAAGGGATTGTCACGACCAAATTGGCTTTTTCAGTCACACTAAACACCGTTTCAGACCACCATTCAGAGCGTGATACCATAGTCTTCTGAAGGATGCCAACAGAGCTTGTCCTAATCTATTGTGTACCAAACCAAGATCCAAGTTGCTGCCATCAGCAGGGAAAATGGGATTTCACCAACAAAACTCCTTGCACATCCATGTAGTCAAGTGAGACGAGAAACTCTCTCTTACCCTTTTAGAATTCTTCCCCTCAAATAATTCCCTACTACCCCTTTGTTGGTTGAAGATTCACCAACTGGGAGCTCTCCAGGCCATAGTGATTACTGCAGAGTAAGGTTTTTCTGCCCATTTTCTCAAATCCTAAGGTAGTATTGTAGATAGGCCGAGCTTTGCCATCAGAGCCAAGTCAAGACTATCTCTTCATCTGCGTTTCTTCTCTCAGCAACCAAATACATGTGCAGTATTCTTGAGAGGGTTGAACTGGAACTACAGGGAGAGAACCACACAGAGACATGACTAAGGACAGATTTTCCAGATTTTCCAGTTCCTGGGTTCCTGCCTGGATGGATAAATGAACAGGGCAGGAATGCAACAGCCAGTCCTCCTTCCATAGATAGATCATTATGCAATGACCCTCCCTCCCTTCCAACAAATAGCACTATTTTGCTTTAAAATACAAAATGCAATGAAAACAATAAATGTCCAGAATTCTTCACCAGTGCTCCAGTCATGCTGAACGGGAAGCAATTAAAGGGACAGAGGCTGCCCATGGGTATTGTATTGGCAACCTTCAGTCTCGAAAGACTATGGTATCGCGCTCTGAAAGGTGGTTCTGGCACAGCGTCTGGTGTGGCTGAAAAGGCCAATCCGGGAGTGACAATCCCTTCCACACCGGGAGCAAGTGCAGTCTGTCCCTGGTCTGTCTCCCTGGCTATGGGCCTTCCTTCTTTGCCTCTTAGCCTCAGACTGTTGGCAAAGTGTCTCTTCAAACTGGGAAAGGCCATGCTGCACAGCCTGCCTCCAAGCGGGCCGCTCAGAGGCCAGGGTTTCCCACTTGTTGAGGTCCATCCCTAAGGCCTTCAGATCCCTCTTGCAGATGTCCTTGTATCGCAGCTGTGGTCTACCTGTAGGGCGCTTTCCTTGCACGAGTTCTCCATAGAGGAGATCCTTTGGGATCCGGCCATCATCCATTCTCACGACATGACCAAGCCAACGCAGGCGTCTCTGTTTCAGCAGTGAATACATGCTAGGGATTCCAGCACGTTCCAGGACTGTGTTGTTTGGAACTTTGTCCTGCCAGGTGATGCCGAGAATGCGTCGGAGGCAGCGCATGTGGAAAGCACTCAGTTTCCTCTCCTGTTGTGAGCGAAGAGTCCGTGACTCGCTGCAGTACAGAAGTGTACTCAGGACGCAAGCTCTGTAGACCTGGATCTTGGTATGTTCCGTCAGCTTCTTGTTGGACCAGACTCTCTTTGTGAGTCTGGAAAACGTGGTAGCTGCTTTACCGATGCGCTTGTTTAGCTCAGTATCGAGAGAAAGAGTGTCGGAGATCGTTGAGCCAAGGTACACAAAGTCATGGATAACCTCCAGTTCATGCTCAGAGATTGTAATGCAGGGAGGTGAGTCCACATCCTGAACCATGACCTGTGTTTTCTTCAGGCTGATTGTCAGTCCAAAATCTTGGCAGGCCTTGCTAAAACAATCCATGAGCTGCTGGAGATCTTTGGCAGAGTGGGTAGTGACAGCTGCATCGTCGGCAAAGAGGAAGTCACGCAGACATTTCAGCTGGACTTTGGATTTTGCTCTCAGTCTGGAGAGGTTGAAGAGCTTTCCGTCTGATCTGGTCCGGAGATAGATGCCTTCTGTTGCAGTTCCAAAGGCCTGCTTCAGCAGGACAGCGAAGAAAATCCCAAACAAGGTTGGTGCAAGAACACAGCCCTGCTTCACTCCGCTTCGGATGTCAAAAGAGTCTGATGTGGAGCCATCGAAGACAACAGTGCCCTTCATGTCCTTGTGGAAAGATCTGATGATGCTGAGGAGCCTGGGTGGACATCCAATCTTGGGGAGAATCTTGAAGAGGCCGTCTCTGCTGACCAGGTCGAAAGCCTTTGTGAGATCTATGAAGGCTATAAAGAGTGGCTGTCGTTGTTCCCTGCATTTCTCCTGCAGTTGTCTAAGGGAGAATACCATATCAGTGGTGGACCTGTTGGCTCGGAATCCACACTGCAATTCTGGATAGACGCTCTCTGCAAGTACCTGGAGCCTCTTTAGTACAACTTGGGCAAACAGCTTTCCTACAACGCTAAGGAGAGAGATGCCGCGGTAGTTGTTGCAGTCACCCCTGTCACCTTTGTTCTTGTACAGCGTGATGATGTTTGCATCCCTCATGTCTTGAGGTACTCCACCTTCTCTCCAGCAGAGACAGAGGATTTCATGCAGCTCAGTGACGATGATCTCTTTGCAGCATTTTAGGACTTCAGCAGGGATGCTGTTTTTTCCAGGTGCCTTGCCAAAGGCAAGGGAGTCCAGGGCCACGTGAAGTTCTTCTAGGGTTGGTTCACTGTCAAGCTCTTCCAGCACAGGCAGGCACTCAATGTTGTTCAGCGCTTCTTCGGTGACTACATTTTCTCTGGAATATAGCTCAGAGTAGTGCTGCACCCAGCGTTCCATCTGCTGTGCCCGATCCTGGATGACCTCGCCTGTGGCAGACTTCAGAGGGGCAATTTTCTTCTGTGTTGGACCTAGGGCCTGCTTGATACCATCATACATCCCCTTGATGTTGCCCGTGTCAGCTGCTATCTGTATCTCGGAACAGAGCTGGAGCCAGTAGTCGTTAGCACATCTCCTGGCAGTCTGTTGGACTTTGCTGCGAGCAGTTCGGAGGACCTGCAGGTTGCGCTCACTGGGACAGGCCTTGTATGCTGCTTGAGCTCTCCTCTTTTCCTCAATGACTGGTGTCAACTCCTCAGAGTGGGCTTCAAACCAGTCTGCTGCCTTGTTGGTCTTCTTGCCGAATATGGACAAGGCGGTGTTGTAAACGGTATTCTTGAAATGTTCCCATCTGTTGGATGCGTTTGCGTCGGCCGGGCCTGGAAGAGATTCCTCAAGCGCTTGTGCAAATTCCTCCACTTTTCTCTGATCCCGGGTCTTGCTGGTATCAATGCGAGGTCTTCCTTCCTTTTTTGTGTGATACAGTCGCTTTGTTTGCAGTTTCACTCTGCTGCACACCAGGGAGTGGTCAGTGTCGCAGGCAGCACCATGATAACTGCGTGTGATCTTGATGCTGGGAAGGCTGGAGCATCTGGTGAGGATCAGGTCGAGCTGGTGCCAGTGCTTTGATCTTGGATGTCTCCAAGAGACTCTATGTTGGGGCTTTGTGTTGAAGAACGTGTTGCTGACACAGAGACCGTGACGACAGCAAAACTCTAGCAGGCGTTGGCCATTTTCGTTCATCCTCCCAGTGCCAAACTGACCTAAGCAAGTGGGCCATGAACTGTTATCAGCACCAACTCTAGCATTGAAATCGCCGAGGATGAACAATGGCTCTTTTACAGGGATTTTCTTGACAGTGGTGGCCAGGTCATCATAGAATTTGTCTTTGGCTTCTGCTGGAGACGACAGAGTCGGTGCATAAGCACTGATGAGAGTGATAGGTCCTGCTGATGACTGGAGCTGCAGGGACAAAATTCTTTCACTTCCCACAGTAGGTGGGATGATGGATTTCAGCAGGGTATTTCTGACCGCAAAGCCAACGCCATGTTCCCTGGTTTCGTTTGGTGGTTTTCCCTGCCAGAAAAATGAGAAATTTCTCTCCTTGACAGATCCGGAATCTGGCAGCCTAGTCTCTTGAAGGGCGACGATGTCCATCTGCAGTCTGCTCAGCTCCATGTCGATGACAGCTGTTTTGCGTGCGTCGTCTATTTCTTGCAGGTCATCATAGAAGCCAGGTGTCATTGTCCTAATGTTCCAGGTGCCCAGCTTTAGGGCAGTAGTTTTCTGTTTTCTGTTGCATGGTGCAGAGTTGTCGATCCGCTTGTCGGTTTTCACCCTAAACCCCACGCACCCCATGAGGTTAACGGACCGTGGCAAGGCAACACCTTACTGGCTGGGGACTGCCCAGCTTAAGGCGGGCGGTAGCTGCCCAATGAGATGCAATGATCTCTCCCACCGTCGGAAGCAGCCCCTGGCGTCATGCTCTACGCCAATCGAGCAAAGACTTATAACCGGTAAACTGCTGCTTCCCGTGTTGTGCCGATGCCGTATGGCGAAGTTGGAGTGTCCTCTCCAGTGCGCAAAGCCTGGGTAAAGAAGGTATGGAGGATAGTCTGTTACCCATGCAGCAAATCCCCCCTCTCCACGTCGCTGGAATGGTCCAATGGAAAGGCAGAAGCCAATACGGTTGGTTCCAGCGGCGTCGCAGGAGTTGCCAGAACGTGACTGTGTTCAGCCATGAACTGCCTAAGGGACTCCGGCTCCGGATTTTGCCTCGAGGTTGACTCCTGAAGCCTTTTCCAGAACTGGATGTAGCCACAAGGCAGTGGAGGTTTGAGGTCAGAGTTTCCTTCTCTTAGATGAGAAGAGAAACCCATGAGAAGCCCATGGGTAGCTTTTAACTAAAGGCACAGAAAAAACCCTTAAGGCACTTTGTCTACCTACACTAGCACTGCAGTGGGGTTTCATTGCAAAAAATAGACACTGATCAGGTCTGAACAAACAGGAGAAAATAGGAGACTGCAACAATTTGGTGATGTCATTTGGATTCTCTGTAAAAAAAGAAAGTGAATGAAGGATGGCAATGCCGGTGAAAAGGACTCAGGTGCAAGTGACCCAAGGAGGAGACAACCCCTTTGGGAGGCAGCAAATAGCCAGCAAGGAAGAGAAAAATCTGAAGTTTTGCAGCTGGCTGGAGGCTGCCATGTCTCCAGGAGTCTCTTTGCCTGAAAAATCTTACCCTAGAAAAAGATGCAACTGTGGGACTTTCTCGCTCTGGGTGCAAACCATATACCCAAGGACTTTCACAGAGATGTCCTTCCCAGACAAACACCCTCTAGTGACCTGCACGGGTCCTCAGAAATGACAGATATCAGGTTACAGTATAAATACAGTTTTTAAAAAATTGTTGTGGCTCCTAGCCTCCACAGAAGGAATGGAGTGCACGAAGATGCTGTAGCAAGCACCCCTTCCTCCAGAGAGAAAGATGTGATGTCACAATATTGCATAACTTTGTGATGTCATATCCTGGGCTCTGAAAATGATGTTTTTAGGCCTTCTGGATGCCAAAAACCAGAAGGGACCTTTTTCCCTCTGCGACGCATGGGGCAGGAGTGGCATTTTCTGGACTGGGCTTTGGGCAGCACCTGGACCAGGAATGCAATTGCTTGATGTTGTGGTCATTATCCTGGGCGCCGGGGCAGTGCGTTACAGCTGTGCCTGGGAGTAAGTCCCATTGAGCATAGTGGGTCTTGCTTCTGAGTAAATGAGCCTAGGATTTACTAATCAATATCTGGAGTTGCAGGGGTTAAACTTCTTTCACCTTCAACTCTCTTTGCCACAAAAGAGTGTGTGCCAGAAAGTGGTTCCCACAAGGTTGTGCATCTATAGGTGCATACACGGGGAACATTTGCTGAGCAGTTGGGCTGCTTCAGAGCCACAACCTTGTGTTGTTCAACCAATTTTCTCTCCAGCAAAGGGATGGGGGAGGGGGAAGGTGCATAGTGCTTATTGGCTGGGGTCTGTTCCATCACAAACACCCATCCCAACAATATTTGCTGGAATGGAGAAAAGACAAGCAGGACTCCATTTTTAAAGGTCCATGTGTTTGCTCTCTATAGCTGATGCTCTCAGCACCTCCCACTGTAGGTGTCCTTGACCATTTCCAGGGAATGACGTGCTAGAGACTCTCCTGTTGAATGTTTCCCAGCATTCTCTTGACCTTATTCTCAATGTGCATGAACTTGGCCTTCTTCTCTGGGTTCAGCGTCTGTCGGCGGCTGCGTTCCATGTCTCCCAGCAGCAAAACGAGTGCACCTGCACCTGGTTCTGGTCCCAAATAGGCAGGTTCTTCTCGACCTCTTTAATGATAGCCCTGTAGTCAGAAACATCAGTGCCCATCATCAAGAAGATGGGCACCTTGATGCCGTCCTGGTCCTTCCACATCTCATTCAGAACTTGCTTCCCTTCCTCGGCGATATCGTTGAAGTACAAGCTGAATGGGAGAAGAAGGAGAAAATAAGAAGGACTGAAGACAGAGCCCAGCTGGATCAGACCACAGATCCATCTAGTCCACCATCATGCTTCTCACAGTGGTCAACCATATGCCTCCAGGAAGCCCAAGCTCTCCCAAACTGGTATTGAGGGATGGACTGTTTTTGAACCTAGAGGTTCCATTTAGCCACCATGGCTATCAGTCATCACCAGACCTGTATTCCTTCTCTACACATTTGTCTAATTCCCTTTTAAAGCCATCCCTCACCACACATTGTGGCCTGGAATTTTACAATAGATTAAATTACAAATTGTTTGAAGTAGTGTGGTTTTTTTGGGCTATTCTGAGTATACTGCCTACCAATTTCATCAGATGATCCTGAATCTTAGTATTATGAGAGGAGGAGGAAAAACAGAAACTAGCAATCTTTTTGTGTGTGGGGGTTGACTAAAATGTCCCTGCAGTGTCAGCAAGTGGACTGGCAAAGTGCTATTGAGGCTCTCCAGGGCTCTTTGGCCTTTAATTAAAAGCTTCCCCTTAGCGGTTTCTGCCTGGTGCTGCTTCCTATAAAAAGGAATGGGGGAAATTAGCAGTGAAATGTCCTTTAAGGAGTCAGTTTCGGTTCCCTGCTGGGAAGTGGATCAATTATCTGTTTGCCTCTCTTGTTCAGTGCCATGCGAAGCCACCACTTGCATTCTGCTGCCAGCTGGTGTCAGAAAAGCAATGCTGCAGCAGCACGAAGGGGCTCTGGCACGGAAGCAACACATGCCTCAGCTCAGGAGCAGTGAGACAAGGGGGGGGAGCCAATCTCAGCTCTCTCCCACCCTTACTCTGTTCACTAGAGGATCCCTGAAAAAAGATAGCTAGCAGGCTGTGTTTACAGGGCTCTCTGCTTGTGTGAATGAACATGGGGGGTGCCCAGCTAGACAGTGCCGCACAGACTCACTGCACTTTGTTCAGCGTCGGATGCTTCTTGGCCTCTTCCACCAAGGCCAGCGCAGCGGCATCCGTCACAGAGTTGTAGGCCACGTCCAGGTCCTCCAGGTGCTTGTTCTGAGCCAGATGCCGGGGTGATCACCTCCACGCCCTGGTTCCCCAGAGAGGTGTGGAGCAGCGACAGGTGCCTCAGGGAGCTGAATTGTAAAAGGAAGAAGGGAGCTGGAGGTATGGATGAGACCCAGTAGCCAGCCACCCTCCTCCTCTTTCTCTTCTCCTCCAATTTGATCCAGGGAGCCGGAGGAGCAAGGCTGGAGCATCACCAGGTGGGCAGTCTGCATTTGACAGGCCAACAGTGGCACCAGAGGGTCATGGGAGGTCACCTGCTGAGACACACCTGGCCACACTCACCGCAAGCTGCTCACTGCACGTTTGTCGTGAAGGAGCAGGTCTCGGATTTCCCTGCAGGCTTCTGGTCCCAGCCTGTTGAGCTGCAAGCTGGAGAGAAAACAGCACAGAGTTCAGTTCTGAGCACTCTCTATACTGCCCGGTCTCTCCTTCTCTTTCCTGATCACTCATTGCCACCCTCTGGTGAAAGGCCAGACTACACCCAAAAGGGCCTGAAATAATCTTGGTCACTGTTTGATTTGGGTAACTGTTTATTATATTGGCTGCTGGAAGACTTGCCACCACTGGAAACAGGGCAACCTGGAAACATGCATCTTTTGAACTGGAGATACCAGCTGAGACCTTATGAACTTGCAACCTTAGGCACGCAACACATGAGTTCCATCTCAGCCCTGGTCAGGGAAGCTCATGTGTGAGGGTTTAAGTCACTCTAGTTTAAAATACCCACCGGCTACCAAGATGAAGACCCCGACACTTACTGGAGCTTCTTGCATCGTAGCAAGATGGAGAAGAGAATCCTCAGGCTAATGACATCCAGGTAGCAAGAGACCAGGTTCAGCTCCTCCACCTCATGACTTGTGGTGCCCATAACGGATGCCAGGACAGAGCTTTTGAGAGGGGTCATTTTGACAGAGGAGAGGTTGATGGTCCTCAAGGACTGGCTGGCCTCAGCGGTGAAGCACTCACCAAGCGCTTCCAAGACTTTGCATGGGTCTCCTGCCCAAGGAACGAAGTCTGCCTCACCAAGCACGAAGTCAGGGTGCGTTTTGGAGCGACTTCGTCTCTGCACTTCTGCCAGGAGTTGGGTCACCTCAGTCTGCTCCCTGCTTGGGGAAGAGGACTCCTGAACTGCATGGTGCTGCGAGCCACCCCTTCAGCTGAAATGCAGGCAGGAGTTCAGAACGGAGGGAGCAACAGGTTCCCACCATACGAACACCCTCCTCCACCAAACAGGAGAGGAGTGAAATGCCTTTGGCAGCCTCCCCAAGACCTCTTGGCTGAAAGCTGGTTCCAGGCCTGCCCTTTTTCCTTCTGACATCCAGTGGGGAGGACAAACCAGGGTAGATTTTCCAGACAAGTAACCTTTTGGGAGAGGTGCCCATCCTTGGGCACGTTCCTTTCTTCTCCCTCTCTGACAGAGCATATCATTGTCATGCCAGCCTGTCAGGGTGGATGACAGGTGAAGGTTAACCTCAGGCCTTTTAGAGATCATTGCTGGTCCCTGCCCCAGACCCAGATTCCCCCCACTCCTTTTTCTAGGATGGCAATCTCACAACATCAACAGGTTCTTATGCTGTTCTTAGGAGTCATTTATATACTTCTAGAGAACACTGAGGCTCAGATTTTAGGGAGCTGGGGAGGAGTCCCCCCACATCTATGGGGCAGCGACCCAAGAGCGCCTTGTTTTCCATCCTTTTGGTCTGAACCTTATGTTTGCAACTGCTCTGCTCTCATCCTAAAAGGGCCCTTTTCACTCCTGTTATTTTTTATCTGCTGCTCCATGCAACATCCCTTCATCTCTTCTACTGTACAATGTACTGGAAGTGGGAAGTGGAATTAAATGCCGTGTTCTCTGGGAAGGCCAGATAGACCAGTGCCAAGCTGCTTTTATAATGTTTGCTCAGCAGTAAGATGTGACATCCGAATGCAGCTGCAATCTCATGCCTTACAAGGGAAACAAAACTGATTGTACAGTACATATCCATCCTGTTTACTGAGGGACAGTACAGACAAGTTTCTAGACCTCAATGAGTTGGATTTTCCATTTTTTCCCACCTCCTATCCTAATCCCCTAATTTTAATGGTTTTTTGTGTTGGCAACCTTCAGTCTCGAAAGACTATGGTTTTGCGCTCTGAATGGTGGTTCTGGAACAGTGTCCAGTGTGGCTGAAAAGGCCAATTCGGGAGTGACAATCCTTTCCACATTGGGAGCAAGTGCAGTCTGTCTCCCTGGCTGTGGGCCTTCCTTCTTTGCCTCTTTGCCTCAGACTGTTGGCCAAGTGTCTCTTCAAACTGGGAGAGGCCAGGCTGCACAGCCTGCCTCCAAGCGGGCCGCTCAGAGGCCAGGGTTTCCCACTTATTGAGGTCCACTCCTAAGGCCTTCAGATCCCTCTTGCAGATGTCCTTGAATCGCAGCTGTGGTCTACCTGTAGGGTGCTTTCCTTGCACGAGTTCTCCATAGAGGAGATCCTTTGGGATCCGGCCATCATCCATTCTCACGACATGAGAATTCCCTAACTCCCTAATTCCCTAACTCTGTACCAAACCAAGATCAGAGTTGCTGCAATCAGCAGAGAAAATGAGGTATCGCCAATCAAACTCCCAGCACATCCATTTAGGGTGCAATCCTAACCCACTTTCCAGCACCAACATAAGGGTCAAGGTAAGGGAGCAAATATTGCTTTACCTTGAGGAGTCCTCCTTGACTGCCCCCCCCCAACTGCAGGATGCAGCACATGCCCCACTAGCACAGCTATGCCAGTGCTGGAAAGTTGGTTAGGATTGCGCCCTGAGTCACTTCAAGGGAGACTAGAAACTCTTAACCTTTTGAGAACTCCTCCCTTCAGATAATACCCCCCCCCCCACTAGGGGCTGAAGATCTACCACCTGGGAGCTCTCCAGGCCACAACAATTACTGCAGAGAAAGGTTTTTCTGCCTTGTTTCTTTAACCCTTAGGTTGCATTGTAGATAGACATGATTATTTTTCATCACAGCCAAGTCAAGTTTTTTTAAAAACAATATAAATAGTTGACAAAGGGTCCAATCCTATCCAACTTTCCAACACTGATGCAGTTGTGCCAACAGGGTGTGCATCCTGCAGCGCGTGTATGGAGGGGGGCAGTCACAGAGGCCTCCTCAAGGTCAGGGAATGTGTGTTCCCTTACATTGGGGCTGCATTGCTTCTGGAAAGTTGCATTGGATTGTGCCCTAAGATGATCTCTCTCTCTCTAGGATTACAAAATAAGCAATGCCCAAAACACCTATGTGCTCATGAGCAAAAGGTGAATCACCTTGGAATAAATGCTCCTCCTGTCCCCAAACTTATGCAGATTTCTTTAGGTGTTTTAAGAAGCAGGCACAGTTTACCTTTGTTACAGAAAGTGTTCTGAATTGTGGCTTGGTCTTCTCTACTATGGTTTGGGACTCTCCTCTGTCTCCTCCGCAGCAGTTCAGGGGAACTAGGTGAGGTTATGAAGGCTTCAAAGACTGAACTGTTCAGAGACTCTTACCAGGAAATCGCTCCGGTCCATAGCTTTTTATTGAGCCCCCCTTGCCACCCACAGATTTCCTTAGAATCTTCCAGGCAGTTCTAAACTAGTTTTGGACTCATTGTCATTGATTATCAGATTGGCTCTGGAAAAGACAACACCCCAATCTGTATCTGAAGAAACCTCTTCCCATGCTTCTGGCAGAGGTGAGGACACCTGCAGTATCCTCCTATGCTTGAATTCGGTTGGGCAACTAGCTTCAAAACACCTAAAGAGTGCAAATAAACAAGGGGACGAAAACAAAATTTTAAAAACAACAACAATAATAATAATACAGGTATTTCTATACCGCCTTTCTTGGTCCTCAGATTTCTCCTCGGACTTTATTCAAGGCGGTTTACATAGGCAGGCAATTTTTAAATCCCCGTAGGGATTTTTACAATTTGAAAGGTTCTATCTTTCAAGAACCACAACATTCAGATGTTTCTTTCTGATCTGGTTTCACATTCTGGCCTCCATCCTCCCATGCTCGGAGCAGATGGAATAGCTCGGCTCAGCTTGTCAGCTGCTTCCAGGTCGCACGGTGCCGGTGGCCTCGAACTGGCGACCTGCAGATGTTATCTTCAGGCAAATGGAGGCTCTACCCTCTAGACCAGACCTCCTGCCCAGAACGAACATTTCTTCACATTTCCTGTGCTATGAAAGTCCCATTTCATCACCAAAACAATGAACCAGATTAAATGGCAAAATCTGCTAAGGCTTGCAGGGACCAGAAGCAGCCGTTTTGGGGGGTCTCATTGAGCTGATGGGCTACCCATGACCATAGATAGCAGGTGCATACTAGAATATTGTCCAGGCCTCTGCAGTACGGCAAAATTGCTTCTTCAAAGTAATCTTGTATTGCTTTATCAACTCCACTCCATTCCAAGCAAAAGGTGAAATTGTTCACCAATGCCTGAGAAAAGAGGTGCAAGTGACCCTAGGTGGAGACAAACCCTTTGGGAGGCAGCAAATAGCCAGCAATGAAGAGAGAAATTTGAGGTTTTCCAGCTGACTGGAGGCTGCCATGTCTCCAGGAGTCTCTTTGCCTGAAAAATCTTACCCTGGAAAAAAAAATGCAGTTGTGGGACTTTCTGCCCTTTGAGTGCAAACCATAAGCCCAAGGACTTTCACAGAGATGTCCTTCCCAGACAAACACCCTCTTGTGACCTGCACAGGTCCCCAGAAATGACAGATCAGCTTACAGTATAAATATAGTTTTAATTGATGTGTGAAATCCAACAGTATACAGTAGGCCTCGTAGTAACACTGAAACAAGCAGCAAAACCCAGCCAGGTCAGCAGCTCTTATGGGCTTCTCCAGCCTGAAATATAATTAAGCTCACTTTTAGGCTGGGAAAATCTTGGTTCTCAACCCCATGGCTTGCATTGAGATCTTCAGAATGGGCTGAGCCTTGCTTCCCCCCTCCCAGATGAACGCACACAAGCGAAAAGAGATTGGCTTTTTCCAGATTGTGATTTTTTAAAAAAATAATAAACCAACAATCCAACAACACAGACAGAGTAGGGGGAGACATTAAGAGTCCTTGGACCTAATTGCACAGTTTTAATTGAAAAGGGCTCGAGATGGAGACCAGCAAACCATCAAGTACATTCAGAAGGTATTAAGAGGCATCGCAGATGCCCAGCAGAGCTGTGAAAGGAGAGAAATGGTGTCCTCTACTTGTCAATGGGTGCTACTGATTTTGACATCTTGGTTTGCTATTTTAAGAACAATTGAGGAGAGACAGCTCAGTAGATTTGGTTTCTTTTGCTTCAATACTGCAAAAGCTACATTCCCAGAAACTCTCTTGAGTTCCACCCATGGATATGAATACCGGAGGAGGAAAACCAGTCATGTATTGCACTTAAATGAGCTTTCCTGATCCTCAGGTTCCCACATTTGCTGAAATTTATGTGCCAAGATTTTATAATGGTTCAGGAGTTGGATCTAAGAACATCAGAGGAGCCCCGCTGGATCAGGCCACAGACCCATCTTGTCCAGCTTCCTGTATCTCACAGTGGCCCACCAGATGCCCCAGGGAGCACACAAGACACCAAGAGACCTGCATCCTAGTGCCCTCCCTTGCATCTGGAAGATCTAAGTTCAAATCCCCACTCAGCCATGAGGCTTCCTGGGTGACCGTGGGCCAGTCACTATCTCACCTACTTCACAGGGTTGTTGTGAAGACAAAAGGAGTGGAAGAATTATGTACACCACCCTGAGCAACTTGGAGGAAGGGTGATATAAAAATGCAAAAAATAATAAAAGTGTGACGTGTACAGTAGTAAATATATCTAGGGAGTCCCTATGCCCTGCGCCTTCCAAGGCTGGAGATATTGCACCAATCAGATCTACACAGAACAGAAAGTTGAACCATTTTTTTGGGAGGCGGAAGGGGGAAATTCGCAACTGACCTCATTCTCCTTTTGCACACCAGTTTCCTCCAGCTCTGTGCCAGTGGTTGAGATTGTCACTGAGGACCTGGGCAAAGGGGTATGTGAATTGTGTTTCCAAGGCTGGCATGCTTCTCACATTCATTCATTGTGGGCAGGGGAGGCCCAGATCAAGAAGTGCCCCAAGAAGGGACCTGTTTTTATTTTCACGCTCAACCATTCTTTTTAAAGGTGACCTGGATGGGTGCAAATCCCGGAGCTGTTGATTCCCCAGACACATCACTCTATGCGTGGACTCAAGATGCCTAAAAGAGAGATGAATCACCTCTCAGCAACATTCCCCCCACTGAGCACTGCTGTGGCACACCAGCGGTCAGGTGGTGACCCCTTCCGGGTCCTGACCCGCCTGTTGGACCTCTGATTTGGAGGTTAGGTTTTCCTCTCAGACCTTTTCATAAGGACTGCTTTCCAGGACCATTCAGCCCAGGGCAGTGTCTCCAACAGGAGTGGCAGACATGAGCCTGAAATACACGCGGTGTAACTTGTCCTGATTCATCCATGCAGAGTACAAGGGTGTATATGAGACAAAAAAAACAACCCACTGTAAAGAGGGAAAAATTATGCAAATTTCCCACCCTGTGCCTTAGCAAGAGGGCAGGTTCTATATCTATACTGAGAGCCATCCTACCTCTTCACTTCTCAGAACAAAGAGTGTCTCAACCACAACCGTCAGAGTTTAGAATGTTAGTTGATCCTCTCAGTAGTTAGCAGGCTGCAAAACACCTGTCCAAACCGGATGCCAAATCTCTTGGAAATCTACTTTGCAAATACTGTACGCAGTAATTTATTCCTTTTACCTAAACTGATCCAAAGTATAGTTTGAGAGGAGACAGAAAAGACCAGACACACTGAAGTTATCTCCAAGGCCCCTGCTCTCTTTGGTACATGTCTTGCTACCGCAGACCACCGCAAAGCGCCCCGAAGAATATGATGGCTTTAGTCAAAAGGGAGACATGGAAAAGTAGTCACCAGTCTGTTGCAGTCAAGCTGCATACAAGAGGGGCAGGACTATTATTGCTACTGAAGGTGGTGATGACCCCCTTCCCCACCTCACTAAGAGGAACATTGGTGAGTCATGGACCTGTGTTCAAATCTTCCCTATGCCACAAACTCACTGTGTGACCCGAGGAAAGAATCCGCCTCTGTCCTTCTGTCTGTAAACTGGGAACAAGAGCAGCCTTCCTCCCGTGAGGGTTTTGGTGAAGGACCACACAGTCATGATTGTACAGTACTCTGCATATTTAAGAAAGTGCTAGAGAGATGACTATACAGGTAGCAGGGAAGAAAGAATGGAGATGAGAGATGCTAACGCTATTGATTGTCTCTGTACTTAAACACTGTATCCCAATAAAGGAACATAGGGACACCAGCACCAACATCACCTTGTTCAATTTGCAACTCCTAAAAAGCCTCAGAAATACCCAGTCTCCAAATTTTGCACCAAGCAAGGCAGAATTCAGCAACCTATATAAATTATGCAAGTTGAGCCATTTTGCATAATATCTTCCACCTTGTAGATCACTATTTTGTATACATTATTCAGATCTCGGTCATTACGGGGGTGGGGGAGAGCAGAGAGTTGTGTGGGACACTCAAGCTCTCACCCCTGCTCATCTCTGATCCTTCTACAGCTTCTGAGATGTCAGTGGGAATTTTCCCTACCCACCCTCAAGTGTCTGTTCACAGTTACGAGGGCTACGGTCTTCCTTTGGTTTTCTTTTTAAATGAAAACTGAAATGCTCAGGAAGCTGATTTCTGCAACCAGGACATCATTCCACACCTTTTCTGCACTCCAGCAGAATTGTGACAAACGTAGTCCTGATTACGGTCCTGGGTCCAGCTTCCAACCACTTTTGCAAGCTTAACAACAAATGCTTCCATGGAGTTAAGACTTTATCTCATCCTATGAACAAGACCCTACTGTGTTATCTTTAGTTCAGACTCTCTGTTCTCTATTCCTTTTTCTGTCTCAGAAATTGCAGATGAATTGTCATTTGGTTTCTCAGAAAAAACATAAGAAAGATATTTGGGGGGGGGGAGGAGAGAGGAGGAAGAGGAGGAGGAAGCAGGAGGAAGGAAAATACAAAATTCCCCATTGCTACAGTCATGGTAAACATTGAAAGCCTTGTGCAACACACCCTATTGGATCTTCCAATTTCTTAATATTGGTACCCATGCTATGATTATGTCTGCAAGCAAGCAAGTCAAAAACAGCACGAAACAACGGCGCTACAAAACTGTGCTTTGCAGTGGAACATCTTAGCCTGTCGAAAACCCCTTGCTTCCCTCCCTTGCCCCACACCAACTGCACCTGTCCCACCCTACAACCCCCCTCCCAGGCCCAGCTAAAATGGATTCCAGAGCTTTCCCTCCACCCCTTTGCATTCCCCGTGGAGCAGAAGTCAGGTGGCCTCCCCTCGGAAGATGGTGTCCCAGGGGTTCCTGTTTGAGAGGGGGGGTGCATGAACAAGGGCAAGTTCCTTCCAGTTGGTGTTGCTCCAGGAAGAGAGCTTGACACTTTCCAGAATTATACAAAAGAAAACCAGCCATGAACAGAATGCTTGGAAAGGTTAAAACAGTTCCGAGACGTCTCATCAACCCTTCTCGACTGAGCTAGTGCAGGTCACCAGCTTCCCAATACCTCCCTCTTCGGTCTACGGCCCATGGAGTCTATGTCCCTTTGGAAAACAGCCACGGCACAGCCAGTGGGATCTGCCAAAGGGCATCGGGACCAGGCCTGATAGTCCCTTTATCTTTCAGACTTGACTCTGTACTTGAGGATGAGGTAGGCCAGAAGCCGGAGGATGACAAAGAAGATCCCAAGGACAATGAAGTCCAGGTAGAGTTTGGCTTCCTCCACGTCCAGTTCTTGGAGGATTCTGCTGGGATCCTTGAAGGGGCAGGATTCTGTCTTGCACTCCAGCTCCCCACGTTCCAAGGCGTAGATGGTGAGAATGACGCCCTCAAAGCCATACCTGAATGAACCAGGAGAGAGAAAAGCATCACCACCAGCGCAGAGCGTACGTCACACGCAAAAATAATATACAGACACTTGAACCTCGGTTGGCTGACTTTGGCTGTGAGGGGCGTTGGACCCGACTTAGATGCCATGAGGCTCAGACAGCTGACATTCAATATACATAATCCAAGAAACCAGAACCATCCAGGAATGGGACATCAATATTTCCATCTCTCTCTCACACACACACAGCACCAGACCCCTTAATGGTTTAGATCATGTTTCTCAACTGGTGGTACACGTATCATCAGTTGCATGCAAGGTGATGTCTAGTGGTACGTGCAGCACCCCTGGACACCCGTCACACAGCAGCAACTCAAGGACACAATGCACCAAACAACAGTAGGGGGCTCAGCCTGACTTGGTTTTTTGTGCAACTCCCACAGCGCTGCGCTTCTAACTGGTGGTAAGTGCATCATGTCCCAGTCTTGTAAGCCTCCCAACCCAGCAGTAACTGGAGATGATGTCATCACCAGTTACTTCTGGTGGTATGTGTAATGGACCGGGTTACACAAAGTGGCACTCAGTGAGTGGTACAATGAGAAATGCTGATTTAGATACTTCCACTCTATCAGGAAATTTCTAGAAAAGCCTGGAATATGGGACTTTTTATGTCTAACAATCACAGTTGAAGACATGCAGAATTTCATGGCCTGCTCTCCAGGGGACTGATCTAAACATGCATATCTATGATTTCAACCCTGACTTGTGTGTGTTTTTATAACTTGTAAACTGTCAACAGAAAGTTTTGCTTGTTACAAGGAACACCCTGATTAAAGAGTCTTCATTTTGACTTTTCCCACACTGACCACGAAGGCCTCTTGAACAGCTGTGTATAACTTCAACAAAAGCATACTTGGCAAGTATCAAAGCCAGCTGCCCACCTGACATAAGAGACGTAGGAGCTCCACTGCAGGTAGGTGGGGATGGTCTTGAAACTGACGAAGAAACCAGAGAAGAGGAGGACAGGGATGGCTGTGACTGGACCCACAAATGTGGCCACCTGGGACAGAAAGAGTGGGAGAAAGAGATGCATACAGGTAGAAGCTTGTGCGTTCAAAAGAGATGTAGATAGCTTCTGAAAAAAACTGAATTTCAAATCTGACAATTCAGATTCAATCTGACATTTCAAAAAATCCAGCCTCAAAACTTCTTTTGGAGAGCAGAGTTGTGACAGAGCAGTGTTTCTCAAGCAGTGGTACATATACCACTGGAGGTACTTGAGGTGGTGTCCAGTGGCACTTGCAGGAACCCGAGACCCCTGCCACCTGGCAGTGAGATTAGCAATGCAATACGACAAACAGCAGTAGAAGACTGAGCCCAGCAGGCAGAGCTCTGGCATGCACTTTTTGCATGCTCAAAAAAGCCCTCTTGTCTTTCCTCAGCCTCTTACTGGTGCTTGACTGTGTTGCATCTGGCCTCCCAATTCAGAAGTGATTCTTGATGCCATCACTACCACTTACTTCCGGTGGTACTTCCAGTTGGTGGACCATGCAAAATTATAGCAGAGGATAAACACTGAGAAATGCTGTGATAGAGTAATATATTAAAGAAACACCTGTACAAATACTCCCATGTTGGATCCCTTCCCTCCCAAGAAAAGAGTCTTCAAAGGTTAAAGTCATCTTGGCAAAGCAGCAAACATAAAGTGATCAACCACTAGAGAATAAACATGTCATGGTTTGTAAGTTCTAATGTTCGAACATCAGATTCCTGATCTATGAGAGGGATCTTGGGGTGGTGGTGAACAGCTCAATGAAAGTGTCAACCCAATGTGCAGCGGCAGTGAAGAAGGCCAATTCTATGTTTGGGATCATTAGAAAAGGTATTGAGAACAAGACAGCTAATATTATAATGCCGTCATACAAATCTATGGTAAGGCCACACCTGGAGTATTGCATCCAGTTCTGGTCGCCGCATCTCAAAAAAGACATAGTGGAAATGGAAAAGGTGCAAAAGAGAAAGACTAAAATGATTACTGGGCCGGGGCACCTTCCTTATGAGGAATGGCTATGGCATTTGGGCCTCTTCAGCCTAGAAAAGAGACGCCTGAGGGGGGACATGATTGAGACATACAAAATTATGCAGGGGATGGACAAAGTGGATAGAGAGATGCTCTTTACACTCTCACATAACACCAGAACCAGGGGACATCCACTAAAATTGAGTGTTGGGAGAGTTAGGACAGACAAAAGAAAATATTTCTTTACTTAGTGTGTAGCGTGTAGTTGGTCTGTGGAACTCCTTGCCACAGTATGTGGTGATGGCATCTGACCTAGTCACCTTTAAAAGGGGATTGGAGAAGTTTCTGGGGGAAAAATCCATTACAGGTTACAAGCCATAATGGGTATGTGCAACCTCCTGATTTTAGAAATGGGCTACGTCAGAATGCCAGATGCAAAGGAGGGCACCAGGATGCATGTCTCTTGTTGTCTTGTGTGCCCCCTGAGGCATTTGGTGGGCCACTGTGAGATACAGGAAGCTGGACGGGCCTGTGGCCTGATCTAGTGGGGCTGTTCTTATGATCTAGGAATCAGTAGATCTCATTGTTGATTTATGCAATTGACGAAATGCATATTCTTCCCTTTTTGCTCCCCTTCCCCTGTTGTCTCCCATTTCCCAAACTATAGGACTGTAAGCCTCCTGGGGCAGGGGCCTATCCTCACTGTACACCATATACGTGAATGAAACGAAGAGTTCTGTCGTGTTTCTCTTTCAAGGACAGGAACACTTGGACACGATGAACTTTTGAATTCATAACTGAACAACTTCTTGATGCAAAATGCTCACATCACAGGGAAGATCTGGTGCCTTCATGCCCTGGCTACGGGCTTCCCAGGGGCATGTGACTAATCATGGTTGGAAACAGGGTTCTGGATTAGATAAGCCTTGCATCTGACTCAGCAGGGCTGTTCTTAGTAGCCAACAAAGTTGAATGGAAGCTCCAAAGGCAGTCTATCTGTGACTCCAGGGGCCAGCAATGGGGGTAGACTATAGTCTTCATGCTCTGCTTGTCAACTCTGGCTAGTTCTCCAGAATTTCAGACAGGAATTTGACTGCCTTACTGGGAGATGCTGTCAGAGCTTAGACACTGAATCTCCTGCATGCAAAGCCAATGCACTTCCACTGAACTGCGGCTCCTCCCTAGGGCTTTATCCCAGCAAAGGATTTGATGCGATACCAGCAGGTCTGCAACAACCATTCTGAACTTACCTGCAAGGAGGTGGACGCTGCTCCGATTAGAAGCCCCAGAGACTGCGCCACCAAGGCGGTGGACGTGGCCAGGGCAGAGAAGAGCAAGAAGCGCGTGGCCTCCGGGGGCTGACCCGTCATCCAATACACAATGCTGCAGTAGGTGATGGGGCAAATTACCTGCAGAAAGTGACACGAGGGGAGGGTGACGAGATTAGCACTTCTTTCCAAAAATGAACTGAGTCTCCCATTTCCCAGCAACAGGAAGAGAGGTGGGAAGGTTGCTGGGGGTTGTGTGTGCAAAACCCACCAGTGTGTGGGGGACAAAAGAGCAAAAGTGTTGCTCTTTCAGCTGGAGGGGGCCCGCTGTACCTGTTGAACTTTTCCCTGCCATGCATCTGTTTAACAGCATACAGCCTCTGTCAGGGAAAATTTATTGGTTGGCAACCTTCAGTCTCGAAAGACTATGGTATAAGCCTACAGCACCTGGTATTTCCAGGTGGTCTCCCATCCAAGTACTAACCAGGCCTGACCCTGCTTAGCTTCCGAGATCATGGTATAAGCCTACAGCACCAGGTATTCCCAGGTGGTCTCCCATCCAAGTACTAACCAGGCCTGACCCTGCTTAGCTTCCAAGATCATGGTATAAGCCTACAGCACCCGGTATTCCCAAGCGGTCTCCCATCCAAGTACTAACCCGGCCTGACCCTGCTTAGCTTCCGAGATCATGGTATAAGCCTACAGCACCCGGTATTCCCAGGTGGTCTCCCATCCAAGTACTAACCAGGCCTGACCCTGCTTAGCTTCCAAGATCATGGTATAAGCCTACAGCACCCGGTATTCCCAAGCGGTCTCCCATCCAAGTACTAACCCGGCCTGACCCTGCTTAGCTTCCGAGATCATGGTATAAGCCTACAGCACCCGGTATTCCCAGGTGGTCTCCCATCCAAGTACTAACCAGGCCTGACCCTGCTTAGCTTCCAAGATCATGGTATAAGCCTACAGCACCCGGTATTCCCAAGCGGTCTCCCATCCAAGTACTAACCCGGCCTGACCCTGCTTAGCTTCCGAGATCATGGTATAAGCCTACAGCACCCGGTATTCCCAGGTGGTCTCCCATCCAAGTACTAACCAGGCCTGACCCTGCTTATCTTCCAAGATCATGGTATAAGCCTACAGCACCCGGTATTCCCAAGCGGTCTCCCATCCAAGTACTAACCAGGCCTGACCCTGCTTAGCTTCCAAGATCATGGTATAAGCCTACAGCACCAGGTATTCCCAGGTGGTCTCCCATCCAAGTACTAACCCGGCCTGACCCTGCTTAGCTTCCGAGATCATGGTATAAGCCTACAGCACCCGGTATTCCCAGGTGGTCTCCCATCCAAGTACTAACCAGGCCTGACCCTGCTTAGCTTCCAAGATCATGGTATAAGCCTACAGCACCCGGTATTCCCAGGTGGTCTCCCATCCAAGTACTAACCCGGCCTGACCCTGCTTAGCTTCCGAGACCAGACGAGATCAAGCATGTGCAGGGTAACAGTTGCTACCAGGGAAAATGTGGCACCCAGGTGAGCAGGTGGGCTGAGCTGAGGAGGAGATCAACAGTATAAACTCCTCATTCTGCAAACCTAACCAAGCTCTCTCACCTGGAAAGGGACGTCGGCCATCGTTTTGGCTAGAAAATAGGCCTTCAGGCTGTACCAGTAGTTCAGATGTTCTCTCAGGAATACGGACATTTCCAGAGGGACTGCAAAGACAAGGAGACCGAGCAAATGAGCTGCAGACCACAATGCAACTTTGCTGCAGAGGAGGAGGAGCTGGAGCTGGGCGATAAAGCTCAGTAGTAGTAGGACAAACTGCTTGGCATGAGAAGGTCCCTGGCATCTCCAGGTAGCCGTGCAAGAAGATTTGCTAGTCTGCCAACTCTCCCAGTGATATAAAAGTGCCTTATAGCACTTTTGTGACACCTCTGGGATGACACAGGGGACTTGAACAGGCCCAAGAGTTCATTTGGTCTGTGCTCTAACAGCCCAATCCTATGCATGGCTACTCAGAAGTATGTCCCATTATAGTCAATCAGGCTGATTGTGACTTAGGTGCTCAGACAGCCAGATCCAAGCATCCTGTGCCCTGTTCCACAGGGGATATTTGCTGGGAGAGGGAGCAGAATGCACTTGGGTGCCACCAATGCAACTGGCAAGAAGGAGGAACTGCAGTTTGTTAATTTTGTGGCTTGACTCGGACTTCAGATGTATCTCCAGACCACCAACCCTGATAGGTTAGACTGTACTGGTGCTAGATGGATGATTGGCCTGAATTTCAGTAAGGCGGTTCCTTATACGTTCATGGAGGAGAGAGTTATCAATGGCTATTAGGCTGGCCCTGTGGAACCTCCATGTTCAGGGGCAGAATACCACAGAATGTTAGTTTTTTGGGGTGACACACACAAAGGGGATAGGCTACTGCCATCACATGGGCATTCCTGGAAGAGTCTGGTTAGCTACTATGGAAAGAAAGGTGCTGATGAACCTTTGGTTCCGTCCATCATGACTCTCCTAATATTCTTGGGCCTGCCTCTGCCTCTGATATTTGCAGCTGGGAGCCAAGGCAGGGAGTAAACTCTTAGGAAATAATACTATGGAGGAAGGATTTAGGAGCTGCTCATGTTCCCCTCCCTCTTATTCTGATGCACACCCATTGAGGAAAATGCACTTCCAAGCTTTTTTGGAGCACTTCCTTCTATGTTAGCAAAGTTAGCAAAGAGGAGCAACTGCTTACAGGTGAGGACTGTGGGCATCAGTGCAGCAAACATGAGGAAGAGCATGGAGAAGAAGAGGAAGCCAGTGTTGTTGAAGACTTTGGCGGCATCATTGCCAATGTGTAGGTAGAGCAAGCCGATCAGCACTCCGATGCAGATGTGTGACATGAACCGCAGGTGGGTCAGCACCTTCAAGGGGCAAAACAGATCAGGGTTGTCAACTCTGCCTTATCCTCCAAGGAGCACTTTGTTACATTTTGCAAAACAGTGTTTGCCGTTAATATCCCCACTTTAAAGATGGACAGCTGAGGCTCCGGGAATTGTGATGTGACCAAGGCTACAAAATAAGTCTGTGGCAGAGCTTGATGCCCTCCTATCCAAGTCTTCAGTAGAGGTATTCAGGACACAGCCTTGCAGCTGGTCTGGGAACACTGTAGCTGGTCTCCCAGGCTATGGCAGTACTAACGTGTCAGCAGGGAAAGGAAAAAAGTAGTACAGGGTTGGAGGACTTTTGCCTGCCTTTATTTTGATTCCCCATGGCCAGGAGTGGTCACATGACAATTCATGTAGATGTGCAGCAACATTTGTGATGTACAGCAACATTTAATCTGGCTGTTTGTTTGAACCCTAAATCGTGGCTTCCACTTGAGCAACCTCAAATGCACAGCCTGGTTTTAGAACCCTGCATTTGCCTATCCCAGTCTGTGACGTTTGCCCTCCTGCAGAGCCAGTATTGGAGCCTGCATCCCAGGTTCAGTCCCGAGGTAGCAACTCCAGTTAAAAGGATCTCAGGTAGCAGGTAAGAGGAAAGATCTCTCCTTGCCTGAGACCCTGGAGGGCTGCTGTCTCTCAGAGTAGACTGCACCGGACAAGATGAACCCCTGATCTGACTCAATTTGGAAGCTGCAAGTAGGGTTTTTTTTCCCTATGCTTGAAAGGAAGAGTGAAGCAGTTCTGTTCTCCTCTTAGCCCCTTCTAGACCTGATTCTAGAAATACAGTGATGTTTCTGAGCATGTGCAGAGTGCCACACACCTAACAGAATCAGCTCCCAAACAACTTGGGCAGGGTTTCCATGCAACCACAACCCTCTTCCCCATATCTGTTTGCAAAGCAGCCCCTCTTCCGCAGTATGCCCCAACCAATTTTGTGCTTTCACAGCTCAGAGTGCCGCCCGCCCCCCCAAGCCGACTACAGCCCTCACCGTGTCTCTCAAAATGGACAGGAAGGTTCTCTTGAAGAGGATGCAGAACTGGGTCAGGGTGCTGGTAGCAAAAGTATGGCTCTCAATGTGGTCCATATCCTGGTTTTTTGGGGGGGGGGGAAATGTGGGAGGAAAAGGAATGAGAGGAGTGGGGGAACCATAACAGATTCATATTATTGGTTGTGAAATAGGCAATTATTTACTGCAATAAAAGAAAAGAAAAACCGATGAGAACCAGTAATTATAACACCCTCCTCCTCCTCCTCTCTGTGGGAACAGGAACTGACATTAAATAGCAATTAACAGGCTATTTATCAATACATGCAATATTGTGCAAGTGTAATTGTTGCAAAATCCATGTTTCAATTTGTCCTCCAGATGGTTGTCAGTTGCTTGCCACACAGCCTCAGTAGAGCATGCACTACCCTCTCCTGTTTTTTTTTTTAAAGATATACTTTTGGGGGGCGCTGTTCTCATTGCGGGATGGCAGATGGCCACCAACTTGGTCTCCCACAATGCCCCAAGATATTGCATCGTGCCAGAGCACTGTGGGAAACCAACATGGTAGAACATGGGTCTGGTCAGGCTGAAAAGTTGCTACTATAAAGCAGGGCCTAGGAGAGGGTGGTAAAGGGGGTAATTTGTACCCAGGCCCAGGGTCAGAAAGGGGACCCAGGAACCAAACGAGGGGGCCCAGAAAGTTCCTGGGATCTTACATTTACCTGAACTTGCTGCCTGTGCATGATGCTGGGGGCACACCTGGGCATGCAGTGTTCACTGCTGCTGCAAGCCATACACACCAGGCCCAGGAAAGCAGCCATGACCCTCCTTAACACAGTGTCAGATCTGGGAGGAAACTGGCCTGCTACAGGAGCTCTTTGGTTTGTGGATCCCATAACCGTGAAGGAGTGTATAGAAGCTCAGGGACCCAGCTGTGGGTTTACAGCTGCTGCAGAGGTTCATTTTGATCCATTCGAGTGGGAGCCTAAATACGATGATGCTAATTTTCTGCAATCAATTTTCTATATTTCAAAATTTTTAGAGAAACTGAGGAGTGCGTTTGGTTTTCCATATTACTTTATCTAGCTGCCAGTGCCGCATGGTCGGGTAGACCTGGGCTCTGCATCAAGAAGCCTAGTAGACCTGAGCTCCAAAGACTATTGTGGCTGTCAGCACCCTCCCCTGCCCTATTTTGCCCCCTGTTCTGCCTGCCCCCATTGTCCCCCTTCCCCTGGCCCAGAAGAAACTTTGTACCCTCTGACAAAATTCCTCTCATAGGTCCTAACTATAAGGGAGGCATGTTTGGGGAGCTGGGAAGAGGAGTGCCCAAGGCAGAGCAGGACAATCTGTGGCTTGGAAGAGCCCTGGGATAATACAAGCTGTAGAGCAAGCAGCCCCTCCCACCCATTCTGGCCACTCACAGCCACGCAGGGTTCAGTGCAAGAGGAATCCGCTTTGTTGGGACTGCTCTTCTTCTCCTCTGCCATGGTGCACAGCCCGTTCTGGACAGCCTGGAAGAGTAGCGGGTTCAGGTCGCCATACTCGCCTGAGGCGACTTCAATGACTGCAAGGAGAGCAGACAGAGTGCAGGGTCTTGTGAATACGCAAGCATGCGCTCCCCACTGTTCTCCATCCTTCACCCCAATCCTGGCCAGACCCCACCCACTGCCCACCGCAATACAAGTTGGTCCTTAAAAAGTGCCTGAACATAAAAAGTATGCCTGAACATGGAGGTTCCATTAATCCAACCAAGGCTAATAGGTACTGACAGATGTATCCTCCATCAGCCTCCCCTGGGGGCTGGGGATAAGAATAGGCCCTCAGTTTGGCTGTACTTGTCGTAAGAGGCGACTAAACAGCCACCGGGTAGATGGGACTCGTCAGCCTGGGAAGGCAGCTCATCTGAGAGAAGGAAAACTCTGATCCCAAACCTCCACTGCCTCGTGGCTACATCCAGTTGTGGAAAAGGCTTCAGGAGTCAACCTCGAGGCAAAATCCGGAGCCGGAGTCCCTGAGGCAGTTCATGGCTGAACACAGTCACGTTCTGGCAACTCCCGTAACGCCGCTGGAACCAACCGTATTGGCCTCTGCCTTTCCATTGGACCATTTCAGCAACGGAGAGAGGGGGGTATCGCTGCATGGGTAACAGCCTATCCTCCATACCTACTTTACCCAGGCTTTGCGCACTGGAGAGGACACTCTGTTCCAGAACCACCATTCAGAGCGTGACACCATAGTCTTCCGAGACTGAAGGATGCCAACAAATCCTCCATGAATTTATCTCTCTCTCTCTCTCTCTCGCTTTTTAAGCTATCTATAACAATGGCCATCACTTACTGAAATCAGCTGGGTTGTGGTAGGTGGGGCAATGCAGACCCAGCCCTTTTAGGTAGGGGATGAGATTGGCCACTGCTCCCTTGAAGATGCACTGACCCTGGCTCAGGATATAAAGCTGGAAGGAAAGAAAAATCGTGTTCACATCGCGTTCAGGAGCAGGTGAAACAGTAGGCTCTGCAAGCCCATACACCAAGGTCGTTTTGGTGAGATGATGGCCAGGCCCAGAAAAATCCCAGAGCCGGGCTCTCTCATCAGGAACTGTGCTGATGGCTCAACACATGGCCAGAGGCACTTTTCAATCCCTGCACTGTGATTGTACCCCTGCGGTGCAAATCCTGCAGCACTGAGAAGCCAATCTGTCCTGGCCCGGAGACACTGCCACACAAGGCAAAGGTGACGCCCAAGAGCTTTGAAATGAGTCTCACCTTGTCAAACTTCTCAAAGAGTTTTGCGCTGGGCTGGTGGATGGTGCAGATGATGGTGCGCCCGCCCTGAGCCAGAGACTTCAGCAGGGAGACCACTTGGAAGCAGGAGGAACTGTCCAGGCCACTGCAGGGGCAGGAGACAGACAGCAAGAGGAAGGCACTGGGGTCAGAGGCGCCGAGAGGAGGGTGCAGTATGTGTCAGTCCTTGATCACACCAGCCACAACACCACAAAGGTTGCGGCTGTCTCCACCTAGCAGCCAGGCTAAGGGGCCTGTCTCCCTCTGCTCCCAGAGTAGCTCCCAGCGGGGAGGATGTTCTCAGTCTGCTCTCTGCTGCCCTGCAGAATCCCTGAAACTGTGGCCAGAGGCTGCACTCTGACCTTCTTGCCCAGGTGTCCTGAGGAACCAGCCGGAGGTCGCCCTGCTTGATATAACAGTTACCCCTTCCTGCCCTTTTCAATTTGGTAGGCCCAGCTTCTACCTGGTGGGTTCGTCAAAAAACATGACTGGAGGATTGTTGACCAGCTCCAAGGCAATGGCCAGTCTCTTGCGCTGTCCACCAGACAGGGAAATCGTGCGAGTGTAGGAACATTCGAGAAGACTCAAGGCCGTCAAGATCTCATTCACCTGGACCCACAGAAGGGGGGGGGGGGAGAGAGAGAAGGTGATGTATGTAGCCTGAAATGCAAGCTTTATTATTCCCTGGAAGGTTCAGAGAAGACTTTGTAACTGGAAAAGATTCATCTGAGGGGGGACATGATTGAGACGTACAAAATTATGCAGGGGATGGTCAGAGTGGATAGAGAGATGTTCTTTACACTCTCACATAACACCAGAACCAGGGGACATCCACTAAAATTGAGTGTTGGGAGAGTTAGAACAGACAAAAGAAAATATTTCTTTACTCAGCGTGTGGTTGGTCTGTGGAACTCCTTGCCACAGGATGTGGTGATGGCGACTGGCCTGGATGCCTTTAAAAGGGGATTGGACAAATTTCTGGAGGAAAAATCCATTACGGGGTACAAGCCATGATATGTATGCGCAACCTCCTGATTTTAGAAATGGGTTATGTCAGAATGCCAGATGCAAGGGAGGGCACCAGGATGCAGGTCTCTTGTTATCTGGTGTGTTCCTTGGGGCATTTGGTGGGCCGCTGTGAGATACAGGAAGCTGGACTAGATGGGCCTATGGCCTGATCCAGTGGGGTTGTTCTTATGTTCTTATCTTGATATTAAATGCTTCAAGGAAATGATTACTTTTAAAGGGTTCACTCCTCAAGCCTCTTCAACATTAAGATGAACATTGAGAAGAGTTCAGCTGCCCTGCCCCTGAATTAAGGTGAGCTTTTCTAGAGGTCAGTTGCAAGCTGAATAATTCTCATATTTGCAAATACAGCAGAGACCTTAAAATCTCCTGTTAAACCAGAAACTATGAATAACTGAACGTTTCTTTTGGCTTTCAAAAATTGAGGGATGAGCCTTTTTAAAAAGCAAATACTAAACCAGTTCTCTTGGTTTCACATTCAGATTAAAACGCAGGCAGGGCTGTTTGCTCACCAGCTCCTTCTTCACTTCTTGCTTCTCATTCAGCTTCAAGTTTGCAGACACCTGAATGGGAACCAGAACAAAAATTAACACAGAAATTGGACAAGACCGATTTCCAGCATTGATGGTGGACTTGTATAGTTATTCTGATAGACTCTGGGCTGTCCACACACTACTCCCCACTCCCAGGTTCACTTGATTCCCCCCCCCCCACACTCACCATCATGGCTTCGCGGACGGTGAGATGCGGCAACAGCATGTCATCTTGCATGATGTAGCAGGACATTTTCCGAAAAGTACGCAGCTCCCTCTGCTGTCCGTTCACCAGGATCTGCCCCTTCATGCCCATCTCCCTGCAAAAGCAGCAAGCACTTTGGTCTGAGCAGGAGCTGAATTTTTATCCCTTTGCCTGCTTTCCAAGAGCTGTTACAGGGACTTGCCTTCTGTTCTGCAGTAACCACTTATACCCTGCCCTACAGTGCATAAACTATTCCAGGGTAGTTTCCAGAAATCTAAACAACACTACAACTGAATGACAGCAATAACTTAAAAAAATCAAGACCAAAATATATTTATTTTAAAGCCACAATTTCATCAAAAGTTCAGAAGTTAAAAAGCCTGGGAAAGCAAAAAAGATTTGCCTGGTACTGAGAGGACTTCAAAGCAGGTACCAGGGGCGTTCTCTGGTTCTCTGAAGAGCACAGTTCAAAGGTGGGATGTCACAAGCCACAATGGTCCTTCCCTCTTTCTTTCTTACTTTAATATTTTCTCCATAACTGCTACGTGCCAGAGTATTTTAATCAGTCACTATACCAGGCATGAATTCATCCGAATGTTTTATTAGTGCATTTTGAACTCAAGTGTGGGACACCAGAAACAACAAAATTAGGGCTTGTTATTAATTCTCTTTCATCAGAAGTTATGTCATCGGGTCCTTGTAACAGCTAAAGCATAGTTAGTTTGCTCTTGGAAAGAACTCCCACTGTGAGCCAGAAAGGTCCTGTCTATGGCTTTCTGTCTGTTTGGTTCTGTGGACTTTGGGGGCCAAGGGTTTTGCTGTGTGACATGGCAGAGAGAGAGGGGGGGGAGAGAGGGGGGAAAAGATGTCTCTACCTAAGAGTCTCACTGGATTAAATCAAAGGCCCATCCACTCCAGCCTCCTATATTTCATAGTAGCGCAACAGCTGCCTCAGGGACAAGTCAACAAAGACCTGCATCCTGCTGCTACTCCCTTGCACCTAAGACAGCACAAACCATCACCACTTCCTGTGGCAATGAGTTCCACAGGTTAATGACACACTGGGTAAAGAAATGTTTTCTTTTGTCAGTTCTAACTCTCCCAACACTCAGTATTAGCGGCTGTCCCTAAGTTCTGGTGCTGTGGGAGAGGGAAAAGAACATTCCTTTAGTCAGTTTATCCATCTCCTGCATAATTTTATATATCCCTACCTAGGAGAGGCAGTGCAAGCTCAGAGCATAGATTTCTCCCTGCCCATGGCTGGGGTTCCTCCAACTCTTCCATCCTTCTGTTCCCTGCCCTTTCTCCCTTGTTGCTCTTTAGACCTGGAGCTCCCTTCCAGAACACCCAACTCATACACACAGTTTCTCTTCTCATCCTTCAAAAGCCCATCTTTTCCATGAAGTAGTCCTCACTCACTACTGACTACTGACATGGAACCAAACTGAATACCGGTTCTTCCCCTGTTGACACTGCCTCCATCTTTCTTTCTCTTTCTCCTTCTCCTTCCAGTCTCCCTGTGCCAGATTTCAGATTCTGAGCACCTCGGGGCAGAGACTTGCCATAAGTTGCAAAGCACCCGCCATGCATGGTGACTGTGCGTCATTTTCCAGACAAAACCCTCCAGGGAAAGATCGGTCTCCAGAAGAGAAAAGGGAGGTGTCTCACCGGTATCCAGCCAGGATATTCATAAGTGTCGATTTCCCAGCCCCGGAAGGGCCCATAATCCCAATAAGTTCGCGCCGGCAAAACTTTCCAGACAGACATTTCAGGAGCGTCTTGTATCCTGGAAGACAGAAGAACAGGATGGGCTTGTGAGTGGGCTGACAAAACCTAGAGAACTTGTTTGAACAGAAGACTTGCTGGCCAACATTTGTCAGAGGGATTGGGCAAAGATACATGATTTCAACTTTCCATTATCAGGCAAAAGGGGGGCGGAGGCAATGCAAGACAAGGGACCTTCCCCTGTAGGCTTTTGCATAGCTAGGAACTGAAAAAGTTTCCTCTAAGGCTGGCCTTAGGAGCTGTGGGGTCCAATTGCCGGGCCCCAGGTTCATGGTCAAAGTCTGTAGAATCTTAGAGAAAAAAATAAAATTTATTATACACTTTATATGTTTGTGGCAGAACAGCTTGTCTGGCCACTGGAATGTAACCCATGGAAAAAAATAGTCAAGATAATTCAGAGTTTTGCAGCTGACCAACAAGGAGGATGCTGGAGGCAGAGGCAGAGAACGCACTTTAACTCATGGATACCCTGCCTGAACTAGTGACTGAGGACTGATTTTTTAAGAAAAAGAAAATCACGCCTCAGCCATTGTGGAGAGATTGCCCCATCCCACCTCAGAGCAAGTTAGGCTTTTGTGATGAAATTCTGTGCTGGCAGCACTGAATGAGTCTTCAAGAGGAGGCTGGAAGAAAGATCCCTACCACAGATAGCAGCATCTGTCTTCTGGGTTGTCTGTGCTTGAGCGATTCTCAAAACTGGGCATGTTCTGCAATCATCTTGCAAAATATGCGTTATCAGAAGAAGGACGGGCAATGCAGAAGGGTCTCAACAGATCTCTGTACCCTGGAGCAGAAGGCTCAGGAAACAGGGCCTGTTGGGAACGCAAGCTGCAAGCTACCTCAGGACACTGGGCAGCAGATCTGTCGGCAATTTCTAACCAACAGTCATCTTCCAGCAGCACCACCAGTTCCCAATACCTCTTTCTGTGCAGCTTCTATGTGCTTTCCCAGCAGGGCTTCTGTGCCTTTAATTAACAGCTGCCTAACAAGCAGGTAGGAATTCAGCCTGCCTGTATTATTCCCACATCATAGCATTTCCTCACTCTGGGGAGTGCTGTATGCTGTTGAAGGGGCTGCATACAGGGTAGAAATGTCCAAAATTTCAACAAGATGCTCTGGATTAATTATCCCAGGTCACCAACATCCCAGCCCACATACACACCCTTGGATGAAAGCTGCCAGAGGGCCCAGCCAGGCTGCTGTGCTTCACAGCAAAGGCTTCGTCCAAATCAGAAAGCAAAATCAATTTGGAGACGGTGCGAGTTCCAGGAAGGCAGCCGAGGTCAGCGCTCACCTTCCTGCCCCAAATTGACTGAGAATGCCTGCAACTTTGTGAGATGACAAGATTGCTTTACCAGCATCCTTGGTGCCATGCCAGTAAATCAAGGGAAATGGAGAATGAGGTACGGATGAGCAGGGCACAGAAGCAGAAGCTGGACAGCACCCACGACTGATGATGGTAATAGAGATGGGTCAACACAAGCCTATGGGGGGTTGCAGGTGCTCGTTGGTTAGGCTGTGGCTTGGAGCACCTCCAGCCTGACTAGTCCATTGCCTTATTTTGGCCATCGACAGATGTGGGTGCGCCAGGGGAGATTTAAAAGAGGCTAACATAGCATGAATAGTTAACCCATCTCTACTGGCGCTCAAGCAGTGGAAAAACACATAAGCTCCCCAATGAATCAATACAGAAATTAATAAACAAGTGCCTAACTAGAAGCCAAGCAGGAGACTGTGATTAAGATCACCATGTTTTGCTCATTAACAGCCCCAGGGGGTTGCTTGGGAGATCAGGGGAGATGGGGCTTGACTCTTTGTTCTCATGTACTCTGACATCAATCAACAGCCCCCTCCCCAAAGCTCCAGAGGATGAGGAGGAAGACATGGACAGTCTTCCAACCCACTGGACAGTCAAGATCTGTCTTGTTCAGTTGAGTGGAGGGGTCAACATGTTGGGTTGATGGTTATTAGAACCCACCACAAGACTCGTGTCTATAAGAGGTTTAAGTGGTCTCTCGCGCTCTCTCTCTGACAGATAGACAGGCAGACAGAGGAGTAACCAGAACCCCTGGTGCATGGAGCTGTAATGTCACCATATCACACGATATGTTGTGTTGTCCCTTCCAGCTTCTTTCTGGAGCAGGAGGTGCTGGTGGATTCGCACCCCCCTGTTCCTTCTCCTGTGGAAGCCTCCTTGAAGGGGTGCCACTTGAAGGGGATGCCTGAGAAGAAGGAATTGGGGGGGGGGCATGAAGATATCACAACAAACACCTCCTCCTCCAGGAGAACCATAAGCTGTGCAAGACAGTCATGTGCTCCCTTTGGTTTAGCGCCCGGGGCAGGTGCCCCTCAGGTTCCACCCTTGTTACACCTCTGGACATGAAGCATTGTGAAATGTACTGTAATCCATTTTTTCACACTTGCAAAGAGGGGAGAAGAATCAGATGGTTGTGATGCCTTCCTTGAAAAGCACCTCAAGAGGGCGATGGAGCTCTGCAAATCTTGTTCACCTTTGGAAGAGCTCCACTCCAGCCCAAGAATTGCCTGCAGTACACTTGCCTCCCTCTAGCCAGGTGCTCCAAGGTACGCACAGAGAGTCCCAGCCTGTCAGGGAGTGACCACATTAGCTATGCTGAAGGGCCATCTTGTGCACATCAGAGCTTCCTGCCAGCACCTTATCTCCAGGGCTGCCAACCTCTCCAGGCTTCTTAAGGCTCACCAGACAGCCATAGCTGTTCCAACCATACTAACTGCAGCATCTCCATCGTTGCACTGCTCCTTGCACCAGCACAAGAGGGCTCTTTGCCCCCCCATGCTCCGCTTGTGGACTTCCTGGATGCACCTGCTGGCCTGCTGCAGGATGCAGGATGCTGGACTTGTCGGACCACTGGTCTGCTGCTCTGTCAGGACAATCGTTAAGCAAAACAGGTCCATCAAGAGTTATAAGCAAGACAGCCCAAACTGGAGCCTCCTTTTTCAGAGACAGTGTGGAATAGCAGTTGCTGGGGTGGGTGGCACAAAGAAAAGGAAAGGTTGAAGCCTTCCTACTCCACTAGTGGACTTCCTGGAGGGGATCTGGTTTGACTACAATGCACCTTTTGGTCTGATCTGGGCCCTCCTTATGTTCACCAAAAGGGTACCAGATTTCAGGGTTTGACTAGAAGATTCAGGGTTCGGCACCCTTCCCATAGTCTCCAGGAGGAGAAGAAAAATCCCAGGGTGCCACAAAGCTCCACCCCTTGCAAGCAGTCTCCTCCCCAATCACCCCTGCTCCTTCCCCTTGCAGATCTTGAGACAGTGGCTGCCCCCCCACCACCACTACACCAGTCAGATCAATGGCTGACATTGACCAGCTTTGCATGTATCCAGTAACACTGATAGCAGCTGCTAATCATGCCTAGAACTGCAGAGGACTTTACTGTCTGATTAGCAATTTTCACTGCTGAAGACATCTGATGGCAGGCATGTGACTAGCCGCAAGATGTCTCCCTGGAGGTGCTGCCACCAGAGGGAGATGATGCTTTGCAGCGAAAAAAGCATCTGGTGGGAGGCACAGGAGCACTGAGACAGAGAGGAGGACTGCCTTATGATAAAAGCAGCTCAGTGCACTTGCTGCATGACACGGATAAGGCAAAACCTTCTGCTAGAGACCAGGTTCTGTCCGTGCAGATGGCAAGCAAGCTTCTCAGATCCAACAGAACACTTCAATGGGCTTGATGCATCCCTGAACAACATAGTATTCTGTGTGGCTCATAAGAAGAGCTCTGCTGGATCAAGGCCCATCTAGGGCCTCTTCCTGTATCTCACAGAGGCCTCGGGGAGCACACAAGGCAGCAAGACCCCTGCATCCTGTTACCACTCTCTTGCACCTGAGACAGCACACTTTTCAAACCAGAAGGTTGCACTGCTTGTAACCTGTGATGAACTTGTCTTCTATAATAAAAATAATAATAACAACTGTATTTATATACCGCCTTTCTGGTCATCAGATGACTCCTCTGACTTTATTCAAGGCGGTTTACTTAGGCAGGCTGTTTCTAAATCCCCAAGGGGATTTTTACAATCATAGAAAGGTTCTGTCTTGCAAGAACCAACAACATTTCAGATGGATCTTCCTGGTTTGGTCTTACTTCTGACCTCCAGTTGCCCCCCACACAGGCTGACAAGCAGCTCCTTCATCTTTCACATGAAGGGCAGCCAAGACACTTCTTCGCTCACACCAAAGAGTAGGTGGAATAAATCAGCTCAGCTTGTCAGCTGCTTCAAGGTCTCGCCATTCCCAGAGCTGCTGGTGGCCTCAAACTGCAACCTTCGGATGTTATTTTCAGGCTAACGGAGGCTCTACCCTCTAGACCAGACCTCTAGAAATCTTCCCAAGCCCCTTTTAAAGGCAGCTAGGCCAGACACCATCACCACATCCTGTGGCAAGGAGTGCCTCCTTTGCTGACCACATTTGGCTCAATCAAAGGTAAATGGAAGGGGGCAAAAGAAATGTCTAATCTAAATTTAAAATGCCCTTCATAAACCAAGCAACAATTGCTTCCACACTGATCAGGAGGTGCTTCTCTTTGTTCCCTCACTTTTGGGGAGGAATCCAGACCATATTCTTCTCAAACCATCACATTCCAGTGTTTTCCAGGTTGTCCTTCCCTCTGCCCTCACGCTAGATTTGGGTCAATTTTTTAAAGACCTAGAATGCAGCCACAACACCAGCCCATCAAGCATGATGTTCAGGGCAACTGTGCCTATCAGTAAAAGCTTTCCATGTGCATCTTTCTCGCTTTTATTCAGAGTGACCAGAAAGTCGCGATTAATTAATTCTTCACCATGGAGAGACTTTATTTGCTGATTCCTTCTAGTTTTCTTTTTTTTTTAATTGCAACAAGTTGCTATTTCACTGTAAACAAAAAGAAAAACAGAAGAAATCAGTAATTAAAGTCTCCCAGGACTGACCAATTAAATTAAGAAGCCATTAAGAGGCAATTCACCAGTAGTGCTGCTGTGCTGAAGGAAGACAAGGGGTAGACGATACAAGGAGGAAGCTTCTAATGAACATTGCAAGGGTCCCTTGCTAAACAGGACTGAATCAACACTACAGAGAGATCACATCAATGGAGACCGATGTGGCTGGATAATATAGGGCTATATGAAGTGCTGTGTGATACCACTGTTTTAAATTCACCATGGACGGGCGGCAGGAGAATGGGTGTGGGGCCAGGACCTGGCAGTTATGCGGATCCTGACCCTGTTCCCGGGAAGTGTGGAGTGGCTCCAGGCTTCTCGGTTCTGCATCACCTGTTTAGGTGGTGCAGATTGGAGTTGACCCATTGGGGCTGCTGAAGCCCTACTTGGGGTAAGGGGAATTATTTCCCCTTACCTTGGGCTGAACCACAGCCAGTCCCAAACTTGTGCTGCTCCAGCACAAGTTAGGATTGCGTTGCCCGTCCCATACCATGACAAGCACAGATGGGTCATGATTTCCGTGTACATGTGGGAAAGAGAGTGGCAGTGCACGAGGAAAGGGGGCAAAGCAGAAAGAGCAACAATCCCAGGGCAATGTGCAGAGACGCAGAAGAGGCTTCCAAGCTGAACCCCACTGGATGGTTGCACTGGCTAAGGTTGGCCCTGACACTTGGCTATGTTTGGCCTAGACCTTTTGCTCTGTGCCTTGTTGAATGAACCCCAGAATAACGGACAACTAAAAGGCTTACCAAACCCAAGCGCTGCTTTCTGTTTCTGCCAAAGGTAGAGCCATAAGTTTAAAAGAAACACCCTGAAAACTGAGTCAGCTTAAAATTCCAGTTTTGTTTTCTGACTATCCCCAAAACACAGTAAAAAGGCAGCCTGCCCGCCCATATCTCCATCCGATGGGACAGTCAGTACCTGCACTGATGGAGAGACTCTCTACTCTGACCCAACTCAAGCCTATGCATGTCTAATTACAAGTAAGTCCCACTGAGTTCAGTGAGACTTACTCCCTAGTAGGTGTGGTAAGGATTGCAACCTTAGAGATGGAATACCTGAGCACCAAACCTGGAACGTGAAAAAGTATATCTAAGAAGAAAAGAACAGAGAATTTAATCTCACTGGGAGTGCTGGCAGGGTTAGGTTCCTGTTTTTATGGTTATCCATTCAGGTTGATAAACAGCCACTCACCTGTGGCGAGTAAGGATCGCCCACAGGCATCCAGGCAAGAAAAATTGCTCTGTTTCCTCAGAAAAGTTACTTCTCAAGAGCACCTATTTTCAACATTTGGGGGGGGGGCAATGGCCCTTTAAGAGCTTTTCTCAGGTTCCAGCTCCCCTCCTCATCAAACAAGGATACAACAACACGAACTGATAAGCATAAAATTCCCTTCTCACAGTTTCTAGTCTGTGGCCCCCTTCAGATGTGCCGCTGAGAATAGTGGCCCTTGATCCTCTTGCGCGCATAAAATGGACTTGGAGATGTGACAGCCCCAAAATAAGAGATCTAAATAAGAGACTGTATCAGAGGTGGCTCAGGGAGACTACTGTACTTAGCAAGAGAAAGGGCCCTAAGCTATTCCTTCAAAGGGGGGGTGTGTGTATGCTACAAATATCCCAGCTAGCCTCATGCAGCCTGTGCACTGAAATGGTCCAGTAGGTTAGGAGAGTGGCGGATTTATAGTTCACCTAATCTAATCTCTTTTTGCTGAGCCTATCCTCTCTGCTCTAAAACTTCTCCCTCCCTCTCTAATCTGGATTTCTAAAGTGATCCTGACATACTGCAACCTCTAAGTAGGCTGGGCAGTGTTTGCCCAAACCATATTTCATATGCTGGGATGGTAGAGGAAAAAAAGTTCCTGAAACAGTTTTTTTTTTCTCCTTTTAAACTTCTGGTAATTGGGGTTGAGGGGTCTTTGTGGGTGGGTGGGCAGGTGGGTGGGAGTTCTGAGTGGTCAAACTACATTTGCTGGGAGCCTAAATGCAAGCATCTTTACATTTTGGTGAAGCGTACCTCAAACAGAGGGAAGAAATGCAATTTGTGGGAACTTCATGTCACACCAAGGCAAGGCTACCATGACCCCATGCTGCAGGTGGAACCAAAAGGAAGCTCTCTCTCTCTCTCTCTCCTTCCAAGGTAACTGGTCTCTGTAGCACTCCTAGTACCAAACATAAAGTTGCTGTGGTTCAAGTCAGCCTCAAAAACATAATGATTTTTCTGATCAGGCAGCTCCCATGTGTTCTGTGGTTATTCCACAGTGACAGCAAGACGCTTTACACATGCTCAGAGGAGTGTTTGTCCTCCTTACTTCACACCGCTCAGCTCTGGTGTTGAATGCATACTGGAGCCAAGCACAGGGCTTAAAGCCCTGACTTTCTTTAGAGCACAGGCAGAAAACAGTCGAGCAAGACTCCAAACTCACATTGCCGCTTTGGTCTGGGGTGGGGGATCTTGAAAAACACCAGTCCGGTTTTGCAGAAGATGACAATCTGTGGGTGATTACGGGGGTGGGGGGGGAAGAGAGGACACACATCCAAGAGAGGAGGGGTGTCCCTTCCACGAGCCCCTTCCCCCAGTTCTGCAGGTGGCTGCGTTGCTGCACCAGCCTGGCAGGAAAGCTCCTGCTCGCTCACCGCACAGACATGACTGCGGCGCTCAGAGCTGCTGCGCGGTTACTTGAGTTCATTGACTGCTAGTAACCCCTGCCTGCTTCTGGCTGGGAAGCTGTGAATCCAGCTCAGCCGCCGCTCACCAGAGGACATCCTCAGGGTTTTTTTTGAGCCACAGCCAAGGCCATACTGATAGGGCCCAACCCCCAGCACCCAGAAGCACCCTTCTCACCTGCCTGCGGAGTAGCACTGGCAGTTCATCCCCAGAGGTCCCGGTCACCCCACCCCCCCAAGCAGAGTTGCATTGACCAGCTGAATAACGGGTTGATTCCTCTGACTTTTTCCTTTTAAGCTTCTGGTAATTGGGGTTGAGGAGTCTGCTGGCTGTTCCCCACCCTCATTTCTCTGGACTGCACCTTGCATAGCGCAATTGCTGCAAGCGAAAACCAAAAAGCTTTTGCGTGGTGTGCAAAAATCTGCCTGTTGTGCTTGCAGCGCACGGCTCAGGCGCTCACTAGAATCAAACACCCCAGACAGGCAGCCGAAAGCAGAGCAGGCATCCCTTCCAGACCTTCACACTGGCTACCCCATTGGACCGTTTTGGCTGCTCCCCCAGCTGTCTCCCAAATCACCCCTCCTTCCTCCTTCAAATCCTGCCACACCCCAGCTTTTCTGTGCAGCTGGAGACCCCAAGCTCCAATCCACTCCAACACAATCTCTTGCTGAGATAATCCCACATTCGGTCCCTGTTGTTCTTTGCCTCCCTGTCCCTTCCCCGCATCTGTTATTTTCCTTGTGCTTTCAGAAACAGAGGACACTGCCTTCTACGAGTCAGTCCAGGACTCCACCTGGTTCAGAATAGTCAGCACTAATGGGTAGTGGCAGAAGCTCTCCAGGCCATCAGGCCGAGAAGGTCTTTCCCAGCATCAAGGAGAGATGTTTGCCAGGGATTCAATCAGCTGCTCTATCATAGTGCTCTATCGCCCTCTCTAGATTGTGACCACCTTGAACCAGAGCCCCACCCTCTTGCATCTAGTACAATTCCGCCATCGATGGACATGGTGCTTTACAACAACTGCTACTACCACTCTCCAACTGAGTTACTGTTCAAAGAAAATATGTCATCACATTTCCACTGAAGTCCACTGACAAGAGTTAAGATAACCCTGGTTAAGTTGTCAACAGTGCTCTAGCAATGGCTCCATTTTCCCACAAGCCAGGAATAACACCAGCATTGCAACATAGGGCACTTTCTCCATGCAGCTACATACGATTCAGATCCCCACTACAAAGGGGACTCTAACAGGGAATTCTCAGCACCCACAGCAAAGATCCCAGACATCTTTGGGGGAAGCCATGCCAGTTAGACTGCAGAGCCTGTTCCAATATAAAGGAGATTCCACAGAAGGCAGGAAAGGTTCTGGATCAAAGCTACTCCTGTGATCAAAGGTCATAGTTTGCCATCAATTGCTTCAGTCCTTCTGAAGGCTGGTTGCACTTGGTTGCTAGCGAAAACCTTTCACCTTTCTCCTGAAAACCAGCCCCAAACAGATGGGCTTCACCAGGAACTCAAAGACTTTGAGGAGGTTCCATGGAAGAGTGGTGGAAAATGACTTCTTTGTCATGGACAGGACATTAGAGTGACCTCATCGTTCCAGATGATATCAGCATAAGCCAGGAAGTCATGACCACACGATGGTTTCTGAAATGTGCCCTCTGTTGTGAGCAAGTGGCTGGTTTCTATTATGAGGTGCAGGGCAGGTGCGAAACCTTCTGGCACCCCAGGCAGCAGGCCTAAAGCTGCCCCTCTACATCAGAGGCTGATGCTCCAGCCTCTGCCCCTTCCAGTCCCTGAACTAGGAAAAGAAGAGAGGGATGGAGAGAAACAGAAATTCTGGAGGAGTAGAGTGTGGTGGGCTAGAGTAGAGAGACTCTCTAGCCTGCTGTTCTCTTCTCCTCCACACTTGAGCGAGCAAACAAAGGTGGGCACCTTCCATCAATCTGTCGCATGAGGCAACTGCCTCTGTTGACCTCAGGGACAGGCCAGTCCTGATGAGGTGGGCTGTGTTACCGAAAATTTGAACATATGAAGCTGCCTTGTACCAAAGGTCAGAGCCTTGGACTGCCTAGTCCAAGAATGTATACGCCACTGGCAGCTGTTCAACAAGGTCTTCACGCAAAGGTCTTTTCTAGCCTTGTTACCTGAGATCCTCTTAACTGGAGATTGAACCTGCGACCATCTGCAAGCAGAGATTATACTCTACCAGTGTGCTGTACGATGTGTCAGAGGCTGAGGTTAGGATCTGACTGCAGTTTCTCCCCAGTGCGTGTTCAACCCACTGTTCACGGGAACTGGAGAGGGGATGTAGAGAGGGGCCTGGGACAGGCTACCCTGTCTGGACGCTGGAGCATCACTGCTAGTAGTGGGGTCAATCATTAGATGAAAGAGCCAAAAGGCTGACCTCTACGGTAGCTTCATTGCATCAAGCTGGTGCTGTCTCGGGTTAGCAAGCATTTCACTCTGGGGAAGAGGGCTCCATAAGAACAGCCCCACTGAATCAGGCCATAGGCCCATCTAGTCCAGCTTCCTGTATCTCACAGCGGCCCACCAAATGCCCCAGGGAGCACACCAGATAACAAGAGACCTCATCCTGGTGCCCTCCCTTGCATTTGGCCTTCTGACATAGCCCATTTCTAAAATCAGGAAGCTGCACATACACATCATGGCTTGTAACCCGTAATGGATTTTTCCTCCAGAAACTTGTCCAATCCCCTTTGAAAGGCGTCCAGGCCAGATGCCATCACCACATCTCCAGGGTTTGCCACCTTCCGCCTCACTGCAAGCCAGCCATCTTTCCCCATCTGTTGGATTCAGGAGGAATGGCACAAAGACAGACACGTCAGGATCAAACAGCTTTGGGCTCAAGTGCAGACACGCTCCTGTTCCAGGCTTTCAACCAGCCTCACAGCTCTGGGGATAGCATGAAGTGAGATCAAATCTCTCCCTGATATCCTGCTTGGTCTGAGAGGAGGAGCTGACCAGTGCCTGGTTGACCTAGCCGTACGGGGGGGGGGGGGGTGAAAAGAAGATCTCCAAGGACACCAGAAAGTCAATCCCAAGGAGGATTAACCTGAATCTCACTGGCTTAAGCAGAGTAAAAACTTATCTGAGCTCCTGGAGCAGTTTACTGGCATTCCCTCCCTCTGCTGAAGCAATGGAGTGAATCTTCTGAAGAGGCAGGGAGGGCAGATTTCACCACTGATGGTCAACCAAGTCAAACACAGGCCGCTGGCCACATTTTGAGGCCTGACAACACCCTCTTTTTGCAGTCCTGGGTAGGCAGTGCAATCAGGAGGTTTGCCAAAGGTCAGGGCTCTGGAACGCAGGGTCTGCCTTAGGCCTGACCTAGTGGATGAGGATAACAGGAGCATCATTTTAACAATGGTTTTTTTTCCACAGCTGACCTACCTTTTGTTAGGGGGGTTACTGGTTAACAGCCCCCCAATTGTCACTTGGTGTCTTTTTATAGGGGCTATGTGTTAGGAAGGCTATGTGTTAGGGGCTATGTGCCTGGGAAGGCAGCTCATCTGAGAGAAGGAAAACTCTGATCCCAAACCTCCACTGCCTTGTGGCTACATCCAGTTATGGAAAAGGCTTCAGGAGTCAACCTCGAGGCAAAATCCGGAGCCGGAGTCCCTGAGGCAGTTCATGGCTGAACACAGTCACGTTCTGGCAACTCCTGCGACGCCGCTGGAACCAACCGTATTGGCCTCTGCCTTTCCATTGGACCATTTCAGCGACGGAGAGAGGGGGGATTTGCTGCATGGGTAACAGCCTATCCTCCATACCTACTTTACCCAGGCTTCGCGCACTGGAGAGGACACTCTGTTCCAGAACCACCATTCAGAGCGTGACACCATAGTCTTCCGAGACTGAAGGATGCCAACTCAATGTGTTAGGACAGCGGTTCCCAAACTGTGGGTGAGGCATGGCCCAATTTTTGGCAGGCCATGTAGTCCCAAGCAGTCTCCAATGAAAACAGGGTGATAGAAAGATCAAATAAGTGATTGCCTCAAGTCCTGAGGTTATTCAAAAATCAGATAGCTGCTAATGGCCCTGCAAAGAGTTCAGCTCCTGCAGTTTGCAAGCGTGTGTAAATACAGGGAGATCTTTTTTCACCCTTTTGAGCATCTTTTTTCTGGTTGGTGTGAATAAAAAAAAATATAAAAAAATATTATTTCTTTCTAGATCTTTCTTTTTTAAAGTCTTGTAAACCTAGGTGGGGTCCTGATAGACTGTCGTTTTAAAAAGCAGGTCCCGGTGCTAAAATGTTTGGGAACCACTGTGTTAGGAGATTGTCTCCTGACAGCTGGGAATCCCTGTGCCCAGTTTGAATGAGAGACCCACCATCCAAGTTTAGAGAAGGGGATGGCCCTCCAGCTGAAAGGCAGGGGAGGCAAGTGGGTGGGAGGGGAAGGCAGGCACATGTATTTCAACAGTGTACAGTGCTAGAATTTGAACAAAGGGTTCACACGCCTCCTTTGGATAAAGTCCTGCACTTCTGGGTATGCAGAAATTGCATGAGGGGTAATGGGATCTCCCCCCCCCCCCACAACTCACTGCAGCAAAGGCAGCAGTGATGGATGGCATCCCAGGTTACGCAGCCCCTGCACTCATCTAAAGGTACTGCCCAGTGTGCAAAATCCCCCTTGCCCTGTTTTGTAAGGAGCATAAAGACATGTGATTCAGGCCTTGCTTGGTGGTGCTGACATGATGCACTCCTCGAGTGGTGAGCTCCCCACTTCAACAGGCCACCAGCAGCTCACAAGAACTTCAGAACAGCCCCACTGGATCAGGCCATAGGCCCATCTAGTCCAGCTTCCCGTATCTCACAGTGGACCACCAAATGCCCCAGGGAGCACACCAGATAACAAGAGACCTCATCCTGGTGCCCTCCCTTGTCAGATGAACATAAGAACAGCCCCACTGGATCAGGCCATAGCCCCATCTAGTCCAGCTTCCTGTATCTCACAGTGGCCCACCAAATGCCCAGGGAGCACACCAGATAACAAGAGACCTCATTCTGGTGCCCTCCCTTGCATCTGGCATAGCCCATTTCTAAAATCAGGAGGTTGTACATGCACATCATGGCTTGTAACCCATAATGGATTTTTCCTCCAGAAACTTGTCCAATCCCCTTTTAAAGGCTTCCAGGCCAGGCGCCATCACCACATCCTGTGGCAAGGAGTTCCACAGACCAACCACACGCTGAGTAAAGAACTACACACTGAGTAAAGAGCTGAGCTTTGTCCACATAAGCACCTGGTGGGGACATTTCTGCGGTGAATGGCTGCTACCTGCCGTCCCTGAGTGGGAGAGGAGGAGGCGAGCGGGGGGGGGGCAGTCAAGGGGAAGCAAAGTTCCAAAGAGGAGTTCTTGTTCAGCAGAGGCAGTGGCTGGGGGGTGGGGAATGGACAGGGCTGCACTTGAGAGTCTGGCAAAGGACCTCAGGCAAGAAGACACACCAGGCTCTGCAGCACCATGGAAGGCAAGTCATAACTCTTTGAATGACGCAACCTGGAGCATGATCTCAGACTTGAGTTCAGAACCTTCTGCCAAAGACACAAGTAGCACCCAATGCTCCCTGGCTGGTGCCAGGCCTTGTGCTCTGCAAATATCTGCTTGGCTCCATTTTCTGTTCTGCTTCCTGGCACCAGTGATTGGCACCCCATCAAGGACAGCTCATGACAGGAGGCCACCACGATCAGAACCCTCCCAGGGCTTGTTGCTGATTGGCATGCACAAAGGGAGGGCAGCACCTAGGCAGGATAGGAATCCTCAGGGAGAGGGGGGCAGAGCTAGGATCAACGCCAAATTTAACTCCCTTTGTTTTTGTCTCACTTCAAGACCTTGGCTCTTCCCAGAGTCTCAGTAGGGTTGGCCAAGGGGGACACAGCTCCAGCATGGGGAGTCAGGTTGCCAGCTCTGACTAAAGTTACCCCAGGAACACCACCGTGTTGTTCTGAACAAGGTGTGAGGCCATGAAGCAAAGAACACCCTGTTGAAGTCTCCCAGGTTGCTTTCAACAATCTCTTGATGCCAGTTCCTGAGCCCGAGATCAAGCCTGTGGGGGCGGAAACTCTAACAGTCTCTCTCAGATCTGGGAATCCTGTCTTGGAGGGTGAAACCAAACGCTACAAGCAAGTGCTGGAATAAGCAGTTCAGTCCCATTGCCTGTTCACTCAAAAGGAGCTCCCACAGTCCTCAATGGGACTTACGCAATATGTGTATTTAGGATGGCAGCCTAAAACTTCCAAGGTCTTTTTCTTTTCTTAAAAAGGAGCTGCTCCGGAGGGGAGGGGGAGTCATATGCACAGGAATCAGTCCTGATCTAAATCCCCCCCCCAAAAAAAACCCACTATAATGAAGAGAGCCCTAATAAAACAGGAATGGAGAAGACAGAACCAATCTCTGCTAGAACAGTGAGCTTCCTTGGCGGCAGGAACCATTACTCAATGTGATGCTGAGAGTGACACACCTGTGGGCAAGGGATTCATATACTACACTTAGGAAAACCATTTTGCTTCCTGCAGTTCCTTGGTTTGCTCTGCAGGTATTAGGAATTTTAAGTGAAATGTAAAACATTAAAACTTCCAGGCAAAGGCCACAAATGTGATGCACACTTTCCAAGAATTAAATGCAGTTGAACTCCGCAGGTCCTACTTCTGAGTAAAGTAAACACACTGGTGATTTTCTTGCTAATTGACAATTTTCAGTCTACAAAAAAGGCACCTGAAGGGGGATATGAATCAGAGACATACAAAATTATGTAGGGATGGATAGAGTGATGTTCTTTTCCCTCTCACACCACAGCAGAACCAGGGGACAAAAGAAAATATTTCTTTACCCAGTGTATAATTAGTCTGTGGAACTCCTTGCCACAGGATGTGGTGATGGCGGTCTGGCCTAGATGCCTTGAAAAAGGAACTAGACAAATTTATGGAGGAAAAGTCCCATCACAGGTTACAAGCCATGCTGGGTATGTGCAACCTCCGGCTTTTAGAAGTAGGCTAACTCAGAATGCCAGAAGCAAAGGGAGAGGCAATTGGATGTCGGTCTCTTGTGGTCCGGTGTGCTCCCTGAGGCTTCTAGTGGGCCAATGTGGGATACAGGAAGCTGGACTAGACGGGCCTTTGGCCTGATTCAGCAGGGCTCTTCTTATGTTCTTATGGCAAGATGCAGCCACAGGGCAATAGCTGGGGAATCTTTGGAAGAAGAGGCTGATATGCGTAATGGACGACTAGGGAAGGGAGTTTTGTATCTGCTGTTCTTTGAAAATCTACAGAGGCAGGCTTAGGTTCCACCTGCTTCATTTGCAAAGGAGCTGAACTGAACTGCAAAGTGCTGGGCATTGAGCCTGCAAGCTCAGCTTCTCCTGGGCAGCCTAGCCTGAAGAATCTTTTTTTTTTTTGCTGCCCATTCTGCCAGTTTGGAGAGATCCTTCTGGAGCTCCTCACAATCATGTCTGGTCTTCACCACTCAGAAAAGTTTAGTGTCTGCAAACGTTGCCACCTCACTGCTCACTCCTGTCTCCAGGTCATTTATGAAGAGGTTGAAAAGCACCCGTCCCAGGACAGATCCTTGGGGCACACCGCTTTTCACCTCTCTCCATTGTGAAAATTGCCCATTGACACCCACTCTCTGTTTCCTGGTCTTCAACCAGGTCTCAATTCAGGATAGGATCTGGATTCTTTGGACTGGGATTTCTTTGCTCTGATGATTTAAAAACAGCCTTGCTGACCTTTGTGATGTTAAGATAAGATGTTAAGAGGATAATTCAACCTTCAGTCTCTCTCAAGGTGCTTAGAAAGACTTCACTCTGACCTCTCCCTTCACCAATGCAAAGTATATTTCTTTCCTGTGCTCAGGGGGAAGGGAGGGGTCTTCGGCTGCAGCTGCCTGAAGAGAGAATGATTGATGGATTGTCAGCTTAAAGGACTGTTCTCCTTTAATGTAAAGGGGGCTTCTGATTGCATTGAGAGAGAAAAATCTATGGATGATCAGGTTATACCTGATTGATTATACCTGATGATCAGGTTATACCTGCGTTGCATGACTGTCTCTCTCTGCAACAGTAAGAAAAGCGGTTTTTTAAAACTGATTTTAAAGGGATGGATTTTTCCCCTTCTCCAGGGATCAGCACATTCCTTCTCATTTGCAGGGACCAGTGCTTTTTTTTGTAAAAGAAAAGGTGCAGGAACTCACAACTTGTTAATCTTTTATTTATTTATTTATTTATTTATTTATAAACCATTTTTTATTGGAGAAATAAAATATTTTTTATGTGCTTCCCCCTAAAGATGAACTTACTTCTGAGTAGACATGCATAGGATTGGGCTGTCAATCTCCACATGCCCTTCCCCCTAGCTACTTTTTCTACACATGGGGGAAAAATACTGTACAGGTGCACTTGTAGCATGTAGTATGTAGTGTGGCACTACTTCGAGGAGAGGAAGCAGTGAATGGATTCCGAAAAATGGCTTACATGAGTTCCATGTAGTAAAACTACTCTAAGCAACTGTGGGAGTAAGAACAAAAAAGGAATTCTTACACGAGAGGGGTCCTTAGGTGCACATAGAAACAGCTACGTTTGCAAACAAGCGATTAAATATGGTTTAATTCAGGTATCATAATACTCTGTGTCTTTGGGAAGGCGCTTGGCATGCAATTGTATGTTCTCTGCTGCCCTGACCAGCCTGCTGTGCATTGCTGGAGAGGAGCAGCAAACACTGGCTGGCGGAGGGCATGCTTGTGGGGGAAGGATGAGGAGGATCTCTGGCAAGGCTGGACAGCACGTAATACATACGTAGAATCCCTTTTCACCTGCCCTTAGCAGGTGAAAACGGGTGCAGATATATATCTCTGCCAGGATTAAGAGCCCAATCCTAGCTATGTCTACTCTGAAGTAAGTCTCGTTCTAGTTAATGGAGCTTACTCCCAGGAAAGTGCCTAGGATTGCAGCCTAAGAGCCCAATCCTATGCATGTCTACTCAGAAGTCCACTTTAGTGAATGGGGCTTACTGTGGATAGGATGGCAGCCTCAGGGCCCAATCCTGTGCCTGTCTACTCAGAAGTCAGTCCCATTAGAGTCAATGGGGCTTCCTCCCAGGAAAGTGTGGACAGGACTGCAGCCTCAGAGCCAAAACCTATGGCTGTCTCCTCAGAAATCAGTCCCATTAGAGGCAGTGGGGCTTCCTCCCAGGAAAGTGTGGAGAGGACTGCAGCCTCAGAGCCCTTCCTCTGCCTGTCTACTCAGGCTGCAATGCTATGACACTTTCCCAGGAGTAAGCCCCATTGAACACAATGGAACTTACTTCTGAGTAGACATGCATAGGCTTGGGCTGTCAGGCTGCAAGGCTATGGACCCTTTCCCAGGAGCAAGCCCCATTGAGCACAATGAGACTTACTTCTGAGTAGACATGCCTAGGCTCTTGCTGCAGATTGGCACGGGGCTGCACCAGCCAGCTTCCTTCCCCTCCTCCTCTGCCAAGCCAGTACCTGGGCGTTCTGTGGGTGCCGCAGCCCGTCTCCCTGGCTGGCTGGCTGGCTGGCTGGCTATCCATCCTCCTCCTCGGCATTGGCATGTGTCCCCCACGCCCTCCACCGGCTGTGAAGTAGAGAGCGGGGGGAGGGGAGGCGGGCTGGGCTCAGGCGAGAGCTTGGAGATGGGGGCAGGAGGGGGTCCTTGTGCGGTCAGGCAGGGGCCAGGCGCCCGCCCACCCTGCACCCCCCAGCACCCACCCAGCGAATGCCTCTGTTTTGCTCACCCCCTCCTGGAATGCCACCGAAGGGGAGGGGCCCCTGCAAAAAGGTGCCGGAACTCCATCCCCCCGCGTTCCATTAGAAAAAAAGCCGTGACAGGGACCATTCATGTTGCATCAAATCCGTGTATAAAAAATCTGTGTATAAATAGGCTGGACCTGTAACTACAACAACTGCTGTTCCTCCTATTTACCCTGCTTCCATTCCCCCCCACCCTCCCTTCTCTCCCTTATGTCTATGATGTACAAACAAGCAAGCAAACAGACTACAGCCTCAACCACTGCTAACTTCATGAAGGAATCAAGTGAAACCAGCTCACTTTTGTGTTTTGATGTGTTACTCAGTCCTAATGTCTGTGAGGATGAGCTGCCCAATTGCTGAACTGAACTCATGAAATGAAGACAAAGTGTTCTGAAAATCCTTCTTGGTCCCCTGTAAGTTTGACAACTTTTTTTGCAGTTCCCACTGAAACAAAAGCAACTGCAGTAAATCTGAGCTGCTGGACAGCTTGAACCCAAGGTCTTGCAAGGTTTGCCCGCAAGCTATCAAGCAAATTTAGCAACGTCATTAAATTCCTTGTTACCTCCTTTCTTGGCTTCTTTCCAAGCAAACTAGGCAGGAAATGTCTCAGTTTTGGTTCTAATTACTACTGAGCCTTCACAATCTCTCCTTGGAGATGTACAAAGTCAGCAGCCATCTTTTCACAGGCGCTTTGCTCCTGTGCGGCCATCATTGGTCTCTAGTTCTTCCTCTACCACCACAGAAGTTACTCTACATCTCACTCAACCAAATGATGAAGTCACCAAGTACAGACTCAAGAAGGAGGAGAGACTTTGCACAAGGAATGCATCTCCAGAATTTGCTGTCCCCGTGACTCAGAGGCAGATGCAGCTCAGCGAGGACATTAGTCATGATTCCCAGTGTTTCTTCCCATTTATTTTTCTTTTTGCTTAAAAAGGACACCAGCACATTCAAAATTCCCTTTTTGCTGCACGCAAATATGTGCACGCGAGGCACGCAGGAGCAAGGAGCAGGGTGCCAACAGCTCCCCCGCTCAGGCTGGGCACAGGTAAATGCCACCTTCCAAACAAGAGCTCAGAGGGGTGGCTTCCCTGCCCCATACTTTGAATCAAAGCACCAACTCAACACCCACTTTAAGCCAATTGGACCAATTGCTCCCAATTAGGCCCCAAGCCTAGTGGGACACCCCAGTGGGGTAAAAATAAAAAGTAGTACTTTATTAGATCATTTCATAGTCACTAAAACAAGTGGTTTTGTAATTGTGTATTTTTCAAAGCCTCGTGCAAGGAAAGCGCCCTACAGGTAGACCACAGCTGCGATACAAGGACATCTGCAAGAGGGATCTGAAGGCCTTAGGAGTGGACCTCAACAAGTGGGAAACCCTGGCCTCTGAGCGGCCCGCTTGGAGGCAGGCTGTGCAGCATGGCCTTTCCCAGTTTGAAGAGACACGTGGCCAACAGTCTGAGGCTAAGAGGCAAAGAAGGAAGGCCCACAGCCAGGGAGACAGACCAGGGACAGACTGCACTTGCTCCCAGTGTGGAAGGGATTGTCACTCCCGAATTGGCCTTTTCAGCCACACTAGACGCTGTGCCAGAACCACCTTTCAGAGCGCGATACCAGAGTCTTTCGAGACTGAAGGTTGCCAACATGCGATTTTTCAAAGATAATAATCTAAGCATTTTGTTCCTTTACTTATAGGCTTACATGGATGCCATTTATGTATTAAAATGCGCTTAGCTCCAAGTGGTCCGTTAACTCACATGCACTTTTTAAGCGCACACTTTGATTGCTTCCCAGTCTATCATAGAGATATAAAGTCTAGAATCAATTTCATTTATATCTTTAAGATTCTACAGACCTCGGTTGCGAACGTGGGTCCCTGCAAAAAGTTTCCAATGGGGCTGTGCAACTCCTAAGGCTGGCCCCGCCCGCAGTTGTTACGCCCTCCCCTCACCTCCTCTCACCTCTTTTCCTCCACCAGGAGCCCTCTCGGACAGAATACGACAGGTCAGCAAACTCGATGTCAACAGCTGACCGCTTGGGCAAGTGGGAGAACCTCTGGGCCTCCGTGATGTGGTTTTCCACTTTCTTCAGATGGGTGGTCAGGAGGGGCGCATCCTGAGAGCCAGAGTTGCACACGGGGTCCTCCAGGGCAATGGAGACGCAGGTGGCCTCCAGAGTCTTCTCAGCCATTGCCGCTTGAACTGCAAGAAAGAAGGAATGGGTGGAAGGAGAGGTTCTCAGTGTCTTTGATCCATTGCACAAAGGCATATATTAAAAAATTGGGATAACTGCAATACCAGTTGAAGGGTTATACAGTAACTAGATTGATGGGTACGACCATAGGACTCGTGGGTGTGAACACAGGGCCAGCAATGATGGTGACCCTCATTTTCCAAAGGTTTCCATTTCCCTGCACCTTCCATTTGGGGAAGTTACACTCATGAGTCCTTGATGGCAGAGGGGAAACCAAGGGAGAAGGTCAGTCTCCCATCTCCACAGAATGCCACGCAGTGGCACACAAAGAGAGTTGCTGGGGGGGGGGGTGTCCTAGCCCCAGGTGCTAGGCTGCAGGGGGTGGGGTCCAAGAGACCACCCCAATATGTTTACACTTGTACCATCATGGTAGATTTTCGTGCATTCCTCGGAATTGCAGGTTATGCTCTTTCTGTCATCTCGAGCCGGACACTCTCGAGCATATTCTAATCCACTGTCCAGCGCATTGTCTACTCAGGAAGCCGTATTTGGGCCCCTTTCTAAGCTACCCTTTTGGCCCATTTATCGATCCTATTTTTGTTTTACTAAGTGATAATCAGTAATCCTATTTTTGTTTTACTAATTGATAATCATAGATAATCAAATATTACTTTAGCAGTTGCCAGTTTTTTATCCCATATTATTAAAACATCCCCCCCTCCTTGAACTCTTTTTTCTTTTCCCTTTTTCCTGTATTATTCCTATTTTTCTTTTTATGCTTAAGTATTTTATTAGTGACTGTTGCAGTTGGTCTCTTGTTTATATTATATGCCAGTAAAGGTGCTATTGTATTGTATTGTATTGTATTGTATTGTATTGTATTGTATTGTATGTTTAAACTTTTTTTTTCATGAAGAAATCTTCTTTTAAACTTATTTTTCAATTGTTTATTGGTATGATTATATATACAAAGTCACAAAGTTGTCTACAAAATTAAATTAACAAACTAATGAAGTTCAGAAAAATGTTCCCAGTCTGCACCTTCTCTGGCCATTATTATTATTCATTTCATGGCATAACTATTACCGAAAATAATTTTGTCATGGAGGTGCCCATGTTTATGGGCTTGGGGTGCCAAATGACTGTGGGATGCCACTGATACCGGGTCAAATGGACCATTGTTCTGATCCAGCAGGGCTGTTCTCTTGGAGATTCTCTTGGGCTTCTCCTCTTGGAGATTCTCAGGAGGAGGCTAACCCTCTGAAACTCCCAATCAAGCCCTGAAATGTGGCAGCCCAGGGGGCAAGACCCTGCTCAGAGCTGGAGGACCAGAGCCTTCCTGATACACCACGTAATACAGATCTCGCACAGTGACCCCTGCTATTAAATGGAGGCATTTCAAGAATGTCCCTGTTTTAATTTGTGAAAGGCTGAGGTGGGGAGGGGGGTGTTGTACTAGGTCCTCCTGGCCCTTGAGAATAGCTGTTGCTGTCAATGGAGCTTTTCTTCCTTGTCAACCAGCAGCTACAAGGGGCCTGTATCAACAGTGGCACCCTGGCAAGGACTGGGTGGAAATCCCTACAACCATGGCCTGATTCATGATGGCCCCCCGATTCAGGCGCTATTTTAAAGAAAAAATGTCAGCTGTGGGTTCCAACGAAGACATGAACATCACTAAAACTGATTAAGTTGGAACGCAAGTCCATCACAGCCATGGGGGCACATTGGGGACCTGAGAGAGAGCATAAGACTGGGGAGGGAGCATCGTTCAGTAGCAGAGCACCCACTACAAATGAGAGCATCCAGGTGCGAGTCCTGGCAGCGTCCCCAGGAAAGACCCCTAGCCTGATGTGCTGGAAAGCAGCTGCCGCTCAGCATGTGCCGTACTGACTTCAATGGGTCAAGGATCTGACCAGTGGCATAACCAGAGGGGGTGCAAAACACTAAGTTCTGTGGGGAGACTCACCACAGCATGCAAGCGGCCCCTCCCCCTTTTTGGAGCCATTCCAGGCGGGGGGGGGGAGCAAAACGGAGGTGAATGCCAAAGAAGAGGCAAATGCTTCCATTTTGCTCCCCCACCCACCCAACATGGCTCCAGAGGGGAGGGGCCGTTTGCATGCTGCGGTGAGGCTCCCCACAGAACTTAGTGCTTTGCACCCCCTCTAGCTATGCCACCGTGTCTTGACTCAGGAGCAGAAGTTCTGAGCTTCTGACTGCCGGTTTTTATGCAGTTGCATCTGGGAAACAAGGAAACAAAGCAGGCTCCCGAGTTGCTCTCAGCTCACCCTCACCTTCCTGCTAACTCCATCCTGTAGAAAAACAGTGGCCAAGCAGGAGGTCGAATCACTCCCATAGATGCAGCCATGGCACGAACTCAAGCGCAGCCCTTGCCAATGGCCCAGAGGCATCTTCGCTTTCTTCAGTACTGAATACATAATCAGCAGCCCAGTCCAACAATCCAGCCTGCATCCCTGCACAGCGGTACCAACTGGGGCGTGGGAACAAGAGGCGGTGCAAGTGCACTAGGCCAGGCCAAGCACACAAGTCCGCTGTGGGTGGAGGAGGCGCATAGCGTGAGGGGCAGAAGAGGCTGAGGTTTCCTCAGCTTTGGAGGAAAAGGCAATCTGGGCCCCCTCAGCCCCCACCTCAAGCCTTCAAAGCAAGGCATGATTCCAGCTAGCCCGGCAGGCAGCCAGCAAACCCCTGGCTTTTGGGACCCCCCAAGCAGCACCCATGGTCTCCGCCTCCTAGCCTCCCTTTGCTGCAGGCCTGGAGATAGAGACAGGCCTTGGGGGTGGGCAGGCAGGCAGAGAGCGGTCGGATTTCTGGTCCAGAGCATGCCCACAGGCGGGCCGAGGGAGGCCCACAGGAACCCCTCCTTCAAGCCCACCCCCACCCCACTCGCATGCAGTTCCATAACCTACATTTCACAGCACTGCAGCAGCCCTTGTTGTTGCTGCAGCTTAAGCAGTTTCCATCCCCAGCTCGCCTTGGCACATGAAGCTGGGGCACTCCCCCCCCGGCTTCCTTCTCCCCACCCCAGAGACCCCATTCCGGCATAGATTTCCCTGCACAGACAGAGGCATGCTTTCCTTAGCGCAAACATTCCATAGGAGGACAGCAAGAGTACCATTTAAAAGGGAGGGGGCAATCACAGTATCCCCACCCACCTCACCCTTGGTCAAGCCAAGTGCATGCCAACTGCATCCCAGGAGACAAGCAAAGCTGCTTAAAACAAAAGATATTAATGACCTGCAAGAATATGGCCCACAGCAGGCCTTCTTTATTGCCAACTGCTCCCCTTTACTGAAATCTTTGTCCACTCCTTCTTGAAACCCCAAATAGCACCAAATAGTGGCACAGGGGTTGTTCTTAGATGTGGGCATCTTTACATAGTTGATTCTTAGTACTACATTTATATGCTCCAAGGAACTCAAGGCAGTAGATATGGTCTCATCTCCTTTTATCCTCACAACAATCCTGAAAGGTCGGTCAGGAGATGGTGACCAGCTCATGTGAGTTGGATGGCTGTGCGAGGATCCAAACCCAGGGGCCCTAGTGTCAGCCCAACATGCTAACTACTACACCCCACTGCATCTCCCAGCAATTAATATTTAACACAGCCCAGTTTTAACCACACGCACAGGGGAGCAGAATTCCCCCAAGATCAGTGAGTCTTTTAAGCATGCATAGAGTTGAACATCTTTAACTAGACAATCCAAAGGTTGAGAAATCTGAAATATCTGCCCATGTTGTTAAGGAATATTTGGTGTTTCATGTCCCATTCCTTCGGTGAAGAGGGGAAAAAGGGGGGCGGGAAATCTTCTAACACAGAGGCTTCTTTGAAAATGAAGTACGTGAACTTGTAGAGAGTGAAGCCATCCAAAATTGCCCCCTCCAACTCATCTGAAACAGTCACTCTCACTACCTCCCCACACCAGTGTCAATATCCTTGCACAGTAGGCCTGAATGGGGCATCCCCTCCTTGCAGTTTCCCATCCTGAAGAATGCAAGGAAACATATCTAGCCAACAGGAAGACAGCAGACCCTCCAAAATCCCGCATCCCACCTCCCTCTAAGCTTCCCAGACTTCTTGATGGGACCAGAAGGATTGAGAAGTTCAGTCGGCCCTCCACATATTGTCTCCAAACCACATCCTTCAGCCTTGGATGACAACCCTCCTCCCTTAAAACAAATGCCAAAAAGTTTGCAGCCCTGGGGAGGGGCGGGGGAGGAGATTTTCCTGCCTGTACCCCAAGTCCTCAGTTCCACCTTGGTCCTCAGTTGCAGGCTGGTCCTCAGTTCCACCTTGATGCTGTGGTTCCAGGCCCCCTTCCAACCCTTCTCTTTCCCCAACCCTTGGGGTGTGTGTGTGTGTGTGTGTGTATGAGAGAGATACCCTATCACACCCACACCCCACAGTACACCACCAATCTCAAGATCCCCCTTCCAACCCAGCCAGACACCCCCCTCATCCCGATCCCTGGGGAATATACTGGGTCATCAAGGATGCTGCGGATTCCTCTGTCCTGATGGAAACTCACCTCTCCTCCAGCCGATTCAGCCCCCTTGCCTGGCTGCGGGTCCCAGGCGCCTGTCCTTGGCTCTAGCTCCTGGCTGTGGCTGCAAGGACCCCCCAAACCGCAGGCATGGGGCGTGGGGTCTGTGTGGGTCTCCCCTTTGCGGCACCAGCTTGCAGGGTGGGTGAGGGGGGCGTTTTCCTTCCTTTGAGTGACAGAAACCGCTTCTTCTTGGGAGACAAAGAGGCTGCAAGGATGCTGAGGTTGGGACCCAGCCCCGTCCTCTCAAGGAGGCTGGGCTGGGCTGGGCTGGGCTGGGCTGCCAAGTGACTGCAGAAAGGGCTGCTTCAGCGCTGGGCAGCTCCAGCCAGCTCGCCTTTCTTCTCCATCCTTCCAGCTGAGAAGCAGTTCTTAGCTGGGTGGGGGGGCTGGAGGTGCCCCTCCCCTCTCCTCAGCCAAGCAGCCCCCTAAAAGCCTCCCTGCAGGTGCACCGGTCGGGGAGAGCCTCCTCCTCCATCCGCCTGCTGGCTCCCTTCCTCCAGGTTCATCTCTGCTATGCTGAATGTCACCAGCGGGAGGGGAGGGGAGGGGAGGGAGGGGGAGGGCTGGGCCAGGCTTTCCAGGCAGGTTTCTGCTTTCCCAGTCAGCCAAACAGCTTCCCTTAAAGGGGCCGGTGGTGGATTATGTTCTTAGCTGGGGGGGGGGGGGGAGAGAGGACCACACACACCAGCAGATCTGCCAGCAGAGCTTAGGTGTGCCCTTAGGGGGAGCCACAGCCTGAAGAAAGCAGCGAAGCCCTACTTGTGGAGGGTCACTGGCCCCGGGACATTCCGCCCAAGGGCTTAAATGGGGACCCACCTGAAATTGGCTTGCAACCCACCTAGTGGTTCCCGACCCACAGTTTGAGAAACGCTGCTCCACAGAGAATGAATGCAGGGAGGGTGGAGTGTGGAATTGCAGTGGTAGCCGGCAGTGCCCTGATCTCCACCTGCTCATTTCAATCTCTGACACAAGTGTGTGTGGATGCACCTGGACCTGGAAAGGGGCTGCTCTGTGCAGCCAGCAAGCCTAAACCTGTAGGCTTGTTTCAGATGATGAACATAAGAACATAAGTACAGCCCCACTGGATCAGGCCACAGGCCCATCTAGTCCAGCTTCCTATATCTCACAGCAGCCCACCAAATGCCCCAGGGAGCACACCAGATAACAAGAGACCTGCAAGGCTTTCTGGGAATTGTAGTTAAGAACATAAGAACAGCCCCACTGGATCAGGCCATAGGCCCATCTAGCCCAGCTTCCTATATCTCACAGCAGCCCACCAAATGCCCCAGGGAGCACACCAGATAACAAGAGACCTGCAAGGCTTTCTGGGAATTTTAGTTAAGAACATAAGAACAGCCCCACTGGATCAGGCCATAGGCCCATCTAGTCCAGCTTCCTGTAACTCACAGCGGCCCACCAAATGCCCCAGGGAGCACATCAGATAACAAGAGACCTGCATCCTGGTGCCCTCCCTTGCATCTGGCATTCTGACATAGCCCATTTCTAAAATCAGGAGGTTGCACATACACATCATGGCTTGTACCCCGTAATGGATTTTTCCTCCAGAAAAATCCAACGCATTCGTCCCATGAATCCAATGCATGGGAGTCAGGGGTGGAGCCTGCCCCCTTGCCTGTGCCTTTTCATTCGTAACAGATAGAGTGTCTGGAGCCCAAGCGCATTGGAATTGCGTGTGGAGAAAACAAGTGATGTGTCCATGTGTGGAGCAGGCTGAGGAGAGGGGAAAGAAGGGTGCCAAAGAAGTCTGATGGTCAGCAACAAGATGGATCTGGAGCCAAACTCAAGGCGCTTTTTTTAAAAGGCACATGATTCCAGGTTTCCACCAGTTCTGTGCCCAAGGGAATATGCCAGTGCAATGCCCACAGCGCCAGCAGGTTCTTGGCACATGGCCTGAGTTGGCGTCAACCCCATCCAGTCCTTAAGGGGGGAAAAAAACCCCCACCAAATTAATAACAGCAAACCTGTTATTAATGCAATTAAGGCTCAGGCAAAGACAGAATGGTGAACTGATCAGCACCCAGATCAGCAGCATAAACCAGAGGTGGATCAAAGACACCCTTCAGCCTGCCCCCACACACCAACAATATGGGGTCTTCCAAAGCCAGCCCAGCATTCCCAGAGCGGAACACACGAGAGGACATTGGATCAACAGCCAAGGAATGGGCCCCCGCAGAAACATCACTTCCCTTTTCCTGAGCATGACCGCCTCCTTCCCCAAGATGCTCACTCTCCACCACAGCAGTGAGGCTGTTGGCCTGGGAATGGGGAACCTCCTTTGTGTCCCCCATAGACCTCAGATCCACCTACCTTTCTGACTTGCTTGGCTTCTCGAGGTCTGCTTCGTTGACTTTGAGGGAACAAACTGCTTCCTGAGAGTAAGGAGCACCTTGCACCAGGGACACACCCACAACATGCCCAATGACTTGGCAGGCAGTTGCAGCTGTGGCTGTCTGCACTGAGCTGAAAAGCACCCACAGCCCTGCCAAATTTCTCCCATCATCACATCTTGTTCTTTGACTTTGGTGTTCTTTGTTTTGCATTTTATTTTAGGGAACTTGGTTTTTGAGGGCATCCATGCCCTGGTCTCCTTACTCCGCTGCCCAACTTGCACAGGTGCTTAACTTACCTGTCGTCTACCTCAATGCTTTGGGGCTGGGAGGTTTTGCCTTCTGCCAGGCTTCCACTGTGCCATGATCGATGGCGATGGAAGGAAGCTGAGTGGCATGAAGAGAATGATTTGTAAGCAAGCTGGGAACACCGAAACACAGAAAGCTGCTTCCCTCAACTCAGACCCCTGGTCCATTTCAGCCAGTCCTTTCCAACAGGCTAGATGGAACTCTCATGGTCAGAGTTAGATGCGAGAGAGCAAGGGTGTCCCGTCTATGTTTCAAAGGAACTCATTCACTTCAGATGGCGGATTGGGGCCCAAGCAGAGATGCCTAAAGGCATCTAGGCCAGGTGCCATCATCACATCCTGTGGAACTCCTTGCCACAGGATGTGGTGATGGCATCAAGACTAGAGGCCTTTAAAAGGGGATCAGACAGATTGATGAAGGAAAAGTCCATTACCGGTTACAGGTCGTGACCAGTCTGTGCAACCTGCTGCTTTTAAAAGTAGGCTACCTCAAAATGTCAGGTATAAAGGAGTGGCACCAAGATGCAGGTCTCTTGTTGCCTTATGAGTTCCCTAAGGCATATGGTGGGCCACTGTGGGATACAGGAAGCTGGACCAGATGGACCTTTGGCCTGATCCAGCAGGAATCTTCTTACATTCAGAGGGACAGCAAACAGACAGTCCTCTGAATGCAGCCATGTGGCTTCCTCCACCCGGCTCTTTAAGCCTGGTAAGGAAAGGCAGTGGGAAAATATGTGCTGCCTCTTGCAGACCAATGCCTTCAAGCTGACCCTGCAAGGGAGGCAGCGACGACAGGACAGGACTGCACCTTCATGCCCTGCTTGTGATTTCCTACAGGGGCATCTGGTTAGCCAGTTTAGAAAGCAGGGAACTGCAGTAGATGTGGCTTTGGACTGACCCAACAGGACTTTGCCCATGTTCTTAAGCCACAGACACTTGCAGGGAGCCCCAGTCCACCACAAGACCATGTCTATCTCAGCATGTTGCCTGAATGGGCCCTCTTGTGGCAAGAATGGACAACTACAGGGCCAGACCAAAATGCTGGCGATCAGGCACTCATTCAACCCAAGATATTCTGCACCAGAGTCAACCAGATGGGCTCAGCCTTTCGTCTTCTCTGGTTAGCGCTGGTTCATTACAAGAACGAGCCTTTGTTCTTACCCAACTAATCTGTCTAAAAGAGCCAGGCCCCAACATTCTGGCCCACTCCAAATGTCCAAGAAATGGGACCTATATGCAGATTGGGGGGAGGCGCTACACAGCCTATCTAGAATTAGGAGCAGGGTGAGGAAAGACTTCCACATCATACAGGCAGTAGTAGCTCCAGCTTTGGGGGGGGGCCTTAGGGCAAAAGCCCTGCAGGAATCCCCCCAGTGATATGCTCCCCATGTTTTGGATGCACATACTGGCTACTCCCCCTCCAGTGGTTCCTGGGAACCAAGTAGCAGGCAGATGTGAGCAACATGAACCACTACCTGCAGCTACAGTAGGGCTGGTCACACGTGGACACTTCTATGGGAGCGTGCAGTGCACTCTTGGTCATTCCCAGGGCATGATTGAACATCACATTTCACAAAAGAAGGCAGCTGACTGCTCCCCTTCCACCCAAGGATCTTCATTGTCCACCTGCCTTTGCCTGCGTTGGCTCAGTCATGTCTTGAGAATGGATGATGGTCAGATCCCAAAGGATCTCCTCTATGGAGATCTCGTGCAAGGAAAGTGCCCTACAGGTAGACCACAGCTGCAATACAAGGACATCTGCAAGAGGGATCTGAAGGCCTTAGGAGTGGACCTCAACAGGTGGGAAACCCTGGCCTCTGAGCGGCCCGCTTGGAGGCAGGCTGTGCAGCATGGCCTTTCCCAGTTTGAAGAGACACTTGGCCAACAGACTGAGGCAAAGAGGCAAAGAAGGAAGGCCCATAGCCAGGGCGACAGACCAGGGACAGACTGCACTTGCTCCCGTTGTGGAAGGGATTGTCACTCCCGAATCGGCCTTTTCAGCCACACTAGACGCTGTGCCAGAACCACCTTTCAGAGCGCGATAGCAGAGTCTTTCGAGACTGAAGGTTGCCAACAACTGACCTGCCTTTGGTTAGGGAACAACCCCAAGAGGACAGGGAGGGACTTAGTTGTGGAACTGCTGAATTACCTGCAGTGTGCAGGCACATGACTGGCTTTGCATTCTCCACCCACCTTCTATGTGTGCTCTGGGCTCTTCTCTCCCCTCTGGGAGAAAGAGATGCTGCAGCAATTAGGATATTTGCAGGGAGAATTCAGCCTGTTGTGTGTGTGTGTGTGTGTGTGTGTGTGTGTGTGTGTGTGTGTGTCCCTCTCTCTGTTAACCTTGGAAGGCAGATCTGCTGTCATCCTCCCCAAGTCCCTCTTGTCAGCAGGCAGACAGCAGATGCTGGGGGTGAGGAAGACAGCATGCAGTGCAGAGAAGATAAAAAAGATCTCACGTTATGGTTATTTTGGCGGGGGGGGGGGGTGGAGAGACACATGCACGGCTACCTCCTTGATTAGCCAGATTGCAGCACACTGACTTTAAGATGCAAAATATTAGTAGCGAGCTGTTTTCAAATCTTTATGTAGGCTGGGACAGCAAAGACCTATTCTGTGCACTTGGGGGGAAAGGGGGCGCTACTCAGACGGTCCCAAAGATTAGGGTGGAATATAAAACTGCCCAACCGGAAGTCTGACCATTGGTCCATTCAGTATAAAATTCTAGCTGGTGGCAGCTTCAGCCAGAGATCTCCTCTCAGCCCTGCTGCAACCCAAGATCTGTTTATGAATTTAACTTCTGAAACATTTCTGGATGGCCTGCCACTGAATATGGAACACGGAGCAATGGGGTCTTCCGAGCAGCCAAGAATCCCATTTACCTGGGAACCTCCCAATCCATGAACCCAGGAAAGTCAACCTTTGTCCATTGAGTGACATGACGCACATTCTTTGCAATAGGTTTTATTCATGAATTATCAGAAGTTAAATATTTTCAGGTCACCACCACCTGTCCCACAAACTGGTTTGGAGGCAAGGTTTAAAGGAGGTGTCACTCCAACAACGAGGGTTGTATCATCCCTAGTCTGGAATCCAGAAGGGTCAAGGCTGCTGTCACCTGTTTAAAGGAAATAAAATTCAGCCCAACCTATTAAATCTACATAGGCCTAAAACTGTTTTGAAGGAAAAACATATACTGTCTTTTTAGATGATGCATGTCCATATGCAGTAGATGCCCATCTTGGAAGAGGAATTTCTTCCTTGTTCGCAAGGAGAAGGGGGAATGCCTCTTCTTAGTATTAGAAGAGGCATTCTCTACTGTGGCAGGGTGGAGAGGGAATCCTCTTCCAAGATAGCACCTGCCATTTGCTGTTTTCACAATTACTGCATATTAACACTTTTTTAAAAGCATCATACCAGATTAAATTCCCTGGTTCCTAACCAGGGAACTAGGGGACATCCACTAAAATTGAGTGTTGGGCGGGTTAGGACAGACAAAAGAAAATATTTCTTTACTCAGCGTGTGGTTGGTCTGTGGAACTCCTTGCCACAGGATGTGGTGCTGGCATCTAGCCTAGACGCCTTTAAAAGGGGATTGGACAAGTTTCTGGAGGAAAAATCCATTATGGGGTACAAGCCATGATGTGTATGCGCAACCTCCTGATTTTAGAAATGGGTTATGTCAGAATGCCAGATGCAAGGGAGGGCACCAGGATGAGGTCTCTTGTTATCTGGTGTGCTCCCTGGGGCATTTGGTGGGCCGCTGTGAGATACAGGAAGCTGGACTAGATGGGCCTATGGCCTGATCCAGTGGGGCTGTTCTTATGTTCTTAACTACAATTCCCAGGAAGCCTTGCAGGTCTCTTGTTATCTGGTGTGCTCCCTGGGGCATTTGGTGGGCCGCTGTGAGATACAGGAAGCTGGACTAGATGGGCCTATGGCCTGATCCAGTGGGGCTGTTCTTAGGTTCTTATTAAATTCTACTAGATTAATAAGGTTTTTAATCTATCAAACCAATCAGACAGTTGAAAGCTGCAGACTTAGACATAAGACGCCTAACACTTACACAGACGTAAGGCGTTGAGACACAGTACAGCCGCCCCATCAGTGGCTGGATTTTATCCTGAGGAAGCTGCAAAAGAGGAGACACAGAGTGTTGGTGTTCAGCATTCCCACTGGTGGAACTGCTGTTGACCCGCATGGCAATTCCGGGCCCTGTCTGTACTACAAGCAGAGATCGATTTTGTTCTGCTTTGACAAGACTGGGAATTGTAGTCTAATGCCGATAGTTCTATGAGGAGAAAGACAATACTAGAGAACGACGGTTCCCAGGGTTTTCAAAGCAAGAGGAAAGTATGCCTGTTGAAAAAACATATGAGCAGCCCTGCTGGATCAGGCCCATCTTGTGCCATGTCCTGTTCAAACAATGGACTGATAGAGGACTCCAGGAAACTTACAACAAGGCTCTCTTGCTCCTCAACAATCAGTATTCAGGGGTATTCTGCTTCTGAACCTGAGAAGGATCCACTGAGCCATCAAGAGCCCATCTGGGCTGAAACCAAAAAGTCTGTCTAGCCCAGCAGTTCCCAATCCATAGCCTGCGGATCACTGGTGGGCCTTGGGAGCAGTGGAGGTGGTCTGCAAGCTAGCTGAACCTGGAGGTCAGCAGGTGAATGGAGCGCCATGAGCCTGTCGCTTTCCCAGTGCTTGTGTGTTCCCTCCCACCTTCCCTTGGCTCTGGATTGGCCTGAAATTGGGCAATCCAACAGCCGCTGGAAGCGGCAAAATGATGCAATCGCTCCATCACCACATCTTCCTGCAACTGCATACTCAATGGTCTGCAAGAGACCTGAGTGCGGGTACAGTGGTCCGTTGGTCACAGCCAGGTAGGGAACCGCTGGTCTTGCCAAACACCCTGTTTCCAGGTGCAACCAGGTGTGCAGAGACACTTACAACAGGGGGCGTAGCAATCACACTCGCAGAAATCACAGCGGCTGAACCAGCGTGTCCAGCCGGCTTGCTTGGTGATGCAGGAGGAGATCTTGATGCAGCCATGATTGAGAAGGGCTCCCAGGTGCGCCTTGTTGGGACAGGTAGAAGAGCAGCTCCCATCAATGTCCCGCTCGTTTATCTCAATCCGGCCGCGGAGGCAGATCCCTTCAGATGAAGCCAGGAGGAGGAAAGAGGGTGATTCAAAGGGATGCCAGGAAAATGCTCCAAAGAGCACCATGTGACAACAAGGCTGTGTTTGCCTGGTCTCTTGCAAGGCAGGTGGAAAGCAGACCACCACACCGAAAAATGCGGCCAAGTGGCATGCGCTATTCTGACGCACCTCTGCGCATCAATACTTACGGAGGCAAGTAGGCTTGGGGGTCCAGCGTCCACTGGACTGGCATGCACTGGCGGGGTCCCCCACCAGCAGGTAGCCAGGTCGGCAGCTGTAGCGCACCACGGAGCCCACCCACCAGTCGTTGCCATAGACCACTGAATTGAACTCTGCTTCAGGGCGTCCGCAATTCACTGAGGAGAGAAACAGGATGATTTTCGAGGGCTGACACGGATTATGATTTTGAGACGGGAATCTTCACTCCAGGGCTGGCTCCAGACATCCTTGCACTGGGGCTCCCCTTAGCTGGGGATGTGCCAGCAAACTCCTCCACTCCCTGAATTGAAAAAGGAAGAACGGGATACAGAGTGGTGGGCTAGAACTTGGAGACACTCAAGCCCACCAGACTCTTCTCCAGACTTCCTCTTCCAGACCCTTCTTCCTGTTTAATCCTTTATTTTTCACCGCCCTTCCTTCAAGGAGCTCAGGGTGGTGTGCACAGTTCCTCCCTACCTTTTATCCTCACAACAACCCTGGGAAGCGAGGTCGGCCAGGCTGAGAGTGACTGGCTCATGTAGGAAACTTTATGGCTGAGTAGGGATTTGGACCTGGATCTTTCAGTCTAAGTTCAACTCCCCAACCACTACACCACCCTGGCCTCAAGCCTCCATTTGCCACATATACAACTGTACCATTAGTAAAGTGCACAGCTTGCCTTCATTAGCACTGTAAGATGCCCCTTTTCTGGGGGGACGGGGACTACTGAAGTCAGCTTGCCCAATGTCTGACCACAAGTGCAGTTCTCCCGCTGAAGGGCCAACCTCTGCCACACCAGCTTCCCAACAGGTCGTACCTCGACAGAATGATTTATATCCCAGCCAGCAGCAGCTGCCGTTGCCACACTGGCTCCTCTTCAGCTCCCTGTGCTTCCCTTTGCAGCCCCCCAAGCAGAGTGGGGCTGTGCCAGACCAATAGGTGTCCGGGTTGGCTGGAAGAAGCGGAATTGATTGAGACATGCAAAATTATGCAGGGGATGGACACAGTGGATAGAGAGATGCTCTTTACACTCTCACATGACACCAGAACCAGGGGACATCCACTAAAATTGAGTGTTGGGAGAGCTAGAACAGACAAGAGAAAATATTTCTTTACTCAGTGTGTGGTTGGTCTGTGGAACTCCTTGCCACAGGATGTGGTGATGGCGTCTGGCCTGTACGCCTTTAAAAGGGGATTGGACAAGTTTCTGGAGGAAAAATCCATTATGGGTTACAAGCCATGATGTGTACGTGCAACCTCCTGATTTTAGAAATGGGTTATGTCAGAATGCCAGATGCAAGGGAGGGCACCAGGATGAGGTCTCTTGTTATCTGGTGTGCTCCCTGGGGCATTTGATGGGCCGCTGTGAGATACAGGAAGCTGGACTAGATGGGCCTATGGCCTGATCCAGTGGGGCTGTTCTTATGTTAATTGGTGCTAGTGATCGTAATTTGGAGCTGGATGATGGCAAGATCTCATCCTGCAATCTCTAGGACAAGCCTCCTTTTTCTGCTGGAGCATTTCATACACACACCAGCATTTTGTATGAAGCAATATTAAAGTACAAACACCTGTTTAAGGGAACCTGTGCAGTATTTTAAACCTGGGGTCAAACTACCCACACTAATCCCTGATGTGCTTAACTTTTCTTTATTAAATAGCAGGCACAGGGGAAGGAACAAAGAAGATGAGTAGTGCTGGGTTCTGATCCTGGTGGCCTCCCCCCCCCCCCAGGAAGCTCCCCTTACCCAAATATTTGCACTCTTGTTTCCCAGTTTGTTTGCAGCCTGCAAAGGGGTCGGCAAGCAGGATAGCAATAAAATGCATAAAAGCCATTCAATCAGAGAAAACGTAGCGGTGAAAACCCACCATAAAAAAAGAAGCAGCAAAAAAGGTAAGCAAGAACTCAGTGAAGCAGCCAACATCGTATTACAAATCTATAAAATTAATAGTCAAAAGCAGTGGAAAAAAAAAAAAGGCCAGGCATTTATAAGCAGCAGATATTTGTAGAGGCTGAAGCTGCAGCCCTGCTCACACTTCCAAGGATCGAGTCCCACTGAAATCTGTGGGGCTTACTTCTGAGTAAACCTGCCTAGGAATGCACTATATAGAAGAGTGAGTTGAGAAGATCCTCCCTGGTTCAACCATCTGTGACTTTGAGGGTGGGTGGGCTGGATGGCCTTCCCCAAAACCTTTATCATCTCAGCCACATCATCCAAACACCTTGACTGTACTCCAACAAGTGTTGATTCTGAAATGCTGGGTATTATTTTTAATAACAAACCACTACAGCTGGCTAAAATATGGGCACAGACAAAAGAACAGCCTTGGCAAGGCATGATCCATATCAAGGCGGGGACAGACGGACAAGAATGAGCCCCCCTTCCACCCTTGCCGCAGTTGCAGTGGCCCCCCCAGCTACTACTTAGGGTTAGTTACAGTTGCTAGGCAGGTTCGTGATGTGCTGTGAGGACCAACCCTACTGCAAATTGACCAGCCACGTACCTGCCTGCCCCTGCACCAGCTGGTGCAAGGACCCACCTTGCCACCACCCCAATCCCTGCCTGGCAGCTCAATGCATCAGGCTGGTATGGATGATCCTAGCTGGTGCTCCCAGCCCTGGAAGAAGGGTGCGCCATCTTTCCCTTCCAACCTCATTCTTGGGGACTTACCTTCCAGCTCCTCTCCTGAGAGGAAGTCCAACAATGAGGAGAGGAGGAGGAGGTAGAAGAGAACTCGCAGCACCATGATTCTTGCACACCCAGCAGCGCTGGCTGCTCAGGCCTCCCTGGGAACCACTCCTTGGCTGCTTCCTTTCCAAATGCATGAAACCTGGAGAAGGGGCTGCCTCATCACCCCCATAGGCTCAGCCAAGGCAAACGGCTTGTCCAAGGGCCGGATCCATTCCGGGCACAGAGAAAGCAGTCTTGATGGAGACGCTGTGCAGGGGAGGGTGAACTGCCCATGGGTGAGGTTGGGAGAAGCTTCCATTAATCCTCTACAACCCTCCCCCCCATGCCACAGATTATCTTGCCAGCAACAAGAGATTATTCTCCCTCGTTCTCTCTTCCACTTTCAGGACCACAAGATATTCTACAGCAGCAGCAACCATAAGGAGAGCCATTTTTGTAATGAGAAACTCCTTTGCAACTCTCTGGTTCCTCCTAAGGGGTGCTGTCGATCGAGTGGTTGACAAAGCACAACTTACTAGCCACCAAAGCTGCCTCAGAGTTGGGGCAAGGCTGCAAAGGCCACAAGACTCGTTAAAAAGTACCCAGGGGTAAGCAGTGGGTTCGTACTTCAAAACTTGCATCGTATTTTGGAGAAAGCAGCCCAAGACAAGCTCAGGTAGCGGAGGCAGCTAACTCCCAAGCATGCTCTGTCAAGGACTGGGTAAGGAGATTACATGATGCTCTCCCAAGATAGTGACAAGGAACTAACTCAGATCAAGGCAGCCACAGAAGTCCAGAGAGCCCAAGACTTTCAAGAGCATCTCTTCTCAACAACGAGGGTTAAAAAAGCGCCAATTCCAGGAGCCCTGGGATTTTTCCAGCTTCCAGTTGATGGAGGGCAAGCAAAGACTTTCTTGGCATCCAACTGAGCAGAGCAGGCGAGTGCCAGGGAAGTCGAGGCCTGCACTAAATCCCCTTCCTTGCAGGTTCACTTTGCCACAATTCATCCCTCCTCCCAGCCCCACGTTTGTGAGTTGTGCAGCACACCCACGCCAACAGCATCAAGGGAATGTTGTAGCACAAGACAGAACTACAAACAGAGAGTGACAGCACACGTCCATTGCCTTGTGACCAGGGACACCTGCTTGCTGCTTCAGGTACCTGCTTCAAGTAAAGGTGACGCACTATCAAGAAAGAGGTGCAGGGACCCACAAATGCAGCCCCCAAGGGCAATGTTCTCTGTGAGCCTGGTAACTACTTGCACCAGTATAAAATGAGTGGTTGGTGGGGGGCTTGTCTTGGACATTGTGCTGGGCTGAAGAGGCACCAGGAAGCAGAACAAACTTCTCTCTAAGCTTGTCCTTCAGAAAGCAAAGTTTGGCTTCAGAGACCTCTCCAGCAGACATATACCTCTGTTTTGTTCCCATAGCCTGGAATGGGCTATGGCACACCATGGTGAGGCTCCCTGCAACACTTAGTGCTTTGCACCCCCTCTAGCTACGCCACTGCCTCTCTTCATGCAAGCAAAGAGCAGGGCCGGTGGTGACCACAAGTAAAGGCTGCTGACCAAGGTTAGCCCAAACCTGCAGGTATCCTCTTTCCAGGCAACTTGGGACTTTTCTGCTCTCACCTCAACCTCACTAGATGGTGTCAGGCAAGCCACTCCCACTCAGCCAGACTCCCCTAACTGCAAAATGGGGTAAGAATACAGTCAGGTAGTGTATGTAAAGCACTTTGCACACTCCAAGCACCAGACAAATGTTAAGGGTTTTGGTTTGCTTCTTCCAATCATGGGAAGATGGGAGCATTCATGCTTAACACATTTTGAGCTACTGCAACCAGAAAACACATCAGAATAATCCAGTCTTTACAAACATTATTTTAAAATACCCCAAAACATAAGAACATAAGAACATAAGAACAGCCCCACTGGATCAGGCCATAGGCCCATCTAGTCCAGCTTCCTGTATCTCACAGCGGCCCACCAAATGCCCCAGGGAGCACACCAGATAACAAGAGACCTGCATCCTGGTGCCCTCCCCTACATCTGGCATTCTGACTTAACCCATTCCTAAAATCAGGAGGTTGCGCATACTCATCATGGCTTGTACCCCATAATTTTTCCTCCAGAAACTTGTCCAATCCCCTTTTAAAGGCGTCTAGGCTAGACGCCAGCACCACATCCTGTGGCAAGGAGTTCCACAGACCGACCACACGCTGAGTAAAGAAATATTTTCTTTTGTCTGTCCTAACCCGCCCAACACTCAATTTTAGTGGATGTCCCCTGGTTCTGGTATTATGTGAGAGTGTAAAGAGCATCTCCCTATCCACTCTGTCCATCCCCTGCATAATTTTGTATGTCTCAATCATGTCCCCCCTCAAGCGTCTCTTTTCTAGGCTGAAGAGGCCCAAACGCCGTAGCCTTTCCCCATAAGGAAGGTGCCCCAGCCCCGTAATCATCTTAGTCGCTCTCTTTTGCACCTTTTCCATTTCCACTATGTCTTTTTTGAGATGCGGCGACCAGAACTGGACACAATACTCCAGGTGTGGCCTTACCATCGATTTGTACAACGGCATTATAATACTAGCCGTTTTGTTCTCAATACCCTTCCTAATGATCCCAAGCATAGAATGGGCCTTCTTCACTGCCGCCGCACATTGGGTCGACACTTTCATCGACCTGTCCACCACCACCCCAAGATCTCTCTCCTGATCTGTCACAGACAGCTCAGAACCCAACAGCCTATATCGAAAGTTTTGATTTTTTGCCCCAATGTGCATGACTTTACACTTACTGACATTGAAGCGCATCTGCCATTTTGCTGCCCATTCTGCCAGTCTGGAGAGATCCTTCTGGAGCTCCTCACAATCACTTCTGGTCTTTACCACTCGGAAAAGTTTGGTGTCATCTGCAAACTTAGCCACTTCACTGCTCAACCCTGTCTCCAGGTCATTTATGAAGAGGTTGAAAAGCACCGGTCCCAGGACAGATCCTTGGGGCACACCGCTTTTCACCTCTCTCCATTGTGAAAATTGCCCATTGACAACCACTCTCTGCTTCCTGGCCTCCAACCAGTTCTCAATCCACAAGAGGACCTGTCCTCTAATTCCCTGACTGTGGAGTTTTTTCAGTAGCCTTTGGTGAGGGACTGTGTCAAACGCCTTCTGAAAGTCCAGATATATAATGTCCACGGGTTCTCCCGCATCCACATGCTTGTTGACCTTTTCAAAGAATTCTATAAGGTTTGTGAGGCAAGACTTACCCTTACAGAAGCCATGCTGACTCTCCCTCAGCAAGGCCTGTTCGTCTATGTGTTTTGAGATCCTATGTTTGATGAGGCACTCCACCATCTTACCCGGTATGGATGTTAGGCTGACCGGCCTATAGTTTCCCGGGTCCCCCCCTTTCCCTTTTTAAAAATAGGCGTGACATTTGCTATCCTCCAATCTTCTGGCACCGTGGCCGTTTTGAGGGACAAGTTGCATACCTTAGTCAAGAGATCTGCAACTTCATTCTTCAATTCCTTAATAACCCTTGGGTGGATGCCATCAGGGCCCGGTGACTTACTGATCTTTAATTTATCAATGAGGTCTGAAACATCTTCTCTTTTAACCTCTATCTGACTTAACTCCTCGGTTAGGAGGGGCCGTTCGGGCAGCGGTATCTGCCCGAGGTCTTCTGCCGTGAAGACAGATGCAAAGAACTCATTTAATTTCTCTGCCATCTCTAAGTCTCCTTTTATCTCCCCTTTCCCTCCCTCACCATCCAGAGGGCCAACCGCTTCTCTGGCGGGTTTCCTGCTTCTAACATATTTGAAGAAGCTTTTATTATTCCCCTTAATGTTGCTGGCCATGCGTTCCTCATAGTCTCGCTTGGCCTCCCCTATCACCTTCTTACATTTCTTTTGCCGCAGTTTATGTTCCTTTTTATTCTCCTCATTAGGGCAAGACTTCCATTTATGGAAGGAAGCTTCCTTGCCCTTCACAGCCTCTCTAACTTGGCTGCTTAGCCATGAGGGCACCCTCCTGGATTTAGTGGAACCCTTCTTTCTTTGCGGTATACACCTCTGCTGGGCCTCTATTACTGTTGTTTTAAGCAGCCTCCATGCACTCTGGAGAGATTGGACTCTTTTTACCCTCCCTTTCAACCTCCTTCTAACCAGCCTCCTCATTTGAGGGAAGTCCGCCTGTCGGAAGTCAAGGGTTTTTGTTAGAGATTTGCCTGGTATTCTTCCCCCAACGTGCACGTCAAAATGGATCGCAGCATGATCACTGTTCCCCAATGGCTCAGTAACGTTTACATCTCTAACCAGGTCCTGCGTACCGCACAATATTAAATCCAGAGTCACCTGTCCTCTGGTGGGCTCCGTGACTAGCTGATCTAAGCCACAGTCATTTAGCACGTCAAGAAATCCGGTTTCCTTATCGTGACCAGAACACAAATTGACCCAGTCAATATGAGGATAATTGAAGTCCCCCATGATTACAACCCTGTCCTTCCTTGTCACCTCCCTGATCTGTTTCCTCATTTCAAGGTCCCCATCCGATTTCTGGTCTGGAGGATGATAGCACGCCCCCAGTATTACATCGCTGCACAAGCCTGGTAATTTAACCCACAGAGATTCTACGGTGGAGTCAGACCCACCTTCAATCTCTACTTTGCTGGATTCTATCCCTTCCTTAACATAAAGGGCCACCCCACCTCCAACACACCCCTGCCTGTCCCTCCTGTAGAGTTTATAGCCCGGGATTGCGGTATCCCACTGATTCTCCGCATTCCACCAGGTTTCCGTTATGCCCACTATGTCAATATTTTCCCTTGTCACCAGACATTCCAGTTCTCCCACCTTTGCTCGTAGACTTCGGGCATTCGCATAAAAGCATTTGTACATGGAATGCCCCAGGATGGGCTGCTTATTCGCTCCTTTGTCCCCGCATCCTCTCATTGTGCCAAACCGTCTATCACATCCCATCACCCTACCTTTCCCAATTTCTTCTCCTACCCTGCCTTTGTCTTGTTGTTCTCTAACCTCCCCATCCTTATCCCATAGGGATGAGGAGTCCCGAACCGGATGCCCCTTGGCTCCTGTCGGCCTTCCCCCAGGGATCAGTTTAAAAGCTGCTCTGCCACCTTTTTAATGTTATGCGCCAGCAGTCTGGTTCCATTCTGGTTCAAATGGAGCCCGTCCCTCTTGTACAGGCCCCGCTTGTCCCAAAACGTTCCCCAGTGCCTAACGAATCTAAACCCCTCCTCCCTACACCACCGTCTCATCCACGCATTGAGACCCCTGATCTCCGCCTGCCTAGCTGGCCCTGCGCGTGGAACAGGTAGCACTTCAGAGAATGCTACCTTTGAGGTCCTGGCTTTCAGCTTCCTGCCTAAAAGCCTAAATTTGGCCTCCAGGACCTCCCAGCTACACTTGCCCACGTCGTTGGTGCGGACATGCACCACAGCCGCTACCTCTCCCCCAGCACTGTCTACTAGCCTGTCTAGACGAGAAGTGATGTCCGCAACCTTCGCACCAGGCAGGCAAGTCACCATGCGGTCCTCACATCCGTCGCAAACCCCCCTCTCTATGTTTCTAATAATCGAATCCCCCACTACAAGAAGCCCCCGACCCCCCTCCCGCCGAGGAGTATCCCGAGTGCGCTCGGATACGGGCCCATCCCCTGGAGAAGGGATCCCCCCTAGGGGATTGTTTCCCTCCTCTCCAGGATGACGTCCTCCAGTCCCGAGACTTCCCACCCGGGCAGCTGAGGAGCTGCACGCCTGAGGTTGGGACGAAGCCTGATCGTCCCCGGAAGTCTCCCCACGGTCCTCCTCTGGCTGCCTGCGCTTCTCCAGGTCGGCCACCAAGGCTTCAAGGGAGCGGACGCGTTCCCTGAGAGCCTGGAGCTCCTTTCACCGAGGACACACCCATGACTTATGCCCCAGAGGTATATAATCATACATTTGGCACTCGATGCAGAACACTGGATAGCCCCCACCCTGCTGCTGGCTGTCTGACTGCATAGCTTTTTTGTTGTTGTTGTTGTTGTTTTATTTCGGGGTCCTTTTAAAAACTGTACAATGGATAGCAGCCCGTTTCTCTAGGGAAGAGGTAGGGCAGTGTATGGGGCCCTGGCCTCCTCGCCCTGCTGCTGAACTCGCCCAGATGCTAAACTCTTGTGCCTTACCTGGCACTTGGTTCCCAGAGGCCACACGCATCTGCAGAGAGCCTCACGCGATGGCCCGCCTAGCTTTATACTCCTGGCTGGCTCCTCCCCCCTCCTTCCTTCCTGATTGAAAGGGGGCTGGCCTTCCCAGGTGAGTTTACAAAAGCTCAGGAAGGCAAATAGCTGCTGATGGGCGTGACCTACTCTGCAGGCTCCTGAATGGACTGCTTGGATTAGCCTAATGGGGCTCTTAATGGGTTGGGAATTGGCCCTTCCTAGGTCCTTTCCCTCCTAGTTCTGTTCTCTTAGGCTGGACTGTTTTTGTAACCTCAAGCTAGTTTTTATTTGTGTTTATTTAATTATTTATTGCTCTCTAGATCCTGTGTCCCAATTTACTGACCTGTTTAGGTTATGTTCTAACTTAGATTAAGTTTAACCTGGGTTAAGTATAGGTTTAATTTAAACATGTAGAAAAACCTGCTTTCCACTTTATCCTCCTCCCTTCCTTCGATTAGGTGCTACCTTAGGTGCAGCTAACTTTCAACTTTGATTTAAATGCCTGACCCTTGGGCTCTTACTCACGAGTAGGACTCTGCTCTTACTCACGAGTAGGACTCTGCTCCTACTCAGAGTAGCCCTATGTACCTCCCTTAGGTGCTAACTTTCAATTTTGAAACATTCAGGACAGCGTGAAATATTCAGTGCCGAAGGGCCCCTCCCTCTGGTGGGAGAAACCATCACCCCTCCTACTTCCACAGATGCAGGCAGAAATTCCTTCCCAACTGATACGGTCGTCGATGAAACCTGGTACCCGAACCCAGAACCTGAAGGCACATTATCCTGTAAGTGCAACTCCAGGTCACTCAACCTCTTCTGATGCCCCCCCCATACCCCCCCATTCAAACAGAATTGGAAAGGCTGTACCTGTCAAGTTTGACCCAATCCCTTTCCCTCCCAGAAAGGGCCATGGCAAACACTGCCACCAACTTAAGAGCGGTCATTTCTTTTATTGTTTTTGCGTAACACAAACTCCGAAAGCCATGAAGCTGGAACCCCAATGTGGGGCACAGAACGCTCAGCAAGAATCGGGACCCCTTTTGGCAACGTCTTCGGCATGCGGGTGCCACTGCAGCCCACTGCTTCCGGTGCTGTTCAGGCAGCTGGAAATGACAGATTGCTGCTGGCTCAGGCTTCTCACCCTCAGAATGACAAGGGGAAGAAGAGCCAGTGGACAGTCCATGCTGGAGCTGCCTTGTAAGATTTTAAAGACAGAACAGTCCGGGAGAACCTGATGTGCGGAGAGCAGGTGAGGCATTCCTGTCCACGCAAGAGACGTGTGGTGCCGCAGAAATCCAGACTGAGTACAAGCCGGGCTCCCAAAGACATGGGGAGGATGATTCTGACATACAGCAGAAGGAAAAGGGGGTCTCCACATGGACTCAGGCAAGGAAGGATGGATTCGGACACCCTTGCCATCTGCGGTATGGGGGCACAGGAAGAAAAAAGTTTCTGATGAGGAGGCTGATGTCTTGCCAAGCAGGTGGCTTCACATCAGTCCAGGCCTTCTGCATCCCTGGGGGTGGGGGGGAAGTCTTGAGACCAGGGTGCAACAGCACCACCCGCCTTCCTAAGTGGCCACCTTGAGAGCTGGTCCCCGCCCTGCACTCTGCCCACATTGGCAGCCAACTGCCACCTTCCCTTGTCAGACCAGTCGGCTGCAGAAGGCGTAGCCCAATTTGCCGGAAAAGGAGCGGTAAGGATAAAATGAAGGGGTGGAGACTATGAAGTGCTGGCTGAGGAAATGAGAGTCCCTGGCCCCTGATCCAAGTGGCACCAGTGGCACTTGGCTCTTGCAATGCGCATCAAGGATGCACAGGGAGTCAATGCAAAGTGCTGGCAATCCCAGACCAGCCCCTGGCGGCAATGGGGGGAGGAAGGGCCTGGAGTTCCATGAACAAAACAAGCAGGGAGACGCGGCCAGGAGCTTCACACAATCTGGATCCCCAGCTCCTCGGCCGTCTTCTGCAGCCTGTCCATGACGTTCTCCTCCGGCTCTGCAGTGAACCGGCCGGGCGCTCCCCCCTGGCTCTTGGAGGGTGCGTTGGCCATGACGTAATAGACAGTCTCATTCTCCCCGCGCTCATTGGTCCTGTTCACAACTCGGATGATGGGGCTGGACGGGGCACTCGGTTCTTGATCCGGGCCTGCGCCAGCATCTTGCAAAGACGGATCTGGTGGAGGGCTGGCCACCTGCGAGTCCACTTCAGTGGCTTCCTCCGTCGAGGGCTCCAAGATGATGCCTTGCAGGCTGCCTTCACCCCCTGCCAGCACCACGCACTGGGCCGTGTCGTCCAGCACCTCCCCTTCCTTCTCCCGGTCCTTCAGCAGCTGCTCCGTCAGCTCCACACTTTCGTAGCGCACCAGCTGCAGCCGCATGTAGCCATCCTCGTGCTCCTTATACCTGGGCGGGATGGAACTGGTTACCTTTTTCACTGCTAATCACTCCACTGTAACACTGTGTTCCCCCCCCCAGCCATTTTTCCCCCTCAAAAAAACAACCTATGAAGGGACGTCACATGGTTCTGACAGGGAATTCTGGGGGCAAAATGGCAGCTGTCACCTCCCACTGCTGGGAGGAACGCCAGCAAGTTTTGCCTCTCACCCCAATTTCTGCCTGTGAACAGGGGTGCTGAAATGGGGGGGGGGATATCACCTCAGTGCCAGTTTGCAGTCAGTGCCTACCAGATAATGCTGAGATGGGAATGGTGAACCTGCAGAGAGGTGAGGGACACATTGGGAAGGTGTCATGCTGCTTCTTGGGCAAGTTGACACCATGATTCTTTACAACAAAATCTCACTGCAAGGTGAGAAAATGCTGCCCACTCTGCATGGCTTAATGTAACAAGAAGTGGGTCAAACTTCAGCCAGGGAGAAGTCAGCGATCATGCGATGCCAAGCAGGGCTAAAGGTTCCCAATTGCACCACCTGGTGGCGTTTCAGAGTTCTCCGAGGTAGTCTTGAGAGAGTGCTGTGGCTTGCCTTTTTGCACTCCCTGTAAAGTCACTATTCCGTAACTAACTGCTCCATGAAGAGTTTACTACCAGGACTGGCACCTGCCTGTGCATCTGGGCTCCGGGCTTAGATCTACAGGGGGCACTCTGAGAAGGGGGAAGAGGTGCAATCACGATCCCCTGGACTCTAGCAAGCACAGCCTACTTGTCTTGTCTACTTCTCACTAGCGCCACTATCCTTAAGGATGCAGTGACCAGGGGGGCAGTGAGGCTGAGCCCTAATTCCTCTCCGTGGTTGCTTGGTGCAGCTAGTGGACATAAAAGGCCCTGCCATGTCACACACCTGAAGCGGGGGTGGCCTGAGGGCCACTTGAACTGATGCTTCTTCCTGAGGTGGACAGTAAGGTTGTTCCCACGTGTGAAACACTTGTCGCAGACGTGGCATTTGTACCGGGGCTCTGAGTCACCCTGGACACAGGGAGAGAGAGAGAGAGAGAGAGCGCAAATGCAACTGTGCATGATTTGAGTAAAAGGGAACTGTCTATGCATCAGATCCACAGAGTGTCTTTTTGGATAACTCATGAGTGGGCAGCCCCCAGAATGCCTTGCAGGGAGCTCCACATGCAGTGCGTGTTCCCTTTCCAAACTTGATCTAGAGAACTTATGCCCACTTTAAGTTAATTAGTTCCCCTCTTCACTCAAAATAGCCCTAATCCTGCAAGAAGCACTGCTGGACCCCAACACCAGCTTAGCTTGCCTGTTCAACCTGCAGAGTTCCTCCTTCCTCCACTCTCCCACCAGCAGCTTCTGCAGCCACTGCAGCAACACTTGGGTTCCCAGCAGCTCCTGGGCATGGCAACCACACACCAGTCTCCAGCAGTGTCAGTTCCAGCAGTCCATCAGTCAATCCATTTTGCCAGTCCTTCCTCTTTCCTTCTAGCTCCTACCTTCTGCTCTCTCAGCCTCTCCAACTTCCTTCCAGTCTCTCCAGCCTCCTTCCTTCTATATCCACCAACTCTCACTGCTCCGGGTGCTGCTTTTATCCTTGAAGACCTTGTTGTCTCTAGTGACTGCAACTGTGCAGCACACCCACTGCAATATAAGGCCCTAGTGTTAACCCCATGTGTGTCTGCCACAGCAAGGAGACACTGAGCTCCTCAAGGGATCTAGTGTGTTTCCATTACACTGTGCTTCCCCAGCACTGGACCTCACTGCATGTCACTGCCATAGATATAAACTTGATGTACAAAGGTTGAATTGCTGCAGTTATAGGAGAGGCTCATTTAATCTTGACTGGCAAGACTTCAGAGGCACCACGTCAGGTTTCTGCATAACTCTTAGCCCAGGACATTTTCAAGTTTACAGTGTGAAGAACGTGCCAGTGCACAATATCTGGTGAAGGGCCATGGCTCAGTGGCGCAGCACAAGCTTTACATGCAGAAGGTTGTGGTTTCAATCTGTGGAAGGGCAGAGGAGGAAAGAAGAATGACAAGGTCTCCTGCCTGAAACCTTGGAGAGCTCCTGACAGCCTGTGTCAACAGTACTGACCGACATGGGCCAAGGTTCTCATGCAGAACAAGGAAGCTTCCCATGACCTCCCGCCTGATCCAAGCACATCTGTGTCCTTTGGCTGAAACACAGCTCCAGGCTGCTTTTGGTCTCATCACAGGCCACGTCTCCTTGGAGAGTTCTGCAAAGATGCTGGGACTCTCTTCCGATGACCCAAGCCCTTTGCTCCCCCTCTTTCCCTACCTCGTGAACCTTCTTGTAGTGCAACTTGATGGAGCAGAGGGACCGGGCGCTGAAGCTGCAGGCCTCAAACTCACAGCGGTAAGCAGGCTCTTTGCTGTGCGTATCCAGGTGCTTCCGCAGATCAATGAGGTTCTTACAGCTGAAAAGAAGCCACAAGAGAAAGGCTTCAGGGCTCAGCTACAGACCCCAGAAAAGAAGCGACGTCCCTCAGTAGCAACATGTCCAAAACCTGGGCTGCTTGTTTGGGCTTTCAATGAAATTAGCCCCACTTTTCTTTTTAAACCTTAAAAAAAAAAACAAGTGCAGGACAGTTTCTAGAATTAGAGACTTGCTACGTTTCTCGATAGTGGAAAATGGTGACAAAACCCAGTGACCAAAACTGCCTGCCTTCAAGCTGGTGTGTTTTCCCCAGAACTGGACAGTCAGCTATAACACATCAGCCCACAAACAGATATTCATTTGCATATTATCTGAATTAAAAATGGCTGTTTGTTAAAAGTTCACCCACCCCTCCCAGCTAGATGGATAAGTAGATTAGGGACTTGACAGAGCAGCAACTACATCATGTTGTGTAACCATCTCTATGTTTCCATTCTGACACAGCACAAGCTTCTTCATTTCACCAGCCCAGCTGCAATTCCCAAAGTCTTAAAAAAAAAAAAAAAAAAGACGACAACCTGCCATTTGCTTTCAAAAATATGAAGACCCAACTGCCTTCATCTGCTGCACCACACTTGCAAAGACTCTGAGGGCTTCTCCAAGCTCAAGGGCCAGCACGGCTCCTTCCGCCCTCCCCCAGCCAGTCTCTGCTCACCTGTGGTCACAGTAATTGCACTTGAAGGGCCGCTCCTCGCTATGCCGGAAGCGGATGTGGTTGCGCAGGGAGGAGGGCAGAGGGCAGGTCATGTCGCACAAGGGGCACTTGTAGTGGTTGACTGCTCAAAAGAAACCAAAGGAGAGGTTGTCACAGGGTGGGGTGCTGGGGAGGAGCAGAGCAGGGCAGTGGGCACACAAAAGGGCTGCGACTCACCGTGGTTTCGCATGTGGTCGCGGAGCAGCCTCTCTGTAGCAAACCTCTTGGAGCAGTGGGAGCACTGGAATCGCTGCTCTGTAAAGAAACAGGGAGGAGGTGGGAGACAGAATGTTGAGGGACAAGACGCAACCAGGTTGCAACAGGCTGCCCTTGCCATACACCCCTCATTCCTCCTCTTGCCCTTCCCCACCAGCTGCTTCAACACTCACGCTCCAGAGCGGTCTGCCGGCGAATGTGATCAAAGAACTTGGTGTTGTTGGAGAACATCCCGCCACAGGTAGGACAAGCCACCACCTTCTCCTGCGTGTGGCTGCGCAGGTGTTCACGTAATTTGCATCGGCCTTTGAAGGTGCAGTCGCAATCTAGACCCGAAGAAGACAATGCTGGTGCAAGCCCCAAACACTAGCAACACCACTTGGTGCACTGGCAGAGAAAAATGCCTTGATCTGTCTAAGGGATGCCTCATTGGCACACTCTTGGACTGGGGACGGGACAAACTTTCTAAAGGCTTCATCAAACAAGCAAACTTTTTTGTTTTTAGCGTGCATATGAAGGAAGGTCTTAACATTCTACCTGGGCCAAAAGAAAAATCAAATTTTATGTGAATAGTGAATTAAATATTGCAAGTTTTTCCATTTTCCCTAAAACATTGTTTTTCTCACCCCAGGAAAAAACAAACATTATGTCAGATTTTTAACATTCTGGAAGACTTTTTCTGCATTTGGAAATTGGATGCAACAGCAACTGACTGAATCAATTTGATGCACATATGGTGGTCTTGCCCTGAAGCTATTCAGTACTGAAGTCTGGTTAGTCTTGTAATCTATGCAAAACAAAAGTTGTGACGCTTTCTGGATTTAAAAGAAAAACAAAACATCTTTCCCCTGAAACTTCAGGTCAAAGAAGTGGTTTAGGTCGCTAATACAGACACACTCTTATTCCTGACTGCACTCGTCGAACAGATAACACCCCACCTTTCCAGCCACAGAAGACCACGTGATTCTCCTTCCCAACTGCCTTGTATTCTGAGCAGAAGCTGTGATCCTCCACATGCCTGTAGAACCACTCTGGGTTATCAAAAGCTCTCTGATGGGAAGAGGAAGACATTACAATTATTGGTCGCTGCTCCATTCATACATAAATCCATACAGGTTTGGGACCAGCAGCTAGATTCCTTTGAACCTTAAGAAAAAATAATTTACCAGGAAGTCTTCAGAGAGAGACTCAATGAAGTGAAGAGCAGGAGGCATTTCTGGTGGACCTTCTACAATTATTTAGAATAATACTGTACTGTTCCAGTTGACAGTGGAACCACTCAATACAAACTCCTGCTCTGCTTTTTGCTCTGATCCAGTGCAGTGGATCAGAGCAAAAAGGGTGCAAACTGAAGAAGCTCCTTCAAGTTAAGTGACTGCTGGTTTGGACCATTTGTTTTGGTCACATTTCACTGCCTACCTCTAGGTTAGCTATGAGTTCCACAGTCTTCATCGCCTTAGAATCTGGATGCTTCAGAACCTCACCTGCCAAAGGAAGCCCACTAGGTAGAGGCCATTCCTGGAAATACCTGCTCTCTCTGCACTGTGTCACTCACCTCACAATACTCCCAGAGGCAGAGAAAGTTCTCCTGGATCTCTGGGATAATGTTCCGGCTCTGGAAGTCCAGCTGGCAAGGCGTCAGGTCCGACTGGCTCTGCAAGGCGTGCAGTCCCCACTGCTTCAGCTTGGTGTGGTAACAGTGGAAATAAACGTGGCGGATGAGGTCTGCAGGACTCTCTGGAGCACAGAAGCCACACTCTTGCCAAAGGCAGGCATATTCTTCTGAAACACAAGAAACACAGAAACGTCTATTTGGGGCAGGTGACGGGTTTGCAGGTCCCGGGCATGAATGCTTCTGAGGAATTATCCTCCATAAACGAGATGGGGCACTGAAAGCTTTTTCCCCTCCACAGTATCTCTCTCTATTCTGTGGCAGTTGTTATTCCCTGAATAAAGGGGGAACACACTGGTTCTTCCTTCTCACGCAGATTCCACCCTGGGATGCCTTTTGAGAAACACAAATCACACTAACTTGAGAGCAGGACTCCAAAAACAGGAGGTGCAACTCGACATTTTTCAAACTTTAGAAAAGAAGACATGATTTGATAAATTTATTGAACATGTATATGCACAAGAGCTACCTAGAAATTATACTGAGTTCTCCTGCCTGGCTCCTGCACTCCCTATCTACTGCTCCATACCTCTACCTTGGTCCTTTGATCTCCCCACCATTATTTCAAAGTAGGGATAAATGGACCCCTAACACTGAGATTGGCAAAATACACACACACCCCCTTGCAATCCCAGGAAATTCATGACCCACACTCTGGCAAATCCTGAGTATTAACCAATAGTGTTATCATCAATACCAACTTCGTTGCATGCCCATTCTTGATAGCCGACACCGTCTTTACAGAAGTGTTTACAGGATGATCCTTCTGACAAATTCTTTCCTAATTAGAGTAAGCCAATGCAACTGTTGCATTGCAACTGATCTGCATTGACTCGGTCATGTCATGAGAATGGATGATGGCCGGATCCCAAAGGATCTCCTCTATGGAGAACTCGTGCAAGGAAAGCGCCCTACAGGTAGACCACAGCTGCGATACAAGGACATCTGCAAGAGGGAGCTGAAATTAAATCCGGATAAGACAGAGGCTCTCCTGGTTCGGAAATCCTCGATGCAGGTGCTGGATTATCAGCTTGCTCTGAATGGGGTTGCACTTCCCCTGAAGGAGCAGGTCCGCAGCTTGGGGGTCCACCTGGACTCGCAGCTGCTCCTGGATTCCCAGGTGGCGGCTGTGGCTAGGGGAGCCTTCGCTCAGCTTCGGCTGGTGCGCCAGCTGCGTCCGTACTTGGATCGTGCAGACCTGGCCACGGTGATCCATGCTACGCTGACATCGAGGTTAGATTATTGTAACGTGCTTTATGTGGCGCTGCCCCTGAAGATGGTTCGGAAACTGCAATTAGTGCAGAATGCGGCGGCCCGCGTGGTCACTGGAGCTAGGCGGTTTGACTCGGTCAGTCCGCTTCTCTGGGGCCTTCATTGGCTGCCCATTCGTTTCCAGGCCCAATTCAAGTTGCTGGTTTTGACCTTTAAAGCCCTATACTGCTCTGGGCCAGGCTATCTTAGAGATCGCCTACTCCCGTACAATCCGGCTCGTCCTCTCAGGTCTTCAGAGAAGGCCTTTTTACAAGTGCCACCACCCAAGGAGGTTTGTGGGGCGGCGGCAAGAAATAGGGCCTTCTCAGTAGTGGCACCAACATTGTGGAACTCCCTTCCCCTTGACTTGAGAATGGCTCCCTCTCTTGAGTTTTTTCGGCGAGGCCTGAAGACCCTGCTCTTTAAACAAGCCTTCTGATTCCATGGCCTTCTTAACTTTTTTATACATCTTTTAGTTTCTTTTTACAGGCTGGATTCCTCTATGATTTGCTGTTTTATGCTCTTTTTATTCTGACTACTGTTTTTATGGCCTCTGTTAATGTGTTTTTAATATGTTTTTATCTGTGTTAAATCATGCTTTTTAAAACTGTTTTTACATGTTGTAAGCCGCCCTGGGGTCCCTTTCAGGGAGAAGGGCGGGATACAAATAAAGTTTATTATTAATTATTATTATTATTATTATTTGAAGGCCTTAGGAGTGGACCTCAACAGGTGGGAAACCCTGGCCTCTGAGCGGCCCGCTTGGAGGCAGGCTGTGCAGCATGGCCTTTCCCAGTTTGAAGAGACACTTGGCCAACAGACCGAGGCAAAGAAGGAAGGCCCATAGCCAGAGAGACAGACCAGAGACAGACTGCACTTGCTCCCAGTGTGGAAGGGACTGTCACTCCCAAATCAGCCTTTTCAGCCACACGAGACACTGTTCCAGAACCACCATTCAGAGCGCGATACCATAGTCTTTCGAGACTGAAGGTTGCCAACAACAATGCAACTGTTTTGACAAGAAAAAGGAGGACCGAAAAGGAGGTTCGATGTGACATTTTTAACCACACCCTGTGCCCCTTACCGAGAGAATCCACCTCGTCATCCTCGTCTTTGCCGTGCAGGTGCTGCTGTAAATGCTTTGACACGTGCTCACAGAAGTCCTCCATCTTCGAGGACACAAAGCTGCACATCTCCCATTCACACTGCAGAACCAAGGCTTCTTTATTGCCCACCTTCCCAGGAGGCATGGTAAGAGGGCCTGTTGGAAGACAGAGACAGACGTGCGATCCACTAAAGTAGGTGTTCCCAAACTTTTTCGCATCGGGACCCAAAAAACTTTACCCACCATTCAAGCCTCAGTGGCTATAAAGGTTATTTGGCTATAGTGCTCCCCCCCAAGTAGCAGATTGTTTAACCTTGATGCACATGGTCTAATCTAATTGTCTAGTCTAGTCCAATTGTCAGTTTTGTGACCCACCAAAAATTGAATCATGACCCACTGGTGGGCCATGGACCCACTGCAGTAAAGAAATACCGTATATCATATTCTGACGCAAGAGATGACTATAGCCAGTCCTAGGGATTTTAACTAGAGCCTCTAAAGTCAGCAGTTTTCAACCTTTTTCATCTCAAAGCTCACCTACAAGGTGCTAAAATTGTCAAGGCATGCCATCAGATTTTTGACATAAGAACATAAGAACAGCCCCAATGGATCAGGCTATAGGCCCATCTAGTCCAGCTTCCTGTATCTCACAGTGGCCCACCAAATGCCCCAGGGAGCACACCAGATAACAAGAGACCTGCATCCTGGTGCCCTCCCCTGCATCTGACATAGCCCATTTCTAAAATCAGGAGGTTGTACATGCACATCATGGCTTGTAACCCGGAATGGATTTTTCCTCCAGAAACTTGTCCAATCCCCTTTAAAGGCGTCCAGGCCAGATGCCATCAATTGACGCCAGACGATTGACAAGATACACTGCACTGCTGTTGGAGGCTCACATCCCCCAAATAGCCTTACTAATAAACAACCCTCCCCCAAACTCTTGCGGCACAGCTACAGACCATTCATGGCTGATTCGAAAATCACTGCTCTAGGAATTTCCAACATCACATTTTTGTTAGGAAAAACAAATCTTCCATAATCACTTCAGCCAGAGCCGGCAATCCTACACACAACCATCACTGTAGGAGCACAGCAGTTATCCGATGTCTGTATCTGCCCCTTTCCTCTGCTTCTTCTTCTTCTTCCTCATCACAGGACTATTTCAGTATTAAATTCTGACCACTTGCATCAAGGCCAGGCAAGGAACCCACATCCCTATTCAGCAAAGCACTGATTCCAGCCATCCACACACATGCCTCCTGGGAGTAAAGTCCCACTGAACCCCACAGGGCTTACCCCAGGGTAGACATGTCTAAGTTTTGCACTGTGTGGTTATTAATAAAAGATATGTAAATATTATCTACACATTACATAGGGAAATAAATACTACAATAAAAATTTTTGGGGTTGTTTTGCCTCCCCCAAAACACCCCCTCCTCTACCACCACAAGAAGCTAAGAAGAGCCCTGCCGAATCAGGTCAAAGGCCCATCTAGTCCAGTGGCCCACCAGATGCCTCAGAGAGCACACAACACAAGATACCTGTATCCTGTTCCAACTGCCTTGCAAAAGGCATTCAGAGATAGCCTATTTCTAAAACCAGGAAGTTGCACATACTCACCACATGCACATACCCATCAGGGCTTGTGACCTGTGATGGGTTTTTCCTCCATCAATCTGTACAATCCCCTTCTCAAGCACCCAGGCCAAATGTCATCCTGATGTCCCGTGGCAAGGAGTTCCACAGACCAATGACATGCATATACCCATCAGGGCTTGCGACCTGTGATGGGTTTTTCCTCCATCAATCTGTACAACCCTTTTCTCAAGCATCTAGGCCAAATGCCATCCTCACGTCCTGTGGCAAGGAGTTCCACAGCCTAATGACATGCACATACCCATCAGGGCTTATAACCGTGATGGACTCCTCCTCCATCAATTTGTCCAATCCCCTTTTAAAGGCATCTAGGCCAGTTACCAGCACCACATACTGTGGTAAGGAATTCCACAGACTAATGACATGCTGGGTAAATAAATATTGTATCTAAATAAACAAAACAACAACAGCAACAACAATGTGCAATTATACAGGCCTACAAAATTGAGGGTCAGAAAAGTTTTTCCCAAACTTTATGGTGGTTTGATATGAATTTGGGGTGCCGATTCCAAAAATGGCATCCGTTTTTCCCTATCACGTCTAGTTTTGGAGATATAGTACAGCCTCATTCGTGAATGGTTCAAGCAGCTTCCTCATGAGGAAGCTGCTTGAACCACTCACGAATGAGGCTGTACTATATCTCCAAAACTAGACGTGAGAGGGAAAAATGGGTGCCATTTTTGGAATCGGCACCCCAAATATACCCAGGAATTGGTGTAACATTTAAGGAAGCAAAATGCGTGTTTCCCTGTGTTGTTTGTAAATAGAATATAATTTAATAATATAGTAAATTATATGTAAATGTGCAATTATTTATATATTATATAGGAAATAAATAAAACACCAAATATATACCTACACACACATACCACACATACATACATATACACACACACTACATATATACACACACACATACATGTACACAAATACATACACACATATATATACATACAAGTTGTGTGTATTTATATACAGATAGATATAGGCATGAATTGTTATATTGAAAAAAGCTTCTCTTGACCTTTGCCTTTTGCCCCCCAAAGCCCCCTATACAATACCTGGCCCCAGAGCAGAGCTCCCCCAGCCAGCGCAAGGCCCCCCGGGCAGAGGTCCCCTCGCCCCGCCCGCCCTCCAGGGCCCCGAGGGACGGCGCCGGACCTCGCAGGGCCTCCCGCACCCCCCGCGCTCGAGAGCCCCGGAGCCGGCCTCGGCCCCCCGCCTGGCAGTAGAGGCTTCGGGGCGCGCACCAGGCCCCGTCTCCATAGTTACCGTCCATCCCCTCCAAGTTCCAGCCGGCCGCCAACTTCGCTCACCCGTCCGCTCGCGCACGGGCGGGGCTCGGCGCGCCTCAGCCAATGGTAACTCCGGCGGCGGGCCGAGCAGCCAATCGCCGAGCGGGGGCGGGACTTGTGCGGGCTGTCAAAACACAGAGGGAGGCTGGGTGTTGGGTCCGACTGGAAACCCAACGCCCGGCGCTGAGGTTCCGGGTACACTGAGAGACCTCAGGGAGCTCTTGCACTGGCCCTGGGTGGTTGCTGCCCACTGGCTGGGCGATCAGAGCAGCACATGAAGCAGATTTCACTGCACATGATGCACATTTGCATGTGATACAAGTTTGCAGATTTGCACAAAACGCAAATGCAAATTGACACAAAAATGCAAATTGACACAAATTTGCATGATATGCAGATCTTTTGCACATGATGCATATTATGGCATATAATTGCACATTATGCATATTATTTGCATATTATGCAGATTTATTATGTGAATTTGCACATTATTTATTTGCAAATTTGCATATTATTCAAGTTAGGGCACAATTCCAACCAGGTCTACTCAGAAGTAAGTCCTATTTTATTCAATGGGGCTTACTCTCAGGAAACTGTGGTTAGGATTGCAGCCTTATTGTGTTGATTAAGCAAGTTCAGTGATTAACTGGGAGCAGGGACACAAAGCAGCACTTCCTGCATTTCCATTCCAGTTGTTTTTATTTTACTGATAAAACTTTATATAAAACTTTATAAACTGACAAAACTTTATAGCCCTCCCTTCCCAAGCTCATAAAGCACTTGATCCAAAATGAAGTGCTCTTGCAATGCTTTCATTTTCAAAATAAGTGTGTTGATGTATATAACCTGGTGACTCAGTGGTTCTCAAAACATTTTAGCACAGAGACCCACTTCTGAGAGTCTGCTGGGACCCCACCGGAAGTGATGTCATTAACCTGGAAATGATGTCATGGCCAAAAGTGACATTATCAAGCAGGAAAAATGTTTAACACCCCATATGACAAAATCAAACCAATTAAGGGCCCAATCCTATCCAACTTTCCAGTGCCATAGTAGGTATGTCCAAGCTCTTGCTTTAGAGGCAGGCTGCCTCTGGTTGCCAGATGCAGGGGAGGCACATGAACTCAGGTTGTGTCTGTTGTCTTGTGCGCTCCCTGGTGAGCCACTGTGAGATACAGGAAGCTGGACAAAATGGGCCTTTGGCCTGATCCATCGGGGCTCTCCTTATGTTCTTATGTCAGTGCAGTTGTGTCAATTGGATATGTGCTGCATTCTGTGGTGGGGAGAGAGTCACAGAGGCCTCCGCAAAGTATGGGAACACCTGTTCCCTTATCTTAGGGTTGCGTTGTGGCTGCACCAGTGCTGGAAGGTTGGATAGGATTGGGCCCTAAATAATTAACAGTTTAAAATAATTATAAATAATTTAAAATGGAGAAGAACTCTCCTAATCCTCCCAAGCATCTACTGATCTGCTTTAAAAAAATTCTCCAAGCATCTTAAAGGCTGCAATCCTATCCACACTTACCCAGGAGTAAGCCCCATTGACTATCATTGTTAAAAGCATATACAGAGTAGCCTGTTAAAAGTACAGGTCTGTCACATTTCCCCAAATGCAGTCACATGCCATGGGAGCATCAAGTCTAATATATTCAAAATAAAATTCACATTGAAATGAATGGGGACCCACCTGAAACTGGTTCGCCACCCACTTCATGGGTCTCGACTCATAGTTTGAGAAATACTGTGGTAACTTATGGGCACTCCAGCCAGTAGGTGACTCAACCTGACATTTCAGAGAATGCCAGCAGGGACACAACCTTGGTCCTGTGTTCTGCACTGCTCAGACCTGGAACCAATGAAGGACCAAGCCATAGAAATATGGCTGCATTGCTTTCTCCATCTGCCCCAGAGGAATCTACCTGTGGTAGAGCTAGTCGCCATCAAGACAACATGACACAACCTCCAGTCTGGTTTGTGCAGCCTTTTTCACTATAGCTTTATCACTTTAAGACTGAGCTTGCCTAGTCTTCCACAGCACACGTTACCTGTAGGGTTACCTGTACAGTACAGAAGTGTACTCAGGACGCAAGCTCTGTAGACCTGGATCTTGGTATGTTCCGTCAGCTTCTTGTTGGACCAGACTCTCTTTGTGAGTCTGGAAAACGTGGTAGCTGCTTTACCGATGCGCTTGTTTAGCTCGGTATCGAGAGAATGAGTGTCGGAGATCGTTGAGCCAAGGTACACAAAGTCATGGACAACCTCCAGTTCATGCTCAGAGATTGTAATGCAGGGAGGTGAGTCCACATCCTGAACCATGACCTGTGTTTTCTTCAGGCTGATTGTCAGTCCAAAATCTTGGCAGGCCTTGCTAAAACGATCCATGAGCTGCTGGAGATCTTTGGCAGAGTGGGTAGTGACAGCTGCATCGTCGGCAAAGAGGAAGTCACGCAGACATTTCAGCTGGACTTTGGATTTTGCTCTCAGTCTGGAGAGGTTGAAGAGCTTTCCGTCTGATCTGGTCCGGAGATAGATGCCTTCTGTTGCAGTTCCAAAGGCCTGCTTCAGCAGGACAGCGAAGAAAATCCCAAACAAGGTTGGTGCAAGAACACAGCCCTGCTTCACTCCGCTTCGGATGTCAAAAGGGTCTGATGTGGAGCCATCGAAGACATCGAAGACAACATGGACTCTTCGCTCACAACAGGAGAGGAAACTGAACGCATTCCACATGCGCTGCCTCCGACGCATCCTCGGCATCACCTGGCAGGACAAAGTTCCAAACAACACAGTCCTGGAACGTGCTGGAATCCCTAGCATGTATTCACTGCTGAAACAGAGACGCCTGCGTTGGCTTGGTCATGTCGTGAGAATGGATGATGGCCGGATCCCAAAGGATCTCCTCTATGGAGAACTCGTGCAAGGAAAGCGCCCTACAGGTAGACCACAGCTGCGATACAAGGACATCTGCAAGAGGGATCTGAAGGCCTTAGGGATGGACCTCAACAAGTGGGAAACCCTGGCCTCTGAGCGGCCCGCTTGGAGGCAGGCTGTGCAGCATGGCCTTTCCCAGTTTGAAGAGACACTTTGCCAACAGTCTGAGTCTAAGAGGCAAAGAAGGAAGGCCCATAGCCAGGGAGACAGACCAGGGACAGACTGCACTTGCTCCCGGTGTGGAAGGAATTGTCACTCCCGGATTGGCCTTTTCAGCCACACTAGACGCTGTGCCAGAACCACCTTTCAGAGCGCGATACCATAGTCTTTCGAGACTGAAGGTTGCCAATACAAAAAAAAAATACCTGTACAGGTACCTCTGTACAGAAGTACCTCTATCTTTAACCATTGAAAAGAAGAGGGAATTTTGGCAGGTGCTGCTATGCTGAGCTGCACCTGCCAAAATTCCCTCTTCTATACAATGGTTAGAGGCACTCTCTCCCCCTTTGTATCTGGCAACCCTAATTAACTGTGACTATTTTTTAGTAATCATGCAGCTTTTTAGTATTTTGCAGTTTGGCTGCAAAATGAGAGTGATTTTGGGTATACGCCAAGTGCCCAACCCAGGCGCTCTTCATGTATACCCCAAGCCTATGCATATTTATTCTGAAGTAAGTTCCACTGAGTTAAATGGGGCTCACAAGCAGCTCAGCGTGCCGGCATTGCATTCTGTCTCCATTCCTTCCTGGAATGGTTGCAGGTGAAGCAATCTAGTTGTAGTTAGCTACAGGGAATTCAGATCTCAACTGAGAACAAATCCATTTTGCTTTTCATTGAAATATGACAAAGTGTAAAAACATCCTTCTCTGTGCTGCAACATGATATATGGTGTTTGGCACTGCAGGTAAAAGCTGCATCCAAGAAGGAAAATGGTACTGGCATTTCTGTAAATAGCTCCTCTTAGTACGAGTAAATAGTAAATAGTACCCCAGCTGTACTTCCCCACTAAGGCAAACACGAATCATTTGGCAAGGCATCAAGTCCTTGGTTCATGGTAAAAGATAATGTTATTTAGGATAATTGGCAGGGATCAGCCTTGCCTGACTTGAGAATGTGATAACCCTAAATTCTAAAAATTTTGAGCATATACATTTCATTTCAGCTCTGTTCTAAAGGAAGATGCAAGGAATGACTTTTTTCCCATCAATAAATTATTAGGACTTGTCAAAATAATAAAAAAAAAAATAGAAAAGGAGAAGAATTGTAACATGGAACAAAACCTAAAATGTTAAATGCTCAGGACCCAATCCTATCCAACTTTCCAGCACCGGTGCAGCCTCAATGCAGCTCTGAGGTAAGGGAACAAATGTTCCCATACATACAAGATGCAGTGCGTGCCCCATTGGCATGGCTGCACTGGCACTGGCACTGGAAAATTGGATAGGATTGGGCTCTCAGAAGTGTAAAACCTGCCCATGGATCAAACAAGAAACTGTGCACATGTAATAGGATGAAAGCTTTTTGGCAGTTCCTGTTGTTAAGGAATTGGGAAAACCCCTGCCGATTTACCGCAAATCATCCAGTGATCAATCAATAGATCCCAATTTGCTCTGCACTGTAGTGTAGTTAGCATAAGATCTAACCAGGTCTAACATTTAAAAAGGCCCTGCAGATGCTCTGGATAAAGCTCTCCCCCAGAGACACATCCAGATAGGACTTCAGTATCCATGGGAATTCCATTCCCGGACCCCTGCAGATACCCCTGCAGGACCCCTGCAGATAACAAGATCCTCAGGGGGTCTCTTAGAGGACCTCCGAATGAGACTGGGAGTGTCTTCTGGTCACGTCTGAAGGTGTTCTGAGGTGTTGGGAGGCCAAATGCAATCTCCATACAACTCAGAACGCATCCCAGAGGGTTCTTTGGTTGCACTTACCGGGGTAGGTTTTTTCAAAGGAGGTTGGGTGAGGCTCCTCAGTTGTGGGTTTGGAACGTGTGATAAGTAATTCTGGGGGTTCTGAACCTGCAGATGAGGCAGTCTCACAATATTTTCCTCTGTTCTCATTGATTCTGTAGACCAGTGGTTCTCGCACATTTAGCACCGGGACCCACTTTTTAGAATGAGAACCTGTCAGGACCCACCGGAAGTGATGTCAGGACCAGAAGTGATATCATCAAGCAGGAAAATTTTAAAAAATACTAGACTGCAATCCTTCCCAGGATTAAATCCCATTGACTATCATTGTTAAAAGAATATACATAGTAGGTTGTTAGAAGTACAGGTCTGTAACATTTCCCCAAATGCAGTCACATACCATGGCAGCATCAAGTCTAATATATTAAAAATAAAATATTGCAATGAATGGGGACCCACCTGAAATTGGTTCGCGACCCACCTAGTGGTTCCCGACCCACAGTTTGAGAAACACTGCTGTAGACAACTGAGGGCCCGATCCTATCCAACGTTCCAATGCAGTAATGCCAATGGGGCATGCACTGCATTCTGTGGTGGGAGAGAGGGAAGTAATGGAGGCCTCCTCCAGGTAAGGGAACATTTGTTCCCTTTCCTCGGGGCTGCAGTCTGGCTGCATCAGCACTAGAAAGTTGGCTAGGATACTGCTTATCAATTTTTATGATAACCCAAGCAGAAGAGCTTGGGACAGCCCAAGAGTCTGGGACATCAGCATTCCAGGTATGTGTGACTCAAGCCATAGCGTTCCATATGGAGAGTTTTATTTATGTTTTATCTGTAAACGAGCGCTTCACTGAAGCCTTTTAATTTTTTTTTTCGCTCGTCAAGTGTCCTCTTGATCCAGTGAAAGAGCCTTTTTTTTCCATGCTTCTCGCCAACCATGCAAATTCCTTCTAAACGGACATCAAAGGATTTGCATGTACCCAAATCCGAGGCAAGCTATTTCGGAGGCATCGCCTAAATTGTGGAGAAAGGCCATTTCCGCCAGGCTCCAATCAAACCTGACCAGGGCATACCTGGAGCTGCATCCTCATTCTCCAATGGACGTCTCATGAGCACTCATCCCCAGAACAGCCCTGCGGAAGGCCAAAGGAGGAGCCGTTGCTGTTAATCATGGAAACTGGTAGGTGTTGCTGATTCAGCCTGCAACCATTTTTCTGGGATTTTAAGTGAAAGCTTAATTAAAAAAGCAAATAGAAAATGTAAGGGCAGCATCGACTGCCTCCATCCATGCATGGCATCAAACAGTAATAGGGAACATCCAGTGATGCTCTTCAGTGCCGGCTGTTTGGTGAAGAGATTTAGCTACGAGCACACCTTGCTCCAGCCATGACTTGACTAGGGGGCCTTAGGCAAGCTCTTTTCACCAGCCTCAGCTCTTCCATCTGCAGAATGGAGAGAATAATACTGATCTCTCTTACAGAGCTGTTATATGGATGGCTGAACTAATCTGTACAAAATGCCCCGGACACTCGAAAAGTGTTTGTTGGTATAGCACAGACAGGGCAGTAAAATCAGGACTTCCCCATTTTGAATCTCGCCTGGGCCATTAAATTCACTCCCTGGCCTTAAGGGAAGCCACAAGTCTCTCAGCTGCAGCTGTAATAGGGGGGTGGTTCACACAGGGTTGTTGTAATGGTTGCAGGGATGGGCAACTTGACTCATACTCAAGTCACCAAACATGTGTTTTCCTGGACTCATGTGGACTCGAGTCACGTGTTTTGAAACCGGAAGTGACTTGGGACTTTTTCTTGGGAACAAGTCGAGATTCTAAAACCTGGGCTCCTAAGGAACCGATTGGTGCTTTCTGCACTGCTGCCCTCACTCAAAGAACAGCAGCGCTTTTGTTTACAGATGGGATGTGGGCATCAGGGGAGTGTTAAATGAGAACACTCTCTCTCTCTCTCTCTCTCTCTCTCTCTTTCTCTCTCTCACACACAACACACTGCCAGCAGCTCCATTTTTTTCTGCAAAGCGGTGCTTAACTCATTTATCAAAAAGACTCTGACTTGTATGAAACAGAGTCCCAAAAAGGCTCTGGCTTGTGCACGAGTCGAGACGGGGCGGGACTTGGAACCTGACTTGAATCTCACCGCCATGGACCAGCACATCCCTGAATGATTGCATTGAGATCATTTATGTGACACTCTTCATATATTCAAAAGCACAATTCAATTATTATTATTATTATTATTATTATTATTATTATTATTATTATTATTACAATATACTGTACATGTTGGGGATTACCACATCTGCATGATTTAATCATCCGAACAGATCTCTTACCTGTTCTGGAGACCTGCCTGGTTGACACTGCATGGTGGTTGTTGGCCCAGCTAACTTTGACTGGGCTCTCACTGCCAAATCAGCCTCTGGTTCGTACTCAGGGAGGTGGAGTTGCAATCATTTGTAGAGACACACGACATCTGATACGTGCAATGTATAGATCATTGCTTGTAGACAGCTATTGCTCTAAGCTGCTGGTGCTTTTTTTTTTAAAAAGACAACAATCCAGACTTATTGTTTAGGACATTTGAATAGAAACTCCGGTGTAGAAAAAGAAAAATTAAACAGAAAAAGCATTTGAGCCAACCTATTTGGGGATGTATTAGGGATTTGAAATTAGGGAGAGTTTGGAGGACAGATGACAAATTCCCAGGCTGAGAAGGATAAAACTCTGAAACAGCACAGAGGTGCCACCCATAAAGTCACCCTTGTGTAGCTGTCTCATGGGGGTTACAATTTGAATCAGGACTGCACCATGGAGTTAGGGGTACCATACCTGCTCAACCAGTCAGTATAGAGGCTGGTTGACTGCTGTGAGGTGAAGACAGTACAGTTTCCAAAGGTGTAGAGAGAGAACATCTGCCTTGATGCATGTAGCCTCCAGATGAAAGGAAGCATTTGTAGTTCTGTTTTCAAAGTGAGATCTCTGTCATTTCTAAGAACTACTTGCTGTACAATTTCACACATTCCCCAACCGGTGCTAGCAACAATTTTATAAATGCCATTAAAAAAAATCTAGGAGACAACCAAAACATCTGCTATAGTATTTAAAAGAGAACAACTTTATCATGTTATACAGAGGCCCAATAGCATTGTTCTTATGCATTTCTGCCCAGATCACAGGTGTACACATTTGTTCCCTGTTGTGTATATGCAACGTTGGGCAAAAATGGCTTAAATGCCACCTTTCAAGGCTTCTTGGTACAACTGAAACGGGAAGTGGCAGACAGCTAGAAATATTACAGTCACCCCCCCCCCCATCACACATCTAAGCTCTCAAAAGCATTCTGCAGGAGTGACATCTCCACCCTAAACAACACAATCTGTGCGGGGGGGGGGGGGGACCCTCAAATGCCAACCCGAAAAAATGGCTAAATTTGGAAAGGTGAATCAGAATTTGAAAAGATCAAGCAGTCCCCCTGTGGGGCAGTCGTGTTTGTTTTGGCCCAGGAAATGCTCATCTTTTTTGTTTTCGAAAGGATTAAGGCCACCATCAGTTCCTGGCTGTAACATTTGACTAAAAGCTCTCCCCAGCCCCACACTGGTGTCCACAGGTGCAGGTTCTTTCCATGGGCAGATCCCAGTGGGAAGGGAAAAAAGGCAAGCTGGCTCATTATCCTAGACTGGCTCAGGCAGGGCAGGGCACACATGAAAGCAAACCATACAAACAAGGGGTAGATTGAAAGGCACGGCTCCAACAGATGCAGAAGACAGCCACGGGCATTTCTGGAGGCTGAAAAAAAATCCTCTTTGTTACAGAGGGCCAGCACACGGTTATGGAATGGGGGAATTATCTAGCCAGAGATGTGCGACGCATTGCTACATCAAATGTTCTCTTGATCAACGTACCACCCCCTAATGCTGCTCATTCTTCCAGAGACAGCTATTATTATTTAGCAAACATTTAAATCAATTTGCTATTAAAAGGAGACAGAACCCAAAAAACAAGCAAACAAACTCCAGTGTCTGAAAATCACAAGCATTCAAATGGTATTCAGGAACTGTTCAAACAATTGGCGAAACCAAACCAGCAACCACAAAAGGGCAGGCTGCGGTCTTATAAACTAGCAAAAATCAAGGCTCTTTGAGGACAAGTGTCTTGCAGTGGCATAGCTAGAGGGGGGTGCAAAGCACTAGGTTTTGCAGGGGGCCTCTCTGCAGAGTGCAAGCATCCCCACCCCTTCAAAGCCATTCCAGGTGGTGGGTGCGAAATGGAGGTATTTGCCTCTTCTCTAGGTCTTCTCTGGCATTCTTCTCTATTTTGCTCCCCTGCCTGGCATGGCTCCGAAGGGAAGGGGAGAGGCCACTTGCACACTGCAGTGAGGATCCCTGCAAAACTTAGCGCTTTGCACCCCCTTTGCCTACACCACTGTGCAGTAGACAAGGCACTGGCCTCTGAACCAGGAAGTCTGTTGCTTAAAGCTTACCTCTGCTATGAACTTGTGAGAGGTGGCCTGATATACAGGAAGCTGGACTAGATGGACCTTTGGCCTGATCCAGCAAGGTTCTTCTTATGTTCGTATGATGATACCTTATTTCTCTGCCCCCTGCTCTCTTACTTCCTTCAAACCCCTTCTTAAAACCCACCGTTCCTTGCTGTCTCCCTTGTAACATCTAGTTTGTGCGCACCTTGGGGCAGAGAATTATTGCTTCATTTTTTTGGTAAAGTCCCATGTGGATGGGGAGCACTCTCTGTGCATGTGGATTGTGGCCTTAGCTGCAAATAATGCACTGGACACTTGGAAGTGCAATGCCCTGGACTGCATTGAAGATAAATGCAAGGCATTATTATTATTTATCTGCAGTGGCTCATTGGGTAAGTTGATAGAATAGACTTTTTTCCCAAGCAGAGAGATGTGGGCAAGGTCGCTTCCCCAGGGAGGGCATCAGCCCACAGTAAGTGGCACCAGCATTTTCCATCTTTGCAGCTCAAACTTCCCTTGAGTGAAGAACTCTCTGCTGGCCTTCCAGAACATCTTGCTTCCCGAATATCTTGCTAAGATGTTCTTAGCAAGAACATCTCAATGTTCCTTTCAGCCGGTCAGTTTCAAAAAGGTATGTCACGGGGGCTTATACCATTGTGCATAGGAGAGCAAAAATTAGGGGAAATAATGCTTCCTGAGCATTTCAAATGAAAGGAAGGAACTGTATTTCGTTCCGAGAAAGTTTTTCACTGTTTGCCTAGACCTCTATAGGCTGTTTGCTTTGGCCGGTTTCTTAGAAAATGGGTACTTAGCAAGAAATAGACTAATTGACAGCAAAAGATATATTAATGTAAATCCATATAAACTACTGCTTGGGTTCTCATCACTTAAAAGAATCTTATCAAACAGGAGCAGCCAACTAATTGGCAAGAGCTGGTGCAAGCAAGATATGATGAGAAGCTGTGGGTTTCTGCAGAAGGCACTGCATCAGAGTGGCCAGCTGTGGTGGAGGTCATGTGTTTTTAGCTCCACTTCTTAAGAAAACCAGCCCATGAGTTTTTAGATTCTAGAAATGAACTATGTCAGAATGCCAGATGCAAGGGAGGGCACCAGGATGCAGGTCTCTTGTTATCAGGTGTGCTCCCTGGGGCATTTGGTGGGCCGCTGTGAGATACAGGAAGCTGGACTAGATGGGCCTATGGCCTGATCCAGTGGGGCTGTTAGGACGTTGATGAAACAGCAGGAAATTCCTCCTTTTTTGGCTCATGGAGCATTCATAAATACAACTACCAGCAGGCTGAAGATGGGTAGATCCTCCTTAGTGAACCCAGTCAGCCGTCTATCCACCGGCAATTAATCACTCTGATGATCAATTGCCAGTAAACAAAGAACAACTGCCCTCTGGACTGAGTCTCTCCAAAGTCCCAAGGAAACACTAAAGGTGTGTTCTATAGAAATGGGCTATGTCAGAATGCCAGATGCAAGGGAGGGCACCAGGATGAGGTCTCTTGTTATCTGGTGTGCTCCCTGGGGCATTTGGTGGGCCGCTGTGAGATACAGGAAGCTGGACTAGATGGGCCTCTGGCCTGATCCAGTGGGGCTGTTAGGAGGTTGATGAAACAGCAGGAAATTCCTCCTTTTTTGGCTCATGGAGCATTCATAAATACAACTACCAGCAGGCTGAAGATGGGTAGATCCTCCTTAGTGAACCCAGTCAGCCGTCTATCCACCGGCAATTAATCACTCTGATGATCAATTGCCAGTAAACAAAGACCAACTGCCCTCTGGACTGAGTCTCTCCAAAGTCCCAAGGAAACACTAAAGGTGTGTTCTATAGAAATGGGCTATGTCAGAATGCCAGATGCAAGGGAGGGCACCAGGATGAGGTCTCTTGTTATCTGGTGTGCTCCCTGGGGCATTTGGTGGGCCGCTGTGAGATACAGGAAGCTGGACTAGATGGGCCTCTGGCCTGATCCAGTGGGGCTGTTCTTATGTTCTTAAACTACAATTCCCAGGAAGCCTTGCAGGTCTCTTGTTATCTGGTGTGCTCCCTGGGGCATTTGGTGGGCCGCTGTGAGATACAGGAAGCTGGACTAGATGGGCCTATGGCCTGATCCAGTGGGGCTGTTCTTATGAAATGAGGAGACACCCTCTCCTAAAAATGGGGAGTACACCTGAAATATGGCTGGCTGCTGGAAAGATGCGTGCTGGCTGTTATATAGGGCAGTGGCATCACTGGGGTTTGTGTCACCCCCATGATGGACCTCTTTCCATGCAGTGGGTGGGGCAATGTAGCATCACACCACCCCACTGATTTTTTGGCTTTAACTTTTGATAGAATAGAGATATTTCAGCACGGTTTGTTTTATTGGATTCCACATGGAATGACGCATTGAATGATACATAACGTGATGGTATTATTAAAAAATACCAAGATTCAAATAATTTTGGTCACTAGTGGTGTCACCCCCCCCGTGTGTGTCACCCAGTGCTATCTAAACTCCCCTCACTCCCTAGCAATGCCACTGACACCAAGCATTCACATTGCCCCTTTCCCATAAGCTCAGGTCTCAGTGCACCAGAAGGCTGCTACCTTGGAAAAGAGACTGGAAACAAGGGATCTTTGAAACCAATATAAGAAAACAAACAGTTGACCAAAAGCTGCCATATTATAACATTACAACAGATTAAAATCACAGCCAGAAGGTGTTCATCAAATGCTCGGCTGGATAAAAATATTTCAACAGCCTTTCTAAAAGCAGGAAGGGGGCAGCCTGCAAGGTTACAAACCATCTTTTAGATGCCCATTTAATATTTTGGCCTCAGGTTTGGTACTGGGTATTTCATTATATGAACCAGGTTTTTTGAGCCAGATGTGATACATTTTCTTCTGTTGAGTCTCACTTCTAAGTCTCCACTTATGGATCTGCCTGACTCTGTCCCTAGCTCCATTAAAATAAAAATGTTCATTTATTTATTTGTTATATGTATATACCCCACTTTTCAGCCAGTATTGGGTCTCAAAGCAGCTGACAATTAAAACCTCTGCCAAGAAACAAAATGATTAGGAATTTCTTGATATGTGTGGGGCATTCTCTTTTGGCCCCTATCTGTTGGTATTATTTTTCTCCCACATTTTTATACCACCCTTCCTCCAAAGAGCTCAGGGTGGTTATACATGGTTCCTTCCCTCCTTTTGTCCTCACAAGAACCTGTGAGGTAGGTGAGGCTGAGTGATAGCAAGTAGCCCAAGATCACCCAGAAAGTTTCATAGCTGAGTGGGGATTTGAACCTGGATCTTCCTGGTCTATGACTCCTGAACCACTACACCACCCTGACCCTGGTAGTCCGTCCCAGTTCCAGGCCCTTCCCTGCTGAAGGAGCTGCAGTGAACTACATGGCTGAGAGGGATTCAGGCCTTGCAAATTTGGGCTTCATCAGTTGTCAAGATTTCCCCGGCAGATCTCAAGGAAGACATCCTAGTTCAGTGTAAGAGCACAAGTTTTGGATGCATGAGACTTTGGATATGACCTCTGGTAGCATCTCATGCTAAAAGTATCTCAAACAGCAACACTGGGAGAGACCTTTCTCGGACGCTGTAGAGAGATGCGGCCGAACTGAGCAGGAAATCTCAGGAAAGATTTGCCATTGGGCTATTGGAGCTTCTTTCCCTTTGATGGTCCCCCTGGTGACATGTCCTCCTTTTGTTCAGTCCCCGCAGACTACAGCAAGCGAGTTTATCAAGGAGTGCGGGTGAAGCACACCGTCAAGGACCTGCTGGCTGAAAAGCGTTCCAGGCAGACCAGCAGCTCGCGGTTTAATGTAAGTCAGTGTTCTGGACACAGGGAGAATGTGTGAACTCCAGACATGGTCCATGACCTTAGCTGGGAATTGATTTTTTTCCCCCTCAAAAACTTTAAAATGAAATGACTTATAAGGAAACACCTTTACGCGAGGACTTGCTATAAAGCCAAGAATATTTCCTGCACAAATGATCCATTAGCTTTTGGGGTGAAACCAGGAGGTAAGACAGATTTTCAGGAGTTCATGGCCACATCAAGTCATGTGCTGCACCAGAAGATGTCAGCTCCAGTGGCATAGCTAGAGGGGGTGCAAAGCACTAAGTTTTGCAGGGAGTCTCACTTTGGCGTGCAAGCATCCCCTCCCCCTTCAGAGCCATTCCAGGCCATGAGAACAAAACAGAGGCATTGCCTCCATCTTGCTCTCAGGGCCTGAAATGGCTCCAAAGGGGAGGGGCCACTTGCTTAGGGGTCACTTGCATGCCATGGTGAAGCTCCCTGCAAAACTTAGTGCTTTGCACCCCCTCTAGCTATGCCACTGGTCAGCTCTCCAAAGGCAAGCTGAGGTCTGACCAGTGAATCCTAGTACAAGCTGGATGTTTAGTAAAGCACCCGAAACGATACCCACACTGATTAGCTCTTCTGTGGATTCTGATTTCAGATATTCTCAAAATGATATGATTGCAACTGATATCGTTTCATAGCTGACATTTAAGGGCATGTCATATTTGACAGCATTTGCCATGTTGCTTTATGCAATGTTGCTTCGTATTTGACAGAGATGGATGGCCGACGTTCAGTGGTGTTTAGTGGTTAGCTGTATTGAGAGTCAAGATGCAGTGGTTTATAGTATTTGACAGTCCGTGCATCGTTGACATGCAATGGCATGCAGCATTTAGCAACTAATAACATGTGCAATTCGTATTTTGAGGCTTGCCAAAACAATCAAGAGATTCCAAACAACTGAAAGCATTTTGACTTTAGAGGGAAAATGTCACTTCAAAAAAAAAAAAATGCAAAGTAACATTTTAAATTGCATAGTCAAAGTGACATTTTCCCTCCGGCAGTAATCCTTAGAACACCCTTGGAAGGTAGGTCATCACCCCCCTGTTGGCAAACGGAGAAGAGCATCTTGCCGAAGGCAGCTAGCCCATTGTTGAGGCAGGAACTAAACAGGGGGACTTCCTGGTTCACAGCTTTTGTCTCCACGCCAATATACTACAGTAACTATCAATAAACTTGTTCAACTTAATCCGAAAGCTACAGTACAAGACAAACTTCCTTGTTTGCACAGACAGGCTTTGGTTAGGCTTATCATGCATATTCCCCCCCCCCCCCAATACATACACACACAGAGTTGTCACAAAACAGATACCACAGCCCCAAGGCAAAGAGAAGGTGAGTGAGCATGACCCAGGAGAGTGAGGAAGAAGGAGCCATCGTTTCCCCAGAACTGATCTTTGGCATACAGTTAAAAGCTTCCTGTCTGGCCAAACACAGCCCCCTTTGTAGCAGAGGCATTTGGAGCAGGCTTGAGCCATCTGGGGGTGAGCGAATGGACTTGAGTTCTCTGAAGGCCCGGCCTTTATTCTCTCCAAATAATCATTTCAGTCTCATTTGCACTGCGATGATATATGAGTTTTTTTTTTATTTCCCAGGAGCTTGTAAAAGTGTTTCATTTGCACCCAGGGCTTGTCCAGGGAGTCATTTAAGAAAGGCAGTTCTCCATTCCCCCCTTGGGATTATTCCTCCAGAGCACTTCTATGCCTAGTCAGCTTAGGGTACAATCCTAACCAGGTCTACTCAGAAGTAAGTCCTATTGCGTTCAATGGGACTTACTCCCAGGAAAGTGAGGTTAGGATTGCAGCCTTAGTGGTTCTACACACCCTTACACCATAATCCTGAGCATGTCTGCTCAGAAGTAAGTCCCACTTATTTCAATGGGACTCATTCCTAGGTAAGTGTAGTTTGGGTTGCAACCTTAGTGATTATTATTATGGTCAAAGAAATTGGCCTGTGTGTGTGTTGGGGGGAGAGTAACAGCAGGTTCTTTGCATCTGTCTTCACGGCAGAAGACCTTGGGCAGATACCGCTGCCCGAACGGCCCCTCCTGACCGAGGAGTTAAGTCAGATAGAGGTTAAAAGAGAAGATGTTTCAGACCTCATTGATAAATTAAAGATCAATAAGTCACCGGGCCCTGATGGCATACACCCAAGGGTTATTAAGGAATTGAAGAATGAAGTTGCAGATCTCTTGACTAAGGTATGCAACTTGTCCCTCAAAACGGCCACGGTGCCAGAAGATTGGAGGATAGCAAATGTCACGCCTATTTTTAAAAAGGGAAAGAGGGGGGACCCGGGAAACTATAGGCCGGTCAGCCTAACATCTATACCGGGTAAGATGGTGGAATGCCTCATCAAAGATAGGATCTCAAAACACATAGACAAACAGGCCTTGCTGAGGGAGAGTCAGCATGGCTTCTGTAAGGGTAAGTCTTGCCTCACAAACCTTATAGAATTCTTTGAAAAGGTCAACAGGTATGTGGATGCGGGAGAACCCGTGGACATTATATATCTGGACTTTCAGAAGGCGTTTGACACGGTCCCTCACCAAAGGCTACTGAAAAAACTCCACAGTCAGGGAATTAGAGGACAGGTCCTCTCGTGGATTGAGAACTGGTTGGAGGCCAGGAAGCAGAGAGTGGGTGTCAATGGGCAATTTTCACAATGGAGAGAGGTGAAAAGCGGTGTGCCCCAAGGATCTGTCCTGGGACCGGTGCTTTTCAACCTCTTCATAAATGACCTGGAGACAGGGTTGAGCAGTGAAGTGGCTAAGTTTGCAGACGACACCAAACTTTTCCGAGTGGTAAAGACCAGAAGTGATTGTGAGGAGCTCCAGAAGGATCTCTCCAGACTGGCAGAATGGGCAGCAAAATGGCAGATGCGCTTCAATGTCAGTAAGTGTAAAGTCATGCACATTGGGGCAAAAAATCAAAACTTTAGATATAGGCTGATGGGTTCTGAGCTGTCTGTGACAGATCAGGAGAGAGATCTTGGGGTGGTGGTGGACAGGTCGATGAAAGTGTCGACCCAATGTGCGGCAGCAGTGAAGAAGGCCAATTCTATGCTTGGGATCATTAGGAAGGGTATTGAGAACAAAACGGTTAATATTATAATGCCGTTGTACAAATCGATGGTAAGGCCACACCTGGAGTATTGTGTCCAGTTCTGGTCGCCGCATCTCAAAAAAGACATAGTGGAAATGGAAAAGGTGCAAAAGAGAGCGACTAAGATGATTACGGGGCTGGGGCACCTTCCTTATGAGGAAAGGCTACGGCGTTTGGGCCTCTTCAGCCTAGAAAAGAGACGCTTGAGGGGGGACATGATTGAGACATACAAAATTATGCAGGGGATGGACAGAGTGGATAGGGAGATGCTCTTTACACTCTCACATAATACCAGAACCAGGGGACATCCACTAAAATTGAGTGTTGGGCGGGTTAGGACAGACAAAAGAAAATATTTCTTTACTCAGCGCGTGGTCGGTCTGTGGAACTCCTTGCCACAGGATGTGGTGCTGGCGTCTAGCCTAGACGCCTTTAAAAGGGGATTGGACGAGTTTCTGGAGGAAAAATCCATTATGGGGTACAAGCCATGATGTGTATGCGCAACCTCCTGATTTTAGGAATGGGTTAAGTCAGAATGCCAGATGTAGGGGAGAGCACCAGGATGAGGTCTCTTGTTATCTGATGTGCTCCCTGGGGCATTTGGTGGGCCGCTGTGAGATACAGGAAGCTGGACTAGATGGGCCTATGGCCTGATCCAGTGGGGCTGTTCTTATGTTCTTAGGTGCAGATGGGAGTCCTCCTCCTTCCTGGGGGGCTGGTCCCATTCTAAAATCCCCTGGTGCCCTGGACTTTGATGCTGTGTCAGAGCAGGAGAGCTGGAAATTTAAAAATGGGGCTGACCCCTGCTGAATGAGGAGGGCATTCTGCTTCCCTAATGTTCCCCAATAGGCAGTAGGAATTACCAATGAATGGGAGAGGGCCACAGCAGCAGACCTGGAGACAAGTAAGGCAGGTCAGACGAAGGCCCAACTAGTTCTCACTTGGGATGTTGCCCCTGCTGTGGGGTTTGGCCCTGGACCCTGTTCTCCAGTGCTAGCTCTAGGAAGCATAGAATAACAACAGACTCCTGTGAGCAGAGTGCCTTCCCTTACTCCAACCAGCCTTTTTCCCACACATCCGCACCCCCGATACATACCGGATATTTAGGGGCAAGAGTTTCAGAGCCACAATCTTCCCCTTTAGAAGTTCAGGGCTGCCACTACAAAGTCTATGTTTGGAGGAAAGTCTTGTTTCTGTACAAATCTCCCCCTTCTTCACCATTATGAAAGGTGGTCTGGAGTTGGATTAGTCTGGAGTTGGCAAATGTTCCTTTTTAAAATGCTTCCCCCAGAATCTGTCTGTCTTCTCTCTCCTGCTTCTGCTACTGCAGGACTTGACTCTTACATAGAACTATTAAGGGTCTGTAGCAGAAGACTTGAAGACTCCCAGGTGGGTGGTTCAATGAAGTGTTAAGCTGTGTTTCTGCCGAATTCTGTATTTGCCCTGCGGATAACTGTGCAAACACAGATGCCTTGTGTTATCTTTTGAAGCTTTCCCCAGTCACCAGGTGCTGGACCACGGATGGCATCAGGGCTTGGCAGCCAAATGACACTTCCTCGAAACCAAGGGCCAAGTCAAGCCCTTCTGGCAGAAGGAGAGCTCCTGTCTGCCAAATTTTTTTCCAGCCCACCTCTGCATCTCTCTCACTACTAATGTTAGATAATCCAGGAAGGCTGGTCAGGCAACCCAGACACCTGTCTCAGCCTGGTCCCCCAGCAGGTGCTGCACAGGGAAGATGGCAGGAGTGCACTGGGATTTGTCAACATCACCTCTCTCCTAGATGCTGGGAGTCTGGAGAATGCCACTCAGTGTTCTCGCTGATGGGCAGTGGTTCTTCAGCCTTGCAGGCCAGGATCTTTGCGAGTCCTTCTTAGAGACGCCACACACTACAGGTTGAAACTGAAGCCTTCTGTATGCAAAGCACAGCAGGTGGCTGCTCCCCTATTCCACATTCTTTTCATCCTTCTGTGCTGACAGTAGGAGAAAACTTGAAAACATGCACATTCTTGGTTCCAGTGACGGGCATTGCACTCAACATTAGACCCAGGGGATATCCACTAAAATTGAGTGTTGGGAGAGTTAGAACAGGCAAAAGAAAAATATTTCTTTACTCTTTAGTCTGTGCAACTCCTTGCCACAGGATTTAGTGATGGCATCTGGTCGAGATGTCTTTAAAAGAGGATTGGACAGATTTCTGGAGGAAAAGTCCATCACAGGTTACAAGCCATGATGGATATATGAAAACTCATGGTTCTAGAAGCAGGCTATATCTGAATGCCAGAGACAAGGGAGTGGCACCAGGATGCAGGGTACTGGCTGTCTTGTGTGTTTCCTGAGGCATCTGGAGGGCCACTGAGAGATACAGGAAGCTGGGCTAGGTGGGTCTTTCACCTGATCCAGCAGGGCTCTTCCAATGTTATTGTGAATCGGTTCCAGCACAGCCCCCAGAAAGGTGTCAGCTCTGAAGTGCGGCTGGTGGAAGATGCTACCTCCTCAGCCCCTTTCTTGGGCTCTTACGCATTTGGGGCAGAATGGTCTGTAACTACTACGATAACTTAATGGGCTTGTTTTCGCAGACGAGCACATGCCCAGGTGGGAAAGCTGGGCATGTTCGTCAAAAGGAAGTCTTGACACTGGCAAATTTTAATTCAAATCTAAACCTCTAAATTTGGTTGCTTTCCACGGCAGGTACCTCCTGTTTGCAGTATGCAAACCGGAGCCTGCCTCTACGCTGCCGCTCCAGATTTAGCACCAATGGGAGCAGAGAGCCTTGGCTGCAATGGTTGTGTCCTGACTACGGCAATAGAGCAGCCTGGGGTGCGGGCTCGGGTCCAGTTTCTTTCTAAAGCTTTCCCCATCACCCTCTCCTCAACTGAGGCTAGTGCTTAACTTGTTGGGAACATTTGTCTTTGATTATGCCATTAAATACATCACAGTCTCACTCCCGAATCGGCCTTTTCAGCCACACTAGACGCTGTGCCAGAACCACCTTTCAGAGCGCGATACCAGAGTCTTTCGAGACTGAAGGTTGCCAACTACATCACAGTTGATTAATTGTGTGTTTTAGTCAATTAATTGATTAATGAATCAATTAAACTTGCACGTGGGTCAAAATAACAGTTTGGCTGGACAAAAGCATCTTCTATTTCCTCTTTTTAAAGACCGCGTATGGGTGCGTGGTAACCCTCTTAGAAAAGGCGTTCTTTGCTGGGTGTAAGAGAAGTTTTTATCCCTTCTTGTGTTAAATATTTCTACAAATATTTAGCCAAATGATTAATTGGGGCAACATACCTGGTTCTTTACACATGTACTGACTATTTAAAAAAAAACAATTTACAGGTTAACACCCTACACACTGTTGTGACCAAGAAACAAAACTCACTGTTTCACTAAGCAGATGAAAGGGCAGGGCTATGCAGTTGAGAGAGACCCGCTTCTCATTGCCATCCATTAAATTCTATGGGACAAAATGAAAATGCTGCAGTAGGCTAGGTGAACCTGCTCCCTCTTCAGGATGAATGGATACCCCCTCATTCTGTTCCTTCGTTTTGGACTTTCATTCTGTGATGCATTCCATTGTTCCCTAATTCCCGTTTCGATGGGGTACTGTATTTATAAAATTATTTTTGGAGTTGAAAGATGTACCATTTGCGACAGTTTCTCCCACTCTCTGTCACCACATTGATGAAACACTGCAAAAAAGTGATCTTGATATGTCTGTCCATATGATGGCATCAGAATTAATTTTGTGTTCTGTTTTACTGTATGCTCCTGAGCACTGATAAAACTCAGCACAAAAAAGAACTCTGCTGCAGTCACACATATGACTGCATTAAGATTGGGTTTTTTTGTGCCGTTTTATCAATGCACAGTAGTTTAGAGAAAAGGACACAAAGAAATGGAAGGAACTGGAACTGCATGTGCCCTCATCACTTGGAAATAAAAACAAAACAATGGAGAATTCCTAGGGCACCAGTTCTCCCCCAGAAACAAGATTAGGGGCCCAATCCTATCCAGTGCAGCTGCAATGCAGCTCTGAGATAAGAGAACAAAAATTCCCTCACCTTGAGGAGGCGATTGTGACTGCCTGCCCCTCCACAGAATGCAGTGCGCATCCCCTTGGCAAGGCTGTATCAGTGCTGGAAAGTGGGATAGGATTGGGCCCTTGGTCATTTGACACTCCAAAATTCTGGGCAGTACTGTCACTAGGGCTTGCATCACCCATTGAGGGAGGCCAGCATGTCACCCTCATGATGGACCTTTTTGCATGCAGTCTTGCATGCAGTGGGTTAGTGCCCCAGATGGTGGGTGTGGTGAAGCACCATTGCCCCACACCTGCTGGGTTTTTTTTTTGTTTGTGATAACTTTTGATAGAATAGAGATATTTCAACGCTGTTTGTTTCATTGTGTGCTGCATGAAATCACACATCGAATTATATAAAACATGAGGGTATTATTCAAAAATACCAAGATTTCAAAAATTTGGGCCAGTAGTGGTGTCACCCCCTGTCCTGTGTGAGTCATCTGGTGCAACCCACACCTCCCTAGTGGCACCACTGGTCCTGGGAGATATTTAGAGGAGAATTTCAGAAGCATCTGCAATCCTGCCAAGATGCTGGAGTCACCAGGAGCAATAGAAGAAGTTCCCAAAATAATCTTCTGCTATTTTCCTTTCAGGGCAGTGTTGCCAGCACTCAGTCATCATTTGTCCCATTATCAGGTAAGCATATTAATATAGAGATAAATGAACTAATTGCACTGGTTTCCTGAAACTCTTCCTGTGAATCCAGGATACCTTACATGGGCTGTTTTTTTCATCTTTTTGTTTTTATCGTCCTTCCCCAGTCTTGTGAGGTACATTAGGCTGAGAAAGAGATGACCCAGTGTGCTTCATAACTCCGCAAGGATCTGAATTTGAGTCTCCTAGTCCAGCTATGCTGCTCAAATATACAGCTTTATTTCCATACAATAACAACATTTTCCATCGCAGCAGTGAAACACAACTTGAAACAGACATGGACGCATGTGCCCATAAAATCAAGTTTATTTGTTTTAGCCATATGCCATAATATGACTCTAGCACAGCTAATTAATGCAAATAAATCAAGCTTCAAACAGAGCTGATAAGGGGCATGGCAGAAGTTAAAACAAAGGTATTTGACACAACATATACAACAGCACAAATGTACACGTGTAATAATTAACCCTGGGTCATAACAGTCAACAGTAGCAGATACAAATGTGGTAGTTAACTTTGGAATGAAGGCAAGAGTTGTTGGCTGAGGAAATGTGGGAGTTGGTTGGGGAGGGCTGAAGAGCATTCAAGGGGGGGGGATTTTCTGGGATCAGAGCAGCATTCCTCTGGATAGCCTCTAGATGAGAACCATCATTTTCTTTAAAATGCATCTTCTCTTTTTTTGTGGCTTAGATCCAAAGAGCTGCTTAGATCCAGGCATTGCTGGTTTTTCACAGAGAAGATGATGCTCCGTCAAGTGCTATGTGGAGTGCTCTTTTCATTCCACTTCCAGCTGGTTGTGAAAACAGAATTAGTTAGCAACAGAGACGGTCCTAATACCAGGAGTTTTTAGCTGGAGGCAGGGCGGGCTGCTTTGCTGACTGTGTTAAGGAGTCTGCAGGCTTCCAGGGGGCTCTGCTCAGATTTTCTGTAAGAAAACAAATATTACAAAGGCACTGGGCAGCCCAGTCCTAAGCTGCAGTGGGGCAGCCAGGCCGCACGACCTGCACTGCATCCTATACGGCTTAGGTGATGGCTGGAGATCACCTCGGGGAAAGGGGATACAGTATTTTCCCCTTTACTCCAGGTAAGGCTCCAACTTCCGGTTCACGTTGGTGACTGGGAAGGCACATTCAGTTGCGTCTGGGAGGTCCTGTGAGGCCCTCCAGCTGCAGGGTCTCACCACCCGCGACTACTGAAATCTGTGGATGCGGATAAGGAGGGCCTGCCGTATATTATTTTGGGTGTCAAACCCAGGCTGTCTGGTTCATGTTTCTACGGCAAAGACACCTTCTATCTTCAGAAATGGTCATTAGCAGCAAACATTTTACAGTTTGTAGCTGCTGCTGTTATAACTGTTTTAACTGCTGCCATTTTATTGTTATTTTACAGCTGTTCTTCTCCCTGGATAAAATTGTTGTTTTTTTCAGTTTTACTGTTTTATTGTTATATATACTGTGTATATATACACAGCCCTGCTGTCTGTAGATGAATAAATTCATTTGTATAATAAGTGAAGAATGAGGGGCTCCCACAACCACACGTGGCAGCATGTGCTTCTCCCTGGGAATAAGTCTCACTCAGAGGTTCTCCAAGTATTTAGCAAGAGGACCCACGTTTTAGAATGACAATCTGTTGGGACCTACCAAAAGTGATGCCATTAACCTGGAAGTGCTGTCACGGCTGGAAGAGACATCATCAATGTAGGCTTCAAGCCTAAGCCGCAATCAGCCAAAGGTCCCATTACACAGCGCATTCATGCTGTTATTTTGCATAGCTCACAATCCAAACATTCCAGCTTGGAAGTCGAAGCAGAAGGCAGACTTGGATCCTTCTCCAACCACACAGCCCTTCCCCCTTCCAAGCATCCCACTGCCCCAGTTATTTAGGGCAAAGCACTAGGCCTCTCTCCCCTTGGGAGGCCACCCTGCCCAGCAGCTTTGTACCCTGTATTTTCAGCTCTGTATTTTCAATGACAGCTGCACTAGATGCTGCATGACCCACCTGAAATTGGCTCTCAACCCACCTAGTGGGTCCTGACCCACAGTTTGAGAAATGCTGTTCTAACCTGGGGAGGCGAGTTGAGGGGAGGCGGAGGCAGAGGCTGAGGGGAGGCGGGTTGGAGCGCGTGCTTCCACAGCAGGAGTAGTGACATCATCAGTAGCACTGGGGAGGAAGGATGACAAATGGAAGGGAGAGAGATAATAAGAACTGGATCATAAGACTAGCCGTAGAGAAGAGAGTGAGGAGTCATTCATTTCCATGGATGAGAGGACCTAGGAGGCAAAGGCTGCAATACTAGTCTCCCAGTACTGAAAGTATCCCCCACTGAACAGAGTGGAACATGCATAAGCTTGCATATTTTTTTTAAACTTATTTTAACACTTTATTATCCCACCTCCCTCCGAATAAATGGAACTCTCAGCCCATTCCAAGAGTCTGGGATAAAAGACACATCATTGAAAGGATGACATTTCAAAGTGGAAATGATGACTAGGAAAAGAATAGTCTTCTGATGCGGAACTGTGTGCAGTCATAGTGGGGCATGGCTATGGATGGAGGGCGTGGCAAGCTCCTGTGCTTCAGATTTTACACCAGGCCACTGTCAGTAAAAAGCCCAAAACCCCATCCTTTTTGGGGGGCAGCCTGATTTTGGCCATATACTCTCAGCCCGGAAGCATCACTTTAGATACAGAATAGAATGCATGGGGGAGAGGCTTATATGGCAGTTCTCTGGCATAACTTCAGGTTCCTCTTTCCAGAAGGAGCAAGGGGTTGGAAGGAGTTGCATATGAACTCAGTCCTGCCTGATGGAGGAACAGGCGGTTGTTAAAAAACCTCGAGAGCAGGGATTCCCAAAGTGTATGTTGTGACACACTCATAGGGGTGCTGTGGGAACCTTCATGCACCTGCTTGCTGACTTCTGCTGAGGGCTGTAAGTGAATTCTCCACCGCCCCTAGGTTCTCCTGCTATCTCCAGCTACTATGGCGTCCGGCGATCGCTCATGGCAGAGATGGATTTATCAAGCAATAAGCAGCTCCCAGGAGACCTCTACACATCCCCCCTCCTGGCGAAGCCCTTTGCATATGAACTGCCTGCGGTTCAAGGATATCCTTCACTTCTGGACTCCTACCTCATCGATCAGTACAGCGAGCACCAGGCCAGCACTGGCGCCTCAGCTCTCTTCAGCAGCGCATCACTGCCACCCAGCCTGCCACCCTACTCAAGTGACTCTGCCCACTTTTTAACGGTGAGTAGACCAGAATCCTTTTCAAGAACAGACAACTAACTTCAGCAAGCAAAGAAGGACAATCACAAGTTCTCAACAGTCCATTCTTATAGCCTACCCAGGCTAACGGAATAGGACACAGCTGCCCCTTATCCTCATAACCAACCCAATTCCCTTAAAGGGAAAGAACTGTTCTTTCTTTACATCATATCCTCCCTTCTTGTGACAGTGGTGGACCAGAACCCATCACTCTCCTCCAGTGGGAGAAGGGCGTGAGGTCAGGGAGGCGGTGTACAGATTGCCGTCCTTGATGCTGTTTTTCCAGGGTGGTGATGGTGGTGGTGTGCATTGGTGGCACTGCAGGGCCATACCTAGGATATGTCGAGTAGGGCATGTGCCATTTGAAGGAGGGTAGCATCTTCCCAGTCGATTCTTGGCTTCCCCTGAGCCACTGCAAACCTCCAAGGCAGTGCTGTGTGTTGGGGGCTGGAACGGCTTGGTAGAAGCTGAAAGTTGGCCAGAAAGCTGCTGGAAAAGGAACAGGGTTAGAAGCCACACTGAGAAGCCACTGCCACCTTCCTCTGAACCTGGAAGTGATGTCACAGCATCATGTGACATCACTGCCCCAGGCGGTGCTGCCCCTGGATACGTACTGCCACCCACTTCAAGCAGCATATGGTTGGCAACCTTCAGTCTCGAAAGACTATGGTATAAGCCTACAGCACCCAGTATTCTCAGGCGGTCTCCCATCCAAGTACTAACCAGGCCTGACCCTGCTTAGCTTCTGAGATCAGACATGTGCAGGATCTCTTGGCTCAGGCCAGGCCTGCTCTCTGCCCACATGCACAGACAAGCTGGGGATGTCCAGCGAGGCCTTGGCACCTCCCCTAGCAGACAGGCATCCTCATGCCTCTGGGAGAAGTGCTCTGGCTACTCCTCAACACTTTGGACCTGTTAAGATTTGGTTATTTTTCTTCCTCATAGAGAGACTCCTGGGAACAAGCCATGCCCCCCGAAAGCCTCAGCCAATCAGATGCCTGTCCCGACTCCCTGCAAGCACCTTCTGCCTCCAGCTGCCTCTCCTCTCCTGAGCCAGGTGGTTCTTCCTCCCAGTACAGAAATCCCACCTGGAACTCGCCCACCTCTGGAAGCCAGGCATACTCCTTGCACACTCTCGAAGACATCCACTACGCGGCTGGCTACTCCGCGGCCTCCCCCTACCCCTTCCCCTCCTTTATGTCAGTGGCCAGTGACCTGACTCCCAAGATGCTCCACACCTCTTCGGAGGAGGCTTCGGATGCAGCCCCTCTCCCCGACGGCACCTCTCTCTGGCCAAAAGAAGACGGGAGCCCCCTTTGGGGGTCATACGAATGTCGGAGGACTTATTAAGCAGAAGAGATCAGCCCCAGAGGAACAAACCCAAGTCAGGCTGATCCTTGCACCCTGCAAGTGGGAAGCATCAGGTGCTGGAGCAAGTCTTGAGTGGGGCCTCCCAGCCATCCAAATGCCAGCACTTTCCCTCCTGTACCTCCAGTGCTCTGTTCCCACTGCAAACCTGGCAGACTCATATCTGTACTCTGAGGTTACCGCTTGGGCTGCATGACCACCCGCCAGGCATCCTGTCAGCTGACTCCCAAGGGCCAATCCCTGTCCACCAGGTGCTGTAAAATCTTCCACCCCGGAGCTTGCTCTTTGTCCTGAGCATATGAAGGCATTGTGGAAGCACCTGCTCTGTAGTCCAGGGTGGCTTGGATCTGCACCCCCTGACTATGCGCTTGCCTCTGGCTTCTCTACTCCTTCTTCGCCGCACTAGAGCTCAGCTTCCCCTGTTTCTGACTGTGCACCAGCCGCCTGCCCCCTTGACTAAGAGGCAGCTCCCCTGGGTCCTAGAATCTGATTCTCTGAAGCCTGAACTTTCCTGAGGCCTGGATGTCACTGAGGCTGGGTCCTACACAGTGAATGCTGCTTATCTGCTAGGCCAGTGGTTCCCAAACATTTTAGCACTGGGACCCACTTTTAAAAATGATACTCTCTTGGGACCCACCCAGGTTTACAAAATTATTAAAAAAAAAAAAAAAGTTTCACCTGACCAGTTGCTCAAGCCTCTCTTTTTATCCTTTTAACTATGGTGGGGAGATTGTCTTCTGGAGCATTGGTTACGCTCCATGTTCATCAAATCAAGAACATTCTGGTGGCCTTGTGTTCCCTTTCACCTGGGCTTCTATAGAAGCACATGTGCCTGCTTGCGAGTAAACGCGCACATGTGGGCTGTGGTTCAATTTCACTTTCTGTATGGCTCAATACAGGTTTCTTGTCAGCTCATAGCTTGTCAGTTTCCGTTTTGGGACCCGCCAGCAATCAGGTTGTGACCTACTGGGGGTCCCAACCCACAGTTTGGGAAACACTGTGCTAGGCTGACGCAACCAGGCTACCGGATGTCTATAAGACAAAGCAGGAGTAAGAAAAGTGTATGTAATCCTGGGATAACCTTAACACTGTGTCTGTATCAGTACAACCCTATGTGATGAGTTAGTGCTTCTCTTTTCTCATTCTCTTCTCTGTTGCGCTTCTGTAATGAACATTACCAAACAGGTACAGTGGACACCCCCTGTATCAGGCCAACTTTGCTTGGTGTTTGCAACCTTTTGAGTCACACAGGACTCTTTTCGGGTGATGGATGTATTTTCACAATGCAGTACTAAGAAAACAACTGTGTAGGAAGAAAGCAATTCCTCTTTTAAAAATTTTTTACCTTCTGTAAATTCTGTTTGTGTACAGCTATCTCTCATCTAAGTGTGTGCCTGACAATTTCAAGGGTATCCTTGAAGGATATCCTGCACTTATTGACTTTTTGACCTCAAACAGCAGTTGCAGAAAGCTTGCAGAATTAAACCCACCCTTTTGTAGATAAGAAAGTGGAATACAAATTCTTGGTTTATCAACCCGGTGCAAAGCCAGAATTACGATACTCCACCGTGTTGATGGGATTTCAGCATTCTTTACGTCCTGGTTTTACAATGTATTTTGTGTTGATTCTTTCAAAGTACAACAAGGTAAATGGAACTGGTCAGTTGAAAAATATCCACAGCCCACTGACATCCTCAAGCAAAAGGATTCCGATAATCTAAAATACGCAACCAGCTTACAGGCTCCCAGCGTGGTTATTCCTTAACTAGCAAACATACCAGCAAAGGGGCAAGCAGAGATTAGGGCCCAGACACCAAAGACCTCTTGGAGACAGCCATGGGTCTGACCCCTGTGGTGGCTTAAGTTTTCAAGCTGGGCACTTCAGCCCCTCTCACTGCGTCGCATACTAGTGTGTCCTTGCCCACAGGTTGAAAATTTCTGCACTAGAGACTAGTGTGTGCACAGTGACAATTGGAGCTATATAGGAACAGTTCAGAATGTGGCATTCCCTACCTGGGCACTAGGTGGGGCCTTTGTCCAAAAAATGTTATGGCGCAAAGGCACACTGGATTTCAGAGCTTGCAGTTCCTAGTAATGTAGCAAGAAGTTCCTCTCATGGTGGACAAGCCTGGTAGCTAAAACACAGTGTGATCCATTTGACAACTTTATCTGTTTTGTGTCACTAAGAAGTTGGTATGGAGCAAGCCTGACTAAAAAGGCCTGTTGGTCTTCTTGGACATGCAAGGGCCCTGTAGCGTTTCTTGGGAGTCCGCAATGGTTCAGCCCTGACAATCAGTCACTCTGCTGAACCCAGTGATGGGGAAAGCTCAGAATTGATCTACCCATTCAGCAGAATGAAGTGGCAGACTGGGCTGTAGCATTCTGGGCTTCAGACTGCCTATATTTGAATATTTTTCTTGGTCTGAACATAAGAACATAATAACAGCCCCAGTGGATCAGGCCATCGGCCCATCTAGTCCAGCTTCCTGTATCTCACAGCGGCCCACCAAATGCCCCAGGGAGCACACCAGATGACAAGAGACCTCATCCTGGTGCCCTCCCTTGCATCTGGCATACTGAGGTATAGGTCTGCTTCCTTTATGTAGTAAAGATGAAGGGTTGGGCCCAACCTTCTCCATGAGGTGCTGGTTTACTACATGCAGGGAGCTTCATATATGAAAGAGCATTCAAAACAGATACACACACTCCCTTGAGTCCATGTTGAAGGGAGCTACTTAAGATGGCACAGATATTCCCCTTACCCTCAGTTGTGACCAAACTCCCCTTTCCCAAATTCTTCAGACATTTTGCTGGATAAACAGCCCCCTGGCCCCAAACGGAAGGAAGGTAGATCCTTCAGACTGGACCTCCACACCCTCTGATGGCTTAACATTCTTGCCGTCTTGGAATACCTTGGTTTTTTTCAAATCCTGTTTGAACTTGTTGGACTGAACACAATCCCTGCAGGCCGTGTGTGTGTGTGTGTGTACAGCAGGCCGTGTGTGTGTGTGTGTGTGTGTGTGTGTGTGTGTGTACAGCTGACCCAACTTCCTTGGGTTATTTTGGTCGGTTGCCACATCCTCGCTTTTTCTCTGCTTTGGGCTCTAATCAAGCCGGAGAGAAAAATAACAAACACACAAGGGAGGGGGAAAAAAAGAAATTCAAGCAATCTTGGACTTCGCCCCCAAGACAAACGGGCTGTTGAAGAAAGCAGGTGCCATGAAATTGGTGGGGGTGGCCCAGGCTTGCGAGCGGCAGATTATGCCCAGATAACCAAAAGCCAGCTTGTTCTAGATCCTGTATGCAAGCCCTAGTTCAGGGGCAGTGCATGGTGCTCAGCTAGAGGTCAACTTCAGCCCTGGAGCTCATTTTCAGAACATAGTATTAGGAGTAAGCCAACATCCCATTTCCAAAAATGGCTGCCCAGATCTGTGGTTTTTGAAGTCCTGGAGCTCAGTCCTCAACCAACTGAGCTAATGACAAAGGTGAGTCCACCTTGGAGCATGTGCAGAGTGCATTTCCACCAACCACACCTGGATTATTGCGTCCAGTTCTGGTTGCCACATCTCAAAAAGGACATAGTGGAAATGGAAAAGGTGCAAAAGACAGCAACTAAGATGATTCCTGGGCTGGGGCACCTTCCTTATGAGGAAAGGCTACAGCGTTTGGGCCTCTTCAGCCTAGAAAAGAGACGCCTGAGGGGGGACATGATTGAGACATACAAAATTATGCAGGGGATGAACAGAATGGATAGAGATGTTCTTTACACTCTCATATAACACCAGAACCAGGGGACATCCACTAAAATTGAGTGTTGGGAGAGTTAGAACAGACAAAAAAAATATTTCTTTACTCAGCGTGTGGTCGGTCTGTGGAACTCCTTGCCGCAGGATGTGGTGATGGCATCTGGCCTGGATGCCTTTGAAAGGGGATTGGACAAGTTTCTAGAGGAAAAATCCATTACGGGGTACAAGCCATGATGTGTATCTGCAACCTCCTGATTTTAGAAATGGGCTATGTCAGAATACCAGATGCAAGGGAGGGCACCAGGATGCAGGTCTCTTGTTATCTGGTGTGCTCCCTGGGGCATTTGGTGGGCCGCTGTGAGATACAGGAAGCTGGACTAGATGGGCCTATGGCCTGATCCAGTGGGGCTGTTCTTGTGTTCTTAACTATAATTCCCAGAATGCCTTGCAGGTCTCTTATTATCTGGTGTGCTCCCTGGGGCATTTGGTGGGCCGCTGTGAGATACAGGAAGCTGGACTAGATGGGCCTATGGCCTGATCCAGTGGGGCTGTTCTTATGTTCTTATGAGCTGCACTTAAGCTCATTCGATCCCATGAAGTGACAACCATAATCAAACATTTTAAATGGTCGTTTTCTACATCTTTCCATCAGCCCTCTCTCGCTTGCTCTCACATGAATAGCCAGAGAAAACCAGTGTCTTGTCTGCAACAGGGGCTGCATTGACAGTCATCTGTACCTGGTTACTTGTGACCCAAGCATGGGGGTTGTGCCCCCAGGAACAAAGTCACCTTTTTCTTTCTCAAAAGTTTGAATGGGAGCAAAGGTGAGGAAGAGATGAGAGTTGGAGATTGACTAGATTCAGGGTCGCTGCACACACACATGGATGAGAAACATAAGCCCCCTTCTCACAAAATGTGCTGAAAGTGTGGGGATCAGAATGGTGCCTGCAGGCTCATCCCCCCCTCCCCATGCATGGGCTGCCTCTTTTTCACAGCCAACCAAGCACATGGCTGTTGGGGGCAAGGCCAGGGGCATCAAGCAGGCATGCCTAGAGGACACAGAACCTTCCCCTCACACTGCATTAATTTGATGCGGGAAACATTTTGTGAGAAGAGTGCTTAATGCTTGTTTATTGGAATGTCTGAACTGAGTAAACATGAATATAACTATATGCACATTGCTAAGGGAGCCCTGCTTTACTAGGATTCCCAATCAGGTGGAGCAAACCCATTGCACCAATGGGTGTTCACACTTCCATTCCATACTGATGTTCAAGGGAAGGCTTGCAGATTGGGGAGCGGGAGAGATTCTGCCACTGTGAGCATCTTCTCCCCTCCTATGCGCATTCAGCCCACCTGGAAATGCAGGAGGAAAGGGCAAAAGACAGATCCCTGAGTAAAACAAACAACAGCAACTCTGAAACAGCAAGGTGAGGTTGAAAGTTGAAGAGGATAGCCTTGCAACCCCTTTCCCACACATTTACTCAGGAGTATGCTGCACTGAGGCTTATCAGCGCATACTCCCAAGTCAAGTTCCCTAAAACTATTTAGAATACAGTCCAGGCAGTTCTTTGAACCATATTCTAGGCTTGGATTTTTGAAATAGTTCCCCTTCTCTTCTTGGATTCTAAACTTCAAAGCCAAAATCATGCCATGGCTTCTCGTATTTTCTTACACTTCTTGAGCTGAAGACAATGCAAAACACAAACCATGTCACCCACATACACCTAGAATCTGGAAAGGAGAGTTTCATCTCCTTTCTAAACTTCACAATGAATTAGCATTTAATCTCAGCAGTTTGTGTCAAGAGCTCTACTGGGCTGTTTCTTTAAAGGAGAAAAAAAAAAATCCCAGCTTGACTTTTGGAATATTTTTCCATCTACCTGCAAAGCTCTCCCTCTATCTGCCAAGCACAGAACTTCTCTTATCTGGAAAGCAGACATCAAGGCATTATCATGGCAGCCAGGGGGCTGATTTCCTTGATTTAAACAGAAATGGGGAATAAAGGATTCAGGAATGAGAGGTCTTGATTTCTTTAGCATTAGAAGGAGCATAGAAATGACCCTTGTTCAAACAAATACACCTGCTTCCTTGACAGAACTCTCTCTCTCTCTCTCTCTCCCTGCTGTGACTATCAGGATTCTGCCCTGGAAGATGTGAAGGAATAATCACAAGTACCTCTGAACATGTGCAGAGAGCATTTACCTTTCTCCTGAGCAACCACAGCCCACTTTTAAAATCAGGCAGGTGGGCTTCTAAACAGGATATTTGAGACCTGGAATCCTGTTGGTTAAAAATTAATCTTAAGTTGCTACAAGTCATTGGTATGTTTACAAACAAGTGATTATTAAAGGCTATTTTTATAAGTACAGATGGGGGGTTTTTCTTAGTTAAGCCCCTTGTGATCAATCTGTACACACTGTTGATGAGATGAAGGAATTCCCTCTTGCTATCCATGTTGCTTATTCAGCCTTTCCACCACGATCCAGAAGCGTTCTGTGTGGGGCAGGATGGGAGTAACCAGTTTTAATCCTTGTCAGTCCATCCTCCTCCTTTGCACAGACATTCTGAGCTTCCTTGGCACCTCACAAGGTCAGGGGTCACTTGCCCGATTCTGGGATGCTTTTCAAGACTTGGCACAGTTCAATGAAAAGAGGAGGCAACACCCATGTCTGCATGCAGGGGTTAAGGGGCTATGGAGCGCATAAAGCCTGGAAAAAGAGGACTTCTGAACTGAGCTGAACACCACTCCCTAACTCAAATCAAATACATAAGTTGGAACTTTTGTGTTAAAAAAAATGAACTGAACAATGGCCAAGTTATATTTGTGGTAGATGATTAACAGCCGAGCCTACATTCTGGTTGACCCAGCTGCTCCAAGCACTGCATGCAACCCACGAGAGGCGAGGGAAGCACAGAGTGAAAATATAGTGAAAAAATTCAGAAATTTCATTGGAAGATTATTCAAACATAAGAACATAAGAGAAGTCCTGCTGGATCAGGCCTAGCCCATGTGGTCCAAAATTCTGTTCCGTCCCCCCCCCCCCCCGAGTCCACATGAGGAGCCTCTGAAGTCCACAAGCAGAAGAAAGGCACCCCCCTCTCTGGTCATGGCTCCCCTGAAACTGGGATTGAGAGGCAGACTGCTGCTGAATTTGGAGGTCATGCATAGCCACCACTGGCAGACTCATCTTCCTTGAACGTGTCCCACCCCCTTTTAAAACCATCCACACATTGGTCATCCCCACATCCAGTGGCAATGAATTCCACAGGCGAATGATGTACTATGTGAAGAAGTAAACGTGGTCTCACTTCGCTCAGCACCTTTGCAAAAGGACAGAAAACTTCCCGCTTGTCCCAACATGGAGGAGTTTCCCAGAATGCAAACTGGATTAGCTGTAATCAGGGGGAGGCAAAACTATGTCTACATGGAGCAAACAAAAGCTGGGGGGGGGGGAAATGCAAAGGGGCACAGAGACAGGGCCTTCTCAAGGAAGTGAAGCTGCCACTTGTGTTCACCAGCAGCAGTTCCTGGCAGGCCTCAAAAGCCTTTCCTGGCCTTGCCAAGTCCACCGAGGGCCATCCGTGTCCCCCCAAATTTCTTATTTGGTCCCCCAAAGTGATGCCTGGCCCCAAACTCCCCAAGACTGTTGCACAAGCCCCTCTGTAGCCGGCCAGTGAAGTCGGAAAGAGGTGGGAGCCCGTCTCCGTCTCCCAGAGGAAAATACTGAGCATCTTCAGGGGGGATCTGCCTGGTTTGTGGAAAGAAGGCTGAAAGGTGGAAAATGTCCCCCAAGCAGGGGCCCTGGGGGGTCGGGCGCAGTGCCTCTTATTCCCCCAGACCCTTTGCTAGATGGAGATGTGCTGGGTTTCACTCCAAGCCAGTCCATTTTGTGGAGCCTTTGAATATTCAAATTGAAACTATCGCGCAATCATTGATTGTCAAATCATTGGTTTCTAGAGGTTTTAAATACTTGGCTTCTGGGGAGAAAAATTCAAACTTATATCCGTAGGTATAAAACATTAATATTGTTTGCCTCCCACTCGAGATCTGCACTTGGGCTTGGGAATCATTTTTTAATGGGAAAATTCCTGTTTTCTTGTGTGTGTTCCTCTTGCATCTAGGAAGCCAAGTGAAGGACTCCAGGGCTCCACACAGCCTTTGCCAGGATCCCCCAAGGGCCCCCTTCTTCCTTCCTGCACCATGTCAGGTAAGTTGCGTCTCCTTCTTTTTCTTCCTTGGGTTTTGGGGGGGCAGTGGGTCCATGCTCAGCTGTGGACTTTGGGAGAGTTTGCCTGCACATTTTTGGAGGAAGGGCGGGGGAGAGAGAAGGAGAGGGAGAGAGAAGGAAGGAAGAGGATGTTAGTGGTTCTGAAATGCAGAAGCAATGAAACCCCGGGGTTTGGAGCGAAGGCAGGCAGGCAGCTCCATGCAAGCTCATATACATAAAAACATACACACACACCCAAAGCGCCATCACGCAGAGGGCTCCTGGGGAAAGCAGCTTCCCACCTGGGGCAGCTCTGGAATGCAGCTGCACAGATCCCACTGGGTGCTGATCCGGGAGCCGCTCTGCACTTTTGCACGTGGGAAGGGAGGCTCCAGCACCTCAGTGCCGGCAAGCAGGGACTGCAAAGCCGGAGAGGTGACATTCATCCCCCCCCCCCAAGCCCCAGTGGAGCAATTTAAGCCGCCAGCCAGCCAGGTGATTAGCTGAGGATTTTAAGGCTGATCGTTTCTCCTCCCCACGGGGGGGGGGGGCTCAGTCAGACATGCCCCCCCCACTGGCAGGGGAGAGGAGAGGCTCACTCAGGGCAAAGAAGCCCCCCACAAAGGGGGGGCTGACGTTGCACCCCCTCCCTAACCTGGCTCCCCTCTTCCAAAGGGAGCTTCAGCTCACAGCTGCTCTCGGTGCTATCCCCTTGGTGTCCAGGTGCGGCGCTGCCCCGCAACACAACCCACGCGTGCTTCTCCCCCCCAACTCCTAGTTTCCCCCTCCCCAATTCCTTTCTGCGCGCAGTTTACGCGATATGCGCACAGCTGGGACTTTCTGGGAGACGGGCTGCAATCCTATGCATGCTTTCCTGGGAGTCAGCCCCACTGAGCTCAATGGGACTTACTTCTGAGTAGACACGCATAGGCTTGGGTTGCTTAGGACAGTGGGGGAAAGATGCAGAGTTTGGGACGTGACACAGGGAACTAGGGCTAGAATCCTATGCGCACTTTCCCGGGAGCAAGCCCTATTGAACATAATGGGGCTTACTTTTGAGTAGACCCGTTTAGGATTGGGCTGCGCAAATTAGTGACCAGGGAGATCAGTGGAAGCAGGAGGAAGGAGACGGATCCAGTGGAGAGTAAACCCAACTCAGCTGCGAGGCACTTACTCCCCGAGTAAACGCGCACAGGAGGAGCGCAGCGTTCCCGGTGGGGAGGGAATGAAACCCCCCCCCATCGCCCTTTGCAGCCTCCAGCAGTAGTTTGTGGTCTCAAGTAGACCAGCAGCCCCCCCACCCCAAGCCATATCTACTTGGAAGTAAGCCCCCCACTGCGCTCCGCCGCGCTTACTTCCAGGTAAGGCGAGCTGCGTCCGGGCTGCAGAGGCGACTCTGAAACCAAGCCTATGCAATGCCTACTCAGAAGTCAGCCCCATTATAGTCAATGGGACTTACTCCCAGGAAAGCCTGGCTAGGATTGCAGACTCTCTCCTTGGCATCCGAGCGCAGTAGCGGCCCTTACTCCCGAGGAAACGTGGCTAGAGGGTCGGGCTCCTCCAGGGGTAGGCAACGCTGCTTGGCAAGTTGGAGCCCAAGCTTAGTCATGCCTACTCAGAAGTCAGCCCCATTAGAGTCAATGGGATTTGCTCCCAGGTAAATGTGGCTCGGATTGCAGCCTTGCAGCCCAAGCCTAGGCGCGTCTACTCAGAAGGAGACTCGATGAACTCTATGGGACTTGCTCCCAGGGGATCGTGCCCTTTCGTCGCAGGACTTACTCCCGAGGAAGCGTGCCTAGCGGCGGGGAGGATGCTCTGGGGGGCGAGGCCGGTGCCAACCTGCGCCAGCCCGACCCGAGTCCGGCGCCATCCCGACGTGCACGCGTGTCTCCGCCGGAGGAAGGGGCTGCCGTCCTCCGGCCAGGCAAGAGGAGGAGGAGGAGGAGGAAGGACGCGCGGCACGGGCTACTCACGGCGCTCCGGCGGGGCGAGCCTGCCTGCCTGCCGACTCCCTGCGGCGCCCTCCCCGTCCGTGCCCGGGGCCGCCAGGCAGGCTCTTCCCGCTCCCCTCCGCTGCCCTGCGGAGCTCGCCCGGTGGCGCTGGATGGCGGGGCGGGTGGGCTGCAGCCCGGCTCCGAAGGCAGTGCCCCCTCCCACTCCGCGCGGGGGATCGGGCCCCTTGGGAGCAAGTGGGGCTCACTGCCCCCCTCCCGGGTGGAGGGGGTAGTGCCCTCTCCAGCGGGCTGCAGGAGCCCCGCGCCCCACCTGAGAACGAGGCCGGTGGCGTAGCCGCGGGGGGGCAAGGCACTAAGTTTTGCAGGGAGCCCCACCGCAGCGAGGCGAGTGCAAGGGTAGTCAGGGCGAATGCCTCCGTTTTGGTCCCCTCGCCCTGAATGGCTCCGAAGGGGAGGGGCCGTTTGCACGCTGCGGTGGGGCTCCCTGCACAACTTAGAGCTTTGCCCCCCTCTAGTTACGCCACTGGATGGAGGTCCCAGGAAGGAGAGGAAACGAGGCGAACGGGGAGAAAGTGAAGTGGCCGCTCTTGGGACCCACAAGGCAGAGGGGGGCATCACCTGGCTCTGTGGCCCAACAAGGCAGCTTAGGAAATCCCCCCTCCCTCACCCCAAGACATTTTCACAGGGGCACCCCCTACCCCCTAACAAAAAAAAAGATCAACTCCAGACTTAAGAGCCCAATCCTACGCATGTCTACTCAGAAGTAAGTCCCATTAGAGACAATGGGGCTTACTCCCAGGAAAGTGTGGATCGGATTGGGCTGTTCTCTTCCTTTCCTCTCCTTCCTGAGACCTCCATCCAGTGGCGTAACTAGAGGGGGGCAAAGCTCTACGCTGTGCAGGAAGCCCCACTGCAGCGTGCAAATGGCCCAGGCAAATCTCTCACAAAAACCCTTGACTTCAAGGAACTGACTTCCCTCAAATGAGGAGGCTGGTTAGAAGGAAGTTGAAAGGGAAGGTAAAAAGAGTCCAATCTCTCCAGAGTGCATGGAGGCTGCTTGAAACAACAGTAATAGAGGCCCAGTGGAAGTGTATACTGCTGGGAGCAGCAGTAAGGAAGAAGGGCTCAACTAAGTCCAGGAGGGGTGCCCGCATGGCTAACCAGCCAAGTTAGAGAGGCCGTAAAGGGCAAGGAAGCTTCCTTCCGTAAATGGAAGTCTTGCCCTAATGAGGAGAATCAAAAGGAACATAAACTGTGGCAAAAGAAATGTAAGAAGGTGATAGGGGAGGCCAAGCGAGACTATGAGGAACGCATGGCAGCAACATTAAGGGGAATAATAAAAGCTTCTTCAAATATGTTAGAAGCAGGAAACCCGCCAGAGAAGCGGTTGGCCCTCTGGATGGTGAGGGAGGGAAAGGGGAGATAAAAGGAGACTTAGAGATGCAGAGAAATTAAATGAGTTCTTTGCATCTGTCTTCATGGCAGAAGACCACTGCCCTAAAAGCCCCTCCTGACCAAGGAATTAAGTCAGATAGAGGTTGAAAGAGAAGATGTTTCAGACCTCATTGATAAATTAAAGATCAATAAGTCACCGGGTCTGGATGGCATCCACCCAAGAGTTATTAAGGAATTAAAGAATGAAGTTGCTGATCTCTTGACTAAAATATGCCACGGTGCCAGAAGATTGGAGGATAGCAAATGTCACACTGATCTTTAAAAAGGGAAAGAGGGGGGGTCCGGGAAACTATAGGCCGGTCAGCCTAACATTTATACTGGGTAAGATGGTGGAATGCCTCATCAAAGATAGAATCTCAAAACACATAGACGAACAGGCCTTGCTGAGGGGAGAATCAGCATGGCTTCTGTAAGGGTAAGTCTTGCTTCACAAACCTTTTAGAATTCTTTGAAAAGGTCAACAGGCATGTGGATGCGGGACAACCCGTGGGCATTATATATCTGGACTTTAGAAGGCGTTCGACATGGTCCCTCACCAAAGGCTACTGAAAAAAAAATTCAACAGTCAGGGAATTAGAGGGCAGGTCCTCTCCTGGATTGAGACCTGGTTGAAGGCCAGGAAACAGCGAGTGGGTGTCAATGGGCAATTTTCACAATGGAGAGAGGTGAAAAGCAGTGTGCCCCAAGGATCTGTCCCTGGGACCGATGCTTTTCTTCATAAATGACCTGGAGACAGGGGTGAGCAGCGAGGTGGCAAAGTTTTGCAGATGACACCAAAACTTTTCTAAGTGGTGAAGACCAAACGTGATTGTGAGGAGCTCCAGAAGGATCTCTCCAAACTGGCAGAATGGGCAGCAAAATGGCAGATGCGCTTCAATGTCAGTAAGTGGAAAGTCATGCACATTGGGGCAAAAAATCAAAACTTCACATATAGGCTAATGGGTTCAGAGCTGTCTATGACAGATCAGGAGAGAGATCTTGGGGTGGTGGTGGACAGGTCGATGAAAGTGTCGACCCAATGTGCAGCGGCAGTGAAGAAGGCCAATTCTATGCTTGGGATCATTAGAAAAGTTATTAAGAACATAAGAACAGGCGCAGTGAATCAGGCCATAGGCCCATCTAGTCCAGCTTCCTGTAATCTCACAGTTGCCCACCAAATGCCCCAGGGAGCACACCAGATAACAAGAGCCCTGCATCCTGGTGCCCTCCTTGCATTGGTATTCTGACATAGCGCATTTCTAAAATCAGGAGGTTGCACATACACATCATGGCTTGTAACCCATAATGGATTTTTCCTCCAGAAACTTGTTCAATCCCCTAAAGGCATCCAGGCCAGATGCCATTACCACATCCTGCGGCAAGGAGTTCCACAGACCGACCACATGCTGAGCTGTTTTGTTCTAAATACCTTTTCTAATGATCCCAAGCATAGAATTGCCTTCTTTACTGCCGCCCACACATTGGGGTCGACCGTTTCATCGACCTGCCCACCACCACCCCAATTGAGAATTTATTGAGAACAAAATGGCTAATATTATAATGCCGTTGTACAAATCGATGGTAAGGCCACACCTGAGTATTGTGTCCAGTTCTGGTCACCCAAGTCTCAAAAAGGACATAGTGGAAATGGAAAAGGTGGCAAAAGAGAGCGACGAAGATGATTACTGGGCTGGGGCACCTTCCTTATGAGGAAAGGCTACGGCGTTTGGGCCTCTTCAGCCTAGAAAAGAGACGCCTCAGGGGGGGACATGATTGAGACATACAAAATTATGCACGGGAAGGATAGAGTGGATAGAGAGATGCTCTTTACGCTCTCACATAACACCAGAACCAGGGGACATCCACTAAAATTGAGTGTTGGGCGGGTTAGGACAGACAAAAGAAAATATTTCTTTACTCAGCGCGTGGTCGGTCTGTGGAACTCCTTGCTGCAGGATGTGGTGATCGCATCTGGCCTGGATGCCTTTAGGGGACTGGACAAGTTTCTGGAGGGAAAATCCCTAAGTGTCTACTCCTGAGGCAACAGCCTGGCCCACCCAGACATGGTAGGAACCCTAACGCATTGGCATTCATACAGGGGATGCTCAGGCTCTTAGGGGAAAACTGGGCATTTTGGCAAAACTGCTTGCCAGGATACTGGCCATGACAGTGAACACCTCTTTGAAATGCAGGGCTGTCCTGTGTGGAAAGGACACTGTCCACACCTGCTGCCCCTGTGCCAGGGGAAGCTCAGTCCTGTGCCAGGGGAGGCTCCCTGGCACAGCTCAGTTGCCTAGCATTGGTAGTTATGGTGGTGAGCAGTAATGGACAGATGCCAAGTAACAGCAAAAACTGTGACACAATTGCGGGGGGGGGGGGGGGATGGTGATGCATCCACACATATCCCTGAGTTTAGAGTTCCCCTAAAGAGGCAGCAGGGTGGGGACATGTAACCTGCTTCAATACTTGAGCCCTGATTACCTAATGCCCATTTGTCCCACATGTACTGTGAGTGGTTGCAGATGACCCTGTACCAGAGCCTCTGTCCTTGGTTTGTCAAGTTCCACTGTCCACCAGCAGGGACAGACCATCGGAGCTGTGGGGCCCAATAGCGAGCATTTTGGGCCAGGCCCCAGGTTCTCAACCAAGGTCTGTAGAAGGTTTGAGATACAAGTACAATTTATTATCAATCTGGTATCCCTGCAGTGGAATGGAAAGCCGTTGAAATGTGAGCTCAAAAAGTGCATGCGAGAATGGATCTAAACACATATTCATATAATATATTCATATAAAATTTCATACAAGACTAGAGTAGATTACCCTTGCACCGGACCCTGTTAGGTGTGGAGCCCAGTTAGGAACAATTGAGACAATTGACTTAAAGTCGGCCCTGGTCCTCAGAGGTGTGTGATGCGCAGAAGTGGGTAGATGGCTACATAGTTGTCCTGCAGGAAAGGAGAGCCTTCTCTAGTTGCCATGGCCTCCTGAGAACGTCCCTGCTCTGCTCCCACCCCATGTGACCATGCCTGTATGGAGAGCCATGCCACAGAGCTTACCCTTTGCCAACTGCGCAAAGTCCCAAGCTGTTCCTGTGGAAGCAGAGCCAAGCACCACGTGGCAACATGTGAAGGACCACTAGTGATTCCTAGCACCATTGGTTGAAAAGCACCACCCTCCAGCGGTGTAGCTAGAGGAGGTGCAAATCCCTAAGTTTTGCAGGGAGCCTCACTGCAGCATGCGAGCGGACCCCTCAGAGCTGTTCCAGGCCACAGAGGAAAATAGAGGCATTTGCACCCTGTGGTGAGGCTCCCTGCAAAACTTAGTGCTTTGCACCCCCTCTAGCTATGCCACTGTTACCCTGTAGCAAGCAGTACATTGCATGTCACTGTGTGCTCTGGGCTGGATTTTTAAAAAGTATTTAAAATAACGCCTTTCTCTGTGATTTAGGGACAGGCGACCCAATGCTTTAGGCACCAGGCATTTATTTTTAAAGTCAAAAAGTTCTATAAGAGGTTCTATAGGAGGAAGCAAATTTGTTTTTCCTTGCACATGCGTGGCAGGCATCATACAGGTTAACAGATTGGACATTTTTCATCATATGTGAGAGAAATCATGTATCAAAGCCATAAAGGAGGCTACAAGTGCAATTAGCAATAAGTCAATCAAAAGCTGGTGGAAGGCATCAAAGACACTTCTTGCTTAGAGCACCATTTAGTCCATGGCTGGTCCTGAGCCCGCAGAGCTATTGTTGTTGGCAACCTTCAGTCTCGAAAGACTCTGGTATTGCGCTTTGAATGGTGGTTCTGGAACAGCATCTAGTGTGGCTGAAATGGCCAATTCGGGAGTGACAATCCCTTCCACACTGGGAGCAAGTGCAGTCTGTTCCTGGTCTGTCTCCCTGGCTATGGGCCTTCCTTCTTTGCCTCTTTGCCTCAGACTGTTGGCCAAGTGTCTCTTGCCACTCCCCTCTGTTTGCTTGGATCACCATACAAAAGAGTGGTAAGCCTTCTCTCAACACTTTGCAAGGTGATGGAGTCCTACCAAGTGGTTCTGTATGAGCTGTTATTTTAGTGCTTGATAAATCACTTCCTGTGCATTGTCTTGTGATGTGTGCCCTCCTGACAGTCCCGCCTGGGGCTGTGAGTTCCGGCAGCCAGAGATCCGCTGCTGTGGCCCTTAAAAGCTCTTCCACGCATATAACCTAGAAGCATCTCAATTTGTGCTTCATGGGCCTCAGTCCATTCAGACTCACCTGTTAAGATTTCAAATGCCAGTGGGTCCAATTAGAGGCTCTAATTAGATAATTAGAGGTCCAATTATCACACTGTTTTCTTCCTCTGGTATGCATACAGCCATTGAGATCTTAATTTTTAAATAGTTTAATTAATACATTTTAGACTGTAAAAGTCAGGGGCCTTCTCTCTAACTCTTTGCACTGCCAGGATTCTCAAAGAGCACCTCATGAAGGTCAATCAGGGCTAAACCCTTCCAACAAACAAAACCAGGGAAATGAATGCTGCAACTTAGTGGTGTAGCTAGAGGGGGTGCAAAGCACTAATTTTTGGAGGGAGCCTCACTGCAGCATGCAAGTGCCCCTTTGGAGTCATTCTGAGTGGAATGCCTCTGTTTTGCTCCCCTCCAATGGCTTTGAAGGGAAGGGGCTGCTTGCATGCCACTGTGAGGCTCCCTGCAAAACTTAGTGCTTTGCACCCCCTCTAGCTATGCCACTATGTTCCATATTGGTGAGTGCTTACAAGGCCGTCCTAACAGAAGGAGATAGACATTCTGATGTCACTGTAATGCTTTCATTTGTTAGGCTTGTCCAAAGATCTATGGTAATTAATGGCAAACCTTTTTTTAAAAAAAGTATTCATAATGTACCCATGGTAAATACATGGTGAGTTCTACAAGCATAGTTTTAGTATAGGAATGACTGTGAACATTTAAGGCTGCAATCATAAGTATGCACAGATACTAGGGAGTAAGTGCTGTAAAACTTTGTGGGATTTACTTTGGAGTATACCTGCATGAGGTTTCCAGCCCTGTTGAATTCCTTGGGGCTTGCTGCTCTGTCCAATATGGAGGTAAACCACATCTAAAGGAATACTGCTCAAGGATTGCACCCAATCCCCCATTTTTAAAGGACTTTTCAAAATACCAGATCATCTGGTTTATCAAAGCCAGTTCATCAAAGTAAACTTGCTTTTTAATATTGAATGCACAAGCACCACTGTGCAGTCCTTTTCTTTCCCTGGTTTGCAAAAGTCCTGTTTTTAATTCCTTTCAGGAAAGCCAAAGATCTATCAAGGTGTTAGAGTCAAGATCACGGTGAAAGAGCTTCTGCAGCAGAGGAGAGCAAAACAGGCCATGCAAGACAAAGCTGTAAGCAACGCCTCTTCTTTGGGGGGGGGGGGTCACTCCTCTCATTGCCACTCCCTGGATTCAAAACAGAAGATGGGCATGGAGGAGAAAAGGAAGTTCAGACCAAAGAGTGGTGAGCTAGAGTGTCTCCAAGATGCTGTTCCTTCTTTTGCTCCATTCATGTCTTCCTTTTTGAATCCAGGGAACAGGAGAGGCGAGGAGTGGTGGAAACAGGTAGGTGGCTGGTTGGTTGGTTGGCAACCTTCAGTCTCGAAAGACTATGGTATAAGCCTACAGCACCCGGTATTCCCAGGCGGTCTCCCATCCAAGTACTAACCAGGCCTGACCCTGCTTAGCTTCTGAGATCATGGTATAAGCCTACAGCAGCCAGTATTCCCAGGCGGTTTCCCATCCAAGTGCTAACCAGGCCTGACCCTGCTTAGCTTCCGACATCATGGTATAAGCCTACAGCACCTGGTATTCCCAGGCGGTCTCCCATCTAAGTACTAACCAGGCCTGACCCTGCTTAGCTTCCGACATCATGGTATAAGCCTACAGCACCCGGTATTCCCAGGCGGTCTCCCGTCCAAGTACTAACCAGGCCTGACCCTGCTTAGCTTCTGAGATCATGGTATAAGCCTACAGCACCCAGTATTCCCAGGCGGTTTCCCATCCAAGTGCTAACCAGGCCTGACCCTGCTTAGCTTCCGACATCATGGTATAAGCCTACAGCACCTGGTATTCCCAGGCGGTCTCCCATCTAAGTACTAACCAGGCCTGACCCTGCTTAGCTTCCGACATCATGGTATAAGCCTACAGCACCCGGTATTCCCAGGCGGTCTCCCATCCAAGTACTAACCAGGACTGACCCTGCTTAGCTTCTGAGATCATGGTATAAGCCTACAGCGCCCGGTATTCCCAGGCGGTCTCCCATCCAAGTACAAACCAGGCCTGACCCTGCTTAGCTTCCGAGATCATGGTATAAGCCTACAGCATCTGGTATTCCCGGGCGGTCTCCCATCCAAGTACAAACCAGGACTGACCCTGCTTAGCTTCCGAGATCATGGTATAAGCCTACAGCACCGGGTATTCCCAGGCGGTCTCCCATCCAAGTACTAACCACGCCTGACCCTGCTTAGCTTCCGAGATCATGGTATAAGCCTACAGCACCCGGTATTCCCAGGCGGTCTCCCATCCAAGTACTAACCAGGCCTGACCCTGCTTAGCTTCCGAGATCATGGTATAAGCCTACAGCACCCAGTATTCCCAGGCGGTCTCCCATCCAAGTATGAACCAGGCCTGACCCTGCTTAGCTTCCGAGATCATGGTATAAGCCTACAGCACCCGGTATTCCCAGGCGGTCTCCCATCCAAGTACTAGCCAGGCCTGACCCTGCTTAGCTTCCGAGATCATGGTATAAGCCTACAGCACCCAGTATTCCCAGGCGGTCTCCCATCCAAGTACTAACCAGGCCTGACCCTGCTTAGCTTCCAAGATCAGACAAGATCAGGGATGTGCAGGGTAACAGTTGCTGGAGCCCTCTGCCAATTTGCTGCTCACTTGGCCTTATGAATGGGCCACCCTTGCTCTCAGGTCTGTGATCATTTTTATGGAAAGTGATCTGTGGAGAGCTACGGCTCGTTGTTTCACAGTAGTTAAATACTTTCATTTTTTCAGGGGAGGGGTTAATGATATATGCACACGGCTTGATTACCTGGCACTGGAGCATGTGTGAACTGAGACCTGGGTTAATCAGACAACTGATCACATAGCCAGATAGTTCCTGGACTACACCATTTTTGACCGCAAGTGGGATTGCCTGCTTGAATCCATAGGATAGCCAGACAAAATCCAAAGAGCAACCAAACAACATCAAAAAAACAAAAAACACAAACGTAAAACAAAGCAAGGGAAGTCTGTTCAAGGGAGTCCCAGTTTTGGCCAACTTGACCTTAACCTCAAACACAGAGCTTTTCAGGGCAGTCTTTTCACACATTCAATAGACCATCGTCCTGAGATGTCGCACGCACGTGGGACTGGGGCCTTTCTGAGTGTGTGAACTGGCTCTGGGGGAAATCACTGTGAGATGAAACATCCATCTTTTGGTGGATGTTGCTGCCATCAGGGATGACTGAGCATGCCAGCCCATCGACTTATGCTTAATGGGGGAAGTAGGAATCCAGGTGCTGGCGTGATGGTCACCCGAACTGTCCCATTGCTCAGGCTTTTGAAGGAGGACGAGAAAGAGTTAATCGGCTCTGTTGGTTGCACAGGACGCCTTGTTCAGTGTGCAACATGAGCTCTTTGTGCTTCAGCTGCCTGTGCTCTTTGCATAGAGAAGATGACAACCCAGGACTGGTTCTGGGTTTGCAGCGCTGGTGGGTTTGCTTTTTCCCCTTGGCTGATTCAGTTCAGTCCAACCTGTTGCTCCTGACAGCAGATGCTGGTGCAGGAAACTGGGCAATAAGAGAGCAGGGGTGGGGGGGTGAGCTAATCCATCTAGCAGTAGGAACCAGAGAGTCCAAGAGAGGGGAGCTGGTTTCCCTGGCAGTTAATGTTTCACAGTGCTGGAAGAATGTGACCTTTTGAGCCACACAGGGCTTCAAACACAGGAATTATATATATAAAAATGAAAGACAGAGATAAAAGCAAGTTTTAAAAAATCCCACCAAGTGAGCCACGCAGAGGCAAAAACTAGGTTGACTTTGATGAGCGGAGCTTCAAAGGGCACACAATTATTTTGTGTCTAGTCCGCGCTGCAATCCAAACAGAAATTCAGGCTTTATTCATGCAATCAGAGTTGCAAATGCATTTGCCCACATGCCCAGTGGAGAATGATCTTGGATTCTATTCACTTCTGTTTCAGGCAGGGTTACATTGACTCTTGTTATGAGAACTGTACGTTTGCTCCAGTTCATTTCTGGAGAGACTGGTAATGCTTTCTGGTGTGCTGGTGGGGGGGGGGGAGAGAAGGACCCTGCATGTTTGCTTTGTTAAGGGCACTAGAACTGAGATCAGGACGGGGACTACAGCAAGGACTCTCCTTCCTGGTGTTGCATTGTCCCTTTAACTCAAATTACTGTGGGATCTTCTGGTTCCTTAGGAAATGGCACTGAAATGGATTTCCAATGACCAAATTGCCGGGGGGGGGGGGTTACAAACCCTGGTGAAAAAGAGGGGACAAGTTCCTTGTGGTTTCACCAGGGCTGATGTTCAAGCATGAGGTTTGTTCCACATGCATTAATGTGGAACTTCACCACTGGTGCCCTGATGGAAGTACATTCCAAGTAAAAGTGTGGATGGTTCTCCTAGGCATGTACAAAACTCCCCTTACGAAAGGTCCCTGACTGCAGCACACTTCTTGTGACTTCCCTCTGTCCAGGAGCTCAGACAGAGCCAAAATCCTGTGGGATGGGACCCCACCCCTTTTTGAGAAATTTCACTTGTCCCATCAGAAATCTCCAGAGCTCAGCACTGGAAATTCCCCAGGCAATTTGCCTCTGGGGGGAACCTGCAAATTCCCTTCAAATATCCCTTTGGGAGAAATCTGGATGGCAAATCTTAACCTCTGGCATTGGACATTTCCACAGCTTGTCTCCCACCCAGGCAGAGCTACCCCAAAGCTTGCCCTAACCAACCAAGTGGCCATCAAGCCCAGAGAGACTGCACATTCCAGGGCAAACTTTCTGCAATAGCTCTGCTCATTCGCTAGACCTTCCCCTGAGCTTTTCTGTCTCCAGCTGGTTTTACAGTCTCATAAACAGAGACATCTTGAAAACGCTTTTTAAAAACTGGCATTCCTGTCCCTTGGCAGTGCCACCGAATGGCGCACATTCTTAACAGGTGCCCGGAGTTTCATGTTTCAACCACACCGGCACAGCTCAGGGAGATCTTTTCACTGATCGAATGCAGCATTTATATTTTGCAGCAGCAGAGAGAACAGCAGGACTCTGAACCCAGTGCTGCTGTTCTGGCATGCAGGGACTCAGCTGTAGCATTGAGAGAAATCCTGGACTTACCTTCAGTGTAAGGAAGTGGAGAGAGAGAGAGAGAGAGAAAGAGAGAGAGAAAGAGAGATCCTGTTGGATTTTTAAATGGAGAAACAAACTCCAGCTCTGCTTTTTCTTTGTGTCTTCTGTTCTCAGGTTTCCGGAGAAGGCAATGACTGCAGTGTCCCATTCACCGAGTCTTTCTCCCCTCCCTGCGTAGGTTGGTACATAAAGTCTCCCCCCCCCCATAAATGCATCTCACTTTTTTCAGACTTTCTTTATCCATTTCTAGAGTCCACATCTTGGAGCCAGGCTCAGGCTTGGAGCCACAGGCATTTAATTAGGAACCAGGCCAATTGGAACCATGGAAAGAGCCTGCTCAGTGCAGAGGAGGAGGGCAGAGGGGGGCTTAGTGCTGGTGGTGGAAGATAACCAGGTGTGCTTGAGCCTTTCTAGCTCAGCTTGACTCTTGCCTTTATTCTTTCTGTTTGGTCTTTTTGCAGAAGGGTCAGGCACAAGAGAATAATGGAACACATCAGGGACTCACTCTCTCCTCCCCTTGCCATAGGGGTGCTTGGAGATCCCCTTATTCCCACTGATATTTCTGTTTCCAGCAGTTTTCTTTCTTTCTTTCTTTCTTTCTTTCTTTCTTTCTTTCTTTCTTTCTTTCTTTCTTTCTTTCTTTCTTTCTTTCTTTCTTTCTTTCAGTCCCCCAAGGGGTTAATTGCTTCTGAGCAGGTATCTGTTCATTCCTGGAGCACAGATCTCTCCAACCCACAGCAAAGTCTTAAGAGGCAGGCATTGAGCTTGTTCTTAGTTCTTGATTCCTTAGTTGTTGATAGCTGAATGCCTGCTACAATCTAGAAGACAAGCAAACAAGCCTCTAGATGGGTTGTTTGCAAATATATACATCTCATGGATGACGAAACACCCAAATAATCAATACTGGTCAAGAGGCTGATAGTTCATATGTTAATGAAGAATAACATGAGACTCCCAGAGCCTTCTTGAGGGTGGTAAAAAATCCATTTCTCTTCTTTGGAGTGAAACCAATTTTTTTTCAAAAGCAATAAAACCAAATACAGTAGTCAAATTTGTCCAAGACCTCAGAGGTGTGTCTATACACAAGTAATTTGACTTGCCAGTGAAATCCCAGAGAGTTCAACGGAACCAGTTGGGTACGTGTATCATTTGCAAGAGCAGGTTTTAAAAGGAAAGGACACTGCATTTTGTAATTTATTATTATTATTATTATTTTGAGCTGGAGAACAAAAGAAAAAACATCAAATTCCCACCAGTTTTCATATGTTGAAATCCTGATAATTCTTTTTCATTCTTTTTCAAAAGTAGGTTCTTGGGTTCTCCAAACTGCCTTCTGAATTGTGGTCAGTTTCTTTTTCAGCCCCACGTCCATATCACTGTATGATGCTGGCCCCAGTCTTCAGCTGTGTACAGAGTGATTAATATGGACCAGGAAAATTTGGTGCTAGCCTTTCTATAGGCATGTGTTACCTGGGGTCAGACACTTTTCTCTGTGTACCCTGACCTGTAGGCAAGTTGTGAGGTTAAAATGAGGGTGAAAAGAGATGGCAAACACTGTCCTGGGCTCCGTGGAGGAAGGAGAGGATAGTAATGTATTTGGGAATCATGGAAGAAAATAATTCAAAATAATCAAGTAATTGAAATTTATTAATTAAAACATAGAAATATAGAAAATGTGACCCAGACTGTGTGGGTCTCAGGATCTTCTGGAGAAGTTAGGCACACTTAAACAAAAACAGAATTCTATGTATTTTGTATTTTAAAACAATGAAAAACAAAAGGAGACTGTTTATTTTTCACCCTTGAAGAACCTCAGGTGGTGTACATAGTTCCTCCTGGCTTTTTCTCCTCACAACAACCCTGTGAGGGAGAGTGACTGGCCCAAATTCACCCAGAAAACTTTGTGACTGAGTGCAGGGTTGGCCTTAGAAGCTGCAGGGCCCAACTGGAAATTTTTCACAGGGCCCCAGGTTGACAACCAAGGTCAGTAGTGTCTTAGAGACATAAATCTGTCAAAGGAGGTGGTGGATTCTCCATCACTGGAGACCTTCAAGTAGAGACTTGACAAGCGCCTGCTGGAGATTCTATAGGAGGATTTCCTGTTACATGCCGGGGGTTGGACTAGAAGACCTTTTAAGTTGCCTTCCAACTCTAGGATTCTGTGATTTATTAGTAGTAGTTGGCAACCTTCAGTCTCGAAAGACTATGGTATCGCACTCTGAAAGGTGGTTCTGGAACAGCGTCTAGTGTGGCTGAAAAGGCCGATTCGGGAGTGACAATCCCTTCCACACTGGGAGCAAGTGCAGCCTGTCCCGGGTCTGTCTCCCTGGCTATGGGCCTTCCTTCTTTGCCTCTTAGCCTCAGACTGTTGGCCAAGTGTCTCTTCAAACTGGGAAAGGCCATGCTGCACAGCCTGCCTCCAAGCGGGCCGCTCAGAGGCCAGGGTTTCCCACCTGTTGAGGTCCACTCCTAAGGCCTTCAGATCCCTCTTGCAGATGTCCTTGTATCGCAGCTGTGGTCTACCTGTAGGGCGCTTTCCTTGCACGAGTTCTCCATAGAGGAGATCCTTTGGGATCCGGCCATCATCCATTCTCACAACATGACCGAGCCAACGCAGGTGTTTCTGTTTCAGTAGTGCATACATTTATGTGATTTATTTATGTGATTTATTATAGGCTTGATATCTCTATGCTAGATGGAAAGCCATCAAAACAAGCACTTAAAATGTGCACGTGAGTTAATGAACCAAATGGATCTAAGTACATTTTAATATAAAATTGCATGCAAGACTAGATTACCCTCGCATGGGGCCCTGAGAGGCGCAGGACCCAATTGGGAGCAATTAGTCCAGGTGGCTTAAAGCCAACCCTGGCCTTCCTTGTCTAAGTTCAACTTCCAAACCACAACTCCATTGTGGCATTTCAAGACACAATAGGATCACATATAGTTGAACCATCTCTGGGAGGGCGGAGAGAAATACAGTTTTTTAAAATTGTTTCCTAGGATTATTTTTCCACTTGCCAGGAAATTGGTGAGACTTTTTGGCTGAGAATTTCGGCAAGGTGGGAGAGTGGTGGTTTTTGTGAACTGGAGGTGGTTGGTGATGGATCTGTCTGCTGTCTTTTACCAACCCTGCTCCTGTGACTTACCGTAAATGCCACCTTGGCAGGCAGAATATCCCTACGTTATGGAAGAGAGCATTTTTCTTACTCTTGCCCTCTTCTCAACATTTTCAGCCTAAGGCAACAGCTCTGCTTAGCTGGGTTGCCTCTGGCCAAAGCCCCTTCTAGGTATCCCTTGTCTTATGTTTTCCCCTTGCATCTCTCTTAGCGCCTTACGGAGATGCGGAACTCGTCTCCTCCTCATCGGGCTGTTTGCAACCCTGGCAAAGTGAGGAGATCCCCAGTTACCTGGAGCAGCTGGTTGATTCTTGTCTTCAGACCGAGGTGCCTTCAGAGACCTTGCTGGGCGCTGCCCAGGGCAGCTTGCACTGTTCTCCAGATGCCTTCCAGCCAGGCCCCGCCTGCCTCAACCAAAGCCTGGTAATTTCACTTCCATCTTACGTGGCCTAGCCCTGGGCAGGTTGGAGTCCTAGAAAAGCACCCAGCCTGGCATTGGTACACACAGATCTAACCATAGCACAATTTGACCAATTAGGTCAAATTGGGTCCCGCGCAGGGAGGGCCCCCGCACTGGGGTGGCGAATAGATTGCCTGTCGCTGGCCCCTTGCTCCATAGCTCTTGTGCCGGCGTGGAATCTTCTGGGTCTGATTGGCTTGAAATTGACACCATCCCTGGAAAAAATTGGTAGAGACACTATTGCCCTGGTGCCGCCGCCGCTTTTCCTAGTGAGTAGGGAGAGTGCAAAAATGATTTGCATTGGGCTTCGCAGTTCCTAAGGCTGGCCCAATGTACACCCTATGGCCTGTGGGCATCATAACTCTACAGCTACTCAGGTTGAGCTACTTCAGTGTGTAGGGTTTATCCTCTGTGCGTGTAATGAAGGTGTAGCTGGTGAAAGGGAAAGAAGCGGTATATAAATGTTTTTAGTAATAATAATAGTAATAATAATACAGGTATTTATATACCGCCTTTCTTGGTCTTTATTCAAGACGGTTTACATAGGCAGGCTAATTTAAATCCCCGTAGGGATTTTTACAATTGAAAGAAGGCTCTATCTTTCAAGAGCCACAACAATTCAGATGTTTCATTCTGATCTGGCCTCCATCCTCCCATGCTCAAAGCAGATGGATTAACTCTGCTCAGCTTGTCAGCTGCTTCAAGGTCGCATGGTGCCGGTGGCCTCGAACTGGCGACCTTGTGGATGTTATCTTCAGGCAAATGGAGGCTCTACCCTCTAGACCAGACCTCCTGCCTAATTGCAAAGGTTGAGTTTAAAATTCTGGCGGAGCCTGATGGACGCTTGCAACCCTAATTATTCCTAATGGTCATGAGATGCCTTCTTTTCTCTCCTTTGTTTTAGGGTCCTGCGTCTCCAGATTCTTCAGACCCCTCAAGCTCCTTTGATTGCAGCTACTCCCCAACACAGCTGCCTTCTTTCCTTTCACCGAGCTACAGCTCTCCTTCTCCTCTGGATGCCAAGAGCTGCATGTACACATTACCAGAGGGCAGCCTCTACCAGCAGCAGGCCCACATCCAGTACAGCCACACGCCCACCACCTGCTTCTGTTCCTCCTGTGGTGCCCAGCACCTGGACACTTTCAGAGCACCTGAGTATTTTCCATTTGCAAATGTTGACTGCAGGGACTACGCCCCTTCTGTCTCGGTGGCAGATGACATTTTCCGAAGGGATAGAAACTGGGACATGTGCTACAGCTAATAGGAGCACCTCCAGCCACCACTGTAAATACAGGAGCTCAGTAGATTCTGTTTGTCATGTCAGTTCCAAAGTATGAGAAATGTTAAGTAGGTAAAATGATATCTTGCATTGGACCAACTGAGGTTGGAGTTGCTGGATGCAAGTTTCTAGGCTTCACAGAGTGCTTTGGCAGGTGGGCTGGGAAAGAAGGCAGCATCTGAGAACTGTTTGCATCTTGTGCTAAAACAAAACTCACATTCTGCGCCAAGGAATTCTGCAACCTGCCTATATTATGCATATTTGCACTGCTTCTCTTATTTTGCATACACCAATACGTTGACTTTCATCCCCTGGACTTTCATCGCTTTGCTCTTTCAACTACTTCCAATTAGAACCACATTTCAAAGTTTGTCCATGTGCTTTCCTCTTTTGTCCGATTTCATTCCACCTTCCATGATGTTCAATGATGCTCTTCTGTTTATTTTTCTTTAATTTCTTTTGATTTAGGTTTCGCACACATTCACATGCGTTATGTAGTTAGTTTTTTACATTTTTCACTGGCCAAAATAAATGTGCAACCTAAATAAGGCTCTGATTTGACATTCATATTGCTATACTTTCTTCTACTCATTGTGGAGAGGAGCAGAAGGTTCTGTAGGGCACTGTAGTTCTGCCCTCTGATTAGTGGGGTTCTTCTCTAGCAACATTCCCAATCTCTGAAATTTCACCCCCCCCCCCCCAGTGCCTGCATCCTTGCAAGCTTATCTTGGTCACCATAAGGGCTGTGAATGAACTTCCTTCTTAAAAAAAAAAAAGAGAGAGCTGAGATTCTTAAGGGGTTGAATTCTTTGTCTGATACCACATTCTGCAGGGGAACTACTGTTGCTCTGTAGCACAGCACAGTTGCTTTGTCTGAAAGTTTGTTTGGATTGTGAGATTTTTACTTGTATTAAATAAATGATGACACTGCCAGTTGGTTCTGACAGTATAGAGGTCAATGGACCAATTCAGTAAAAAGCAGGTCTTTATATTGCTAGTATTTCTGTGCTTGCATCCAGGCATCGAGGGATCCTTTCTGTAGAGCAATCTGGGTGGTTCTGGGTTTTTCAGCTAGTTGTAACGCAGCATACTGTCTGTTTGTCTTCATGTGTGAGTATGTGATATGTATATATTACATTTTTGCCCCCATCCATTCTCCTGGATGAAGAATTCTGTGAAACTCAAAAGCTTGCACCCCACTGCCAACAAAAGATGGCTTACCCATGTCTGATATCATCTGTACGTACATCAAACCCTGTTTGTGCTTGGCTTGGATAAGCAGGTGTAAAACCTCCATGCATATTTAGACTACCTAACCCAGGCTTATACTTCTTTCTAGTGGTGTTTTTGCTGGGATTCTCATAAGGGACACTAACAACATTTTAAAACCACATCACAGCTTTTCTACCATAGTCTTGTATATTTTAAGGTTCCATTAAACAAACTTCAACCCATTTGCTGTGGACTTTTTCTTTCTCCTCATAACACAATCGCTGATAGCTGGTTCATCATATTAGCCAAACCAGCCCATATCTCCTTATTTACGTCTGGCAGCTTGTGAAGTCTGCAGTATCGACATTCTGAGCCCAAGCAACTATTTTCAGGAACACCCAAGTTCCATTCTGAAATTTTGCTCAATTTTTAAATGACATTTCATAGGGTTTTACCCACCTCCCCCTGACAAGTTGGAAGTTTATCTCAAACAAGAGTTGCATGTTTGTCTATTTTGATTTTGAGGCTGAAAATTTTGCTTTGTGGTGAACCCAAAATAGTTTCTGAAAACCCCATGATGTGTACATCATTTATCTTTTTTTTTTTTTTATCTAGACTGCTCTGGTTGACTGAATGTGACCATTGTGACAAGGTCATTGAGGAATAACGAAGCCAGTTCAGGATGAGGGCTGTGCACCTTCCCTCATCACTGTCCTTGCTCTGGATGGATGGATAGTTTTGCTGTTTTGAAACTGTCCTCTCAATATTGCTGGAAGGACCTGCATGTCCATTTTCATCTACTGCTCTAAATGATCATAGGAAAACACCCACCCACACCCAGCTCAGTCCTGGCACACAGCATATATGCAAACCTTATTAAAAAACATTATAAGGATCACTTGAATATTCCTGCATCTAACTGTTCACTCATTTCAGTGTTAACTGAGAAAATTACTTTCAAAGTGCTAAACTGCTCTGGGAGTGGGGGGGATGGACTTCTTAATGACATGCTGGGAACTGTGCGTGGATCAACAAGGTTTATATCCAGCTTCTTCCAGCAAGTCATGAAGAAGACACACAGCCCCCCCCACCCCCAGTTGTCTGTCCCCATGAATTGGTGTTTCAAAGGTAGACTAGATCTATACGGGGAGATGGAAGTTCATTCAGTTACCTGGCTAGCAGCTATTGACTGATTTCTTCTCCATAACAACCTTAGGAGAGTCCTGCTGTACCATCCCAAACACCCACCTTGCTTGCAAGGTGACCAGTCAGGAACATCCAGGAACCCCACAAGAACCCAAGGCAATCACCCTTGGTTATTGCACACTGATAACTGATATTCACTGGCACACAGCCTCTGGCCATGCATGTTCCATGTTGTCTACAACAAACATCCATCAGCATGGATAGTCTAACCCAGGGGTGTCACACTCGTTTCATACAGGGGGCCAAATGGCATTCATGATGCCTGCTGAGGGCAAGAAGTGATGCCATTAAGCAGGTCATGACCAGAAATAAACACTTCTTTTTCTCAGAAACTCATTTGCTGCAAATGACTCATGTTTTCAAGATCCAGGGGAGCCCAATTATCAAGCCAGTTGCCCTTTCAGCAGTGACATCTCAACACAGCTCAGCTGATGATGGTCCTGGGAGAGCCCGAGGGCTGGATAAAGAGCTTCCAGGAGCCACTTATGTTTAACGCCCCTGGTCTAACCCTTTTTAGTTTTAAGACCACCTAAGTAGGTGAGCCTCCTTGCATCATGAAGCAATGCATCCCATAGATTAACTGTATGGCACCTCAAGCCAAACCTCCCGAGCGCATAGCAGGTTGTGTCACAGCTACATGGTGAGGGAGGTTGTCATGTTAAGTCAGGTTGAGCGTTCCAGTCCTGCAGCCAACCCCCAAGGCCTTCTTGGCCAGAGTCTACTAAAGTTATAACATGACTCAGGCAGGGGACTCCGCCATACCCTGATACCCCTGAGGGAGATCACATCGGCTCAGTGGGAAAGGCTGGGACTCTTCATCACCTCAGCCTGAATCTTGCATCATTTCAATAGCCAGGTGGTCTGCCTTGAATGCTTGAGCAGCAAGAGGAAAAGCCAGATGAAATATTTTAAATAAAATACATGTAACATTCCACAGTTCAGAGCATTTTGTTCTTGCCTTGGAGGGCATCTCCCAATCACTTTAAGCAACAACCAGTACCTGTTGTATTTAGGCAGAAGTTAAAGGGTTTTCAAACCATTGCACATATATTATCACAGCTATTTTCCGTCCAACGACCCTGTAAGGTAGGTCAAGATTAGACTTATACTAGAGATGAAGAGCTATGATTGAGCTCCAGTGGCTTCCCCAAGACCCACAGCAACCTGTGAAAGTTCCCAGCTGGGGGTCTGAGCCACATGCTAAGACCAGGAGTTGTGAGCTACAACCCAGCTTGAAATGACTGGCGTGTCTATGCTGTGAATTCTTCATCTTTTTGCAAATATGTCTCTGGAACATGGTAAAAATACAGACTGCAATTTTCAGCAGATAAGTTGACAACCAAGCAGCCTCTCCATGCTGTGGCTTCTCGTTGCCCCTTCCAAAAGCAACCCTTTTTTTCCCTGAGAATTTGGGAGCTGGAGTGTCACATTGGCATGTTAATGCACATTGGGCAGAACTATGAACATTCTCCCCTGCAGCCTTGCCAGTAAATCAGTGCCCTCTGCTGGTCATTTGTGGAACACCCCGGTCATTCATTACAGCAGAGCTATTTCCACTCTATATGAATCCATTGCGATCGAATAGCCAAAAATGGTGCTTTGTTTTTAAGTATTTAGTGTGCTTACTTTTTTGTATCTGTTTTATACTGATTGATAAAATACAGTATATTTTATATACTATAGCATCAAGGCAGTCTTTTCCTGGGAGTCACAGGATATGCATATACAGTACACCCATTTCAGCCAATTTTAACCTTATTTTAATCTCACAGCACAGTGACAAGGCACTGCAATTGTCCAGGCGCACCATCAATTTTTTGACAATTGTCAAGGAACACCGCACAGCTGGTGGGAGCTCACATCCCCCGATGGCCCTATTAATAATAAATGACCTTCGCCCAAACTTCCACGGGACACCTGTGGACCAATGTGGCACAACAATGTATCACAGCACACTGGTTGAAAATTGCAGCTCTAGAACAATAGCAATTATGGGCCAGATCAGAAGTGACCAGAAAGGTATTTGGGGTGGGAGGGGCAATTATACAATTGCAGGGGGACCGGGCAGCTTACTAAATGCAAAATGTGGTGATGTCACAACAAAGGCACTTCCTAGGAGATATTAAAAATGGGAGAGGGAAGCTAAGCATGCAATTAGTGTTTTCAGACTGGGGGGGGAACATCCTGGGTAGATTTTTTGGGGGGGGGGATTTGTGGGCAGGTGCTAGAAAAGCATGGATTATTCCCTGTCCGTCCCCACCTGTTTTTCTTAAATTGTAAAGCCTGGGTCAGGTCCAAGTAGAATTCAGACTTGTGGGGTCCATTGTAGTTTTTTCCTGAAGTTCACCACTCCCCCAACTGGAGCCTGGAACAAAATAATGGCGGGGGCGGGGCGGGGGGAGATGCAAAATGCCACTCTAGGTCACTAGTCTAGGCTTTTATTCCTACTCCATGCCCCTCCTTTCTGTATTTTGAAAGTACAGACAGCATGGCTGGAGATGGAGGATAGCTCCAGTGGTGGAGACAGACCCAGTGAGAATGATTACAGAAGGTGGACTGACCACTATTGGGCCACCATGGGCCTGTGGTCTCCCTGGAAAAGGCAGGGAAAGTCCTAGACGTGCATAGTTGTGTATACTCTGCAGTCATTCAACTGAACATATACATTTCCCCGTTATACGTGTTCATGAAAATAGGGTTTCTCTTCAGATTCTGGGGAGCGCTAGATAAGACAGGGGGCCCAGCTGCTTGCACAGAGCCCACAATTCCTACACTCAGAGGCACTTTCATAGTTCTGCTGAATGCAGATTCAATGCAGTGCAGTCCCTTCATATGCATACATTGTGATTTGTGAACATGCCTGGTTGAAGCCCCAGCAAAGAAATCGGATTGGAAGGTATGTGGAAACTCTGAAGCTCTCTGCAAAGAATCTGGATGAAATAAGAACCAGGTATTGTCGAACCGTTTCAAAAAAAAAAAATTATTCAAATTCTTTTACTGGAAGAAAGGGAAGGGAAAAATGGATTTTTCCTTGGGCGGATCAGGTGAATGTCCCAGAGTCTGCAGAGATAAATGGACCATTCTCTGGAGATGCTATCGACAGAGATGGAGCCCACAGAATTATCAGGCGATCATAGCAGATGGAACTTCTTTTATGGATGAGTTATTGCCGCATGCAGTGGCTCCAGAAAGATAAACAAAGAATTGTGGCGGAGGGCAGAGGGGAGAGACTGGGGCTATTGATTGAATGATGTTAAAAGAAGATAGATGGATTGCACCTATCGTTCCTGTGCATCAGGACTGTCTATGAAAAATCATGTTGGGGAATTAGGTTTGTTTTACACAAGAAGTGTTTTTTTTGGGGGGGGGGGGAGAAGAGATAAGATACACAATCACACAAGGAGATCTATTGCTCTGGTTTGTTTCTGAAAATTATAGCATTGTTTGCTACAAGGACAAATTATTTGCAACGTAGAGCACTCCAGACTGATTTTTAAACATCTATAAATGCCAATATTTATGGCATTAAGGTATGGATAATGACAGATTTCCTAGGATGAAAAACATGCACCTCGGTTTGTAGGGAAATATGAATGTACGTGTCCTCTGCTCTTCCTACGTGCACAAGCCATGCTCCCAGAATCGGGGGAAGTCATTACACGTGCATATGCCTTTTATGGAGTCCATGATTGCTTACGCTGACTGGTTGTAGCTCTCCAGGATTGTCAGCAAAGATCTGCTCCTTGATTGACTTCGGAACTTCCTGCATGCTACTCAGGGCTCTTCCCTTGACCTATGACTCACCCCCAAGTTAACTTCCCAAGTTTGCTGATTGCTATATGGCAGACTTCTTTGTAGAAGAAACCAATGGGCTATCTTTGTCAAACATTGGCAATTGAGAACTTAAGATTCTTAAGTTAAGAACATGGGGATTACCTTGCTAGGCAACTTGCCTAGTTTAGCATGCAGTTTCCAACCATTACCAGTCATGGCTCTGGACACTCTCCTTGTTGTTCAGTGTGAGCATCTGGAGTGCAGAGATAGAGTATCTCTGACCTTGGAGGTTTCTATTCTTCACTGTTAAGTCTAACAGCTACTCATAGACTTTTGAGTCATGAATGCATCTAGAAGAAGCTTTGTCCTTTAGAAGCACGAGAAGCAGTGAGATGTAGTGGTTTGAGTGCTGGACTACTCAGATTGCAATTCCCACTCCATCTCGAGGCCCACTGAGTGACCTGGGGTTACTCACCATCTTTCAGTCTGACCTACTTTGCAGAGTTGCCTTGAAAGAACCATGCATAACCTCACAGGAGGAAAGGGCAGAATAAAAAAAATTAATATAAAACAAGCCGTTCTGCTAGACCAGGGGTGTCCAAAGTTTTTGGCAGGAGGGCCACATCATCTCTCTGACACTGTTTCGGGGGCCAGGGGAAAAAAAGAATTAATTTACATTTAAAATTTGAATAAATTTACATAAGTTTACATAAAAGAATATATTAAAGATGAACTTATATGAATGAATGAAGGTCTTGCAATAGCTCAAGGCCTATAAAAGGCCTTGCACAAAGCAAGGCTGGCCTTTTCTTTGCTGCTGCTACCGCATCACAGATGTGAAACAGCAAGCAGTGGAGGGAGCCCTCATCCCACAGATCACGCAAGAGGTCAAACAGTTGCCCTCATGCAGAGAGCAGTTGCATCGGGCCAGTGTGGGCTCCAGCAAGTCTCCAGAGGGCCAGAGGCTCATTGAAGACTGGGGGCTCCCTGAGGGCCGCATTAAGAGTCCTCGAGGGCCGCAAGTGGCCCCAGGGCCAGGGTTTGGGCACCCCTGTGCTAGACAACAAGCTGCTCCGTCAGAAGCATCTAGAAGCTCATATGAAGCCAGCAGCCATACTCTATTGCTTACCGCCCACTTCTGGAATTCAGAGATAGAGTGTCTCTGTAGATGGAAGTTCCATTCAGCCACCTTTAAGCCTCCATTGAGAGATGGAGATCTCCATGCATTTTTAATTCTTTTTTAAAGCCTTCTAAGTGAGTGGCTCTATCAGTTCAACCACCCAGCCTCCATTTAGCAAGGTCATGGTGACTACTAGACAGAGTCCTGCAGTCTCCACCGTCAGCGGCCACCTGTTTTTCATCTCATCTTGCTCAAGTTTACGCCGCTGGGCGCCAGCAAAGCCATTTTTCAAAAGACAGGGATCTCGCCCAAAGGTGATATCTTTGTGTCTCTGGCAAAAAGCAGCGTCAGGCCATCCATTATTTCCAAAAGCCAGGTGCCTGCACCTTCTGTGGCTGCTTCTACTGAAACTCCGTGCCTTTATCACTTTCTCTGGTTCCGGAGTGATTCAGTAAATATTTGCATGCTCCAGATCCACATTAAAAGCTACCTGCTTTGATGAGAGGCAATGGCATTTACTGGGGGGCAGAGTGGGCAAGTCTGGCAAGTCTTGAGCAGAAGAGATCATCTGCAGTAAAGGGAAAGACCATCGCCCGCTCCAGTCTCAGAGAGAACCTTGCTTTCAGGTTTGACCCTGAAGTAGAGGGCCTGCATTGTCACTTAGTCTCAGAATATGGGTAAAGTCTTGCTGGATCAGACCCATCTTGACCAGGGTCCCCTTGCCCACAGGGGCCAATCAGATGCTTTAGAAAGCCAGCAAGCAGGGCATGAAGGCAACAGCCCTCTTCTTCAGCATGTGGCATTCAATGATATACTGCAACTGGAAATGGAGGCTCCATTAGTCACAGCCCTTGTGACTAATAACGATTGATGCCATGGGCTTGTCTACGTCCTTGAAGATAGTAGGTTCATCCCCCCCCCCATTCCATGGCCCTGATCCAAGTGTTATCCCCATTACTACTAGTTCTGAGAGAAAAAGGTCATGACTTGGAAGGAGATTTTGGTTTCTCCTCAATTAATGATGGTCCTGGGTAATGATTGTTAAAAATCATGTTCTGAGGCTATAGAACTAGACAAGACTGTTTCTGTCCAACATCTCAGGCCTGATGGATGAAGAATTGCTATGCAGAATCCCATAAAGACAGCCTATCCCCATCTCCCCCTGACAAAGAGATGATTGTCTCCAGTGGCTTTTGGCTTTTGAAGTCCTAGCCAAAAAGGGACACACACACACACACACACACACACACACACACATGTTCAAACGACAGGAAGCAGGTGAGCAGAGGGGAGAGCCTTAAACAGCTTTTTTACTGCTCTCGTTGACACTCCAGTCCTGCAAACAATGTTTGTCCCAAGATTTCTGTATTGCACAATGATAAAAGCTTTACAGTATATGAACCCTCGGAATGTCGATATTCTATCCAGAGATGGAGCGATGCCGTTTTCGAGATAATAACCCAGAGAAGTGATTCTCAAACCTTTCAGCACAAGGACCCACTTTTTAGAATGACCATCTGTCTGGGACCCACTGGAATTGATGTCATTAACCTGGAAGTGATGTCATGGCCAGAAGTGACATCAACCATTTAGGATTCAAAGCGAAGCAATGATCAGCCAGAGGTCCCATTACACAGCCCGCTCATGCTGTTATTTTGAACCGCTCGGAAGCCAAACATTCCAGCTTGGAAGTCAAAGCCGAATGCAGGCTTGGATCTTTCTTCAACCACACAGTCCTCCCCCCTTTCCAGGGTGCCATCTTCCCACCTATTCAGGGCAAAGCACCAGGCCTCTCTTTTACCAGGAGTCAGTCCTGCTCATTAGCTCTATACCCTGGATTTTCAGCTTCATATTTTCAATGCTAGCTGAACTAGGTGGTATGTGACCCACCTGAAATTGGCTCACGATCCACCTAGTGGGTCCCGACCCACAGTTGGGAACCACTGACCCAGAGCATACAGTGGAATAGTTTCCTTCCTTGCAAAGGGTACCCTTTAGAGCAGTAGATCAAGGCCGATTCTTGATCAAGCACCCCTTGGAGCAGCCATTTTCAACCACTGTGCTGTGGCACACTGGTGTGACATGAGTGATCCACAGGTGTGCCATAGGAATTTGGGAAAAGGTCATTTATTAGTAGGGCCAATGGGGGGTGTGAGACCCCCCCACTGGCAGCATGGTGTGTCTTGTCAATTATCTAAAACTTGATGGTGTGCCTTCACAATTTTAGTGACTTGTCAGTGTGCCATGAGTTGAAAAAGGTTGAAAATTGCTGCCTTAGAGCCTTGCCACCACTAACACAAGCATTTATCAAGGCTGTCACCATTTGCACTTTGGGAGTGTCATGTGGGTCAGGAGAGTGAAATATGTTCTTCCCAATCCCTTTGCTCTTGCAGGGTTGCACAGATATGACCCAAGACATGGTTGGAGTGGGGGTTATTGCAGCCCTGTGCTAGAGTAAACCCCTCCTAGCCTATACATCAGTTGCAATTATGTTAAGTCTTGTGGGTGTAATTTATTTACTTCTAGGGGTTGTAAGGAATGCCTTTTTCTTCTGTTTTGTCACAGAGCATATATGGGGACAGACACCACGGTTGGCGATAAGTTCCCAGGCATGCGGCAAAAGAGACATGCATCAGCTTCTCACATCGTATATGGACATCGTATATGGACCTGCAGTTTCCTACACAGAAACTACAACCCTGTGGAAATCCGTCATGGGGGAAAGAATACATACCAGAACCTGCATGCAAAGTGCTTTGACCCTTTGACAGGTTACACCAAAGCCAAATTTTTATTATTATTTTTCTCTTTTGAGCCTGAACTCAGCCTGCCTTTTCCTAATCTTAATTGATGTATCCCGATTAAATATTTACAAAGAACGTCAGGTTTCTTGATTCAGGCAATAAAAACAGTAGGTTTGTCCCACCTCAAAATGCTAAGAAGCTAAAACCACAACATGCTTTCAGAGATGAATGGGAACTCCAAGATGAGTGTTTTTTCTTTCAGGCAAGATGCATTGCTCTGGTTTGAGTGGGGTTTTGCAAGAAGCTGGGGGTGGGGTGGGTTGGGGGCGGTGACCAGTGACCGGCTGCAGAGAACCTAGACCTTGAATGCACTGAGCAAAAGGAATGTTGGCAGAAGCACTGAGTAAGTGATAGGTGAACTCTTGAGAAAACTGCATTTTAGAACATGCACAATGCAATCTAATGCATTTCTACTGAGAAGTAAGTCTCACTGAGTTCAATGGGACCTACCGCTGGGCAGGTTTGTATAGGATTGCAGGCTTCATGAGAAAGGTGAGTTTTTTCCTGTACAGCTAATAGGGACAAAGTGCAATACTCCTAGCATCTAGATTGGGAAACAAGACACGAGAAGCGAAGCGAAGACACCATGCCTCTGATTTCCCCCTTGTTGCAAGGCTCTGGAAAGAGGGTCAACACCTGGCCTGGAAGGTCCCACATATGAATGAGACTTGCATTCTCTTTAAACCACAATGACAGCTGAGAAATTTCATGGAGAACCAATGCCATTGCCAAATGGCTGATTTTTTTAAAGTCCTTCGACAGGGAGACTGTTGCTTAGATCATAAGTGGCGTTGTTTTCCTCTTGGAGGAGCAACTTCTCAATGCTCAGATTCGGGCCCATCTCCTTCCTGGCGTCTTCCAGCTCCTGCGGGATCGGTTCTGGAAGTGACACTGGGAGAGGGACAAATTGGGGTGCAGGGAGGGTTGCCGAGGCTGGTTGATACTGCAGGGAAGGGGCTGGCAGGGTGGAGATTGACTGAGTCCAAGGGAAGTAGCCCAGAGGCGCTTGTTGGTCCATGACATCCAGTGATGTGGTGGGTCTGGCCTGTGGGAGAAAAGATGCCCCCCATCAGTCTAGGAGTCTGCAAGCAGTACAGTGCAGTGGCCAGCTTTGCAGTGAGGGAGCTGGTCAAGTCACCTTCTTCCCCAGGGCCTCTAAGACAGGGCGACCAGATCCAATGGTGGACAGAGTGCCTATACCTTTAACTACTGTATAGAAAAGGGAATTTTGGCAGGCGCATCTCAACATGGAAGCTTGAAAAAGCTGCACCTGCCAAGATTCCCTCTTCTATACAATGGTTGGTCTGTGGAACTCCTTGCCACAGGATGTGGTGATGGCATCTGGCCTGGACGCCTTAGAAAGGGGATTGGACAAGTTTCTGGAGGAAAAATCCATTACGGGTTACAAGCCATGATGTGTATCTGCAACCTCCTGATTTTAGAAATGGGCTATGTCAGAATGCCAGATGCAAGGGAGGGCACCAGGATGAGGTCTCTTGTTATCTGGTGTGCTCCCTGGGGCATTTGGTGGGCCGCTGTGAGATACAGGAAGCTGGACTAGATGGGCCTATGGCCTGATCCAGTGGGGCTGTTCTTATGTTCTTAACTACAATTCCCAGGAAGCCTTGCAGGTCTCTTGTTATCTGGTGTGCTCCCTGGGGCATTTGGGGGCCCCTGTGAGATACAGGAAGCTGGACTAGATGGGCCTATGGCCTGATCCAGTGAGGCTGTTCTTATGTTCTTAGGTTAAACTGAAAGCCACTCTGTCCTCCATTGGATCTGGTCACTCTGCTCTAAGATGAATTTTTCAGGGGGTGCAACATTTCTTTAGGGGTGCAAATTTTCTTTTGGGCCCTTTCCTTCTCCATTAGATAACATTTTCTATGAATTATGAGATATAAAACTAGGTAGGCTTACAGCAAATGTGACCGCCCGGGAATACCGTGTGCTGTAGGCTTATACTATGATCTCGGAAGCTAAGCAAGGTCAGGCCTGGTTAGTACTTGAATGGGAGACCGCCTGGGAATACTGGGTGCTGTAGGCTTATACCATAGTCTTTGGAGACTGAAGGTTGCCAACCAACCAGAATGCCAGTCTTCACACAATATATGCAAACATTTTCAGAGATCCCTGGAAATTTCTGGCTCCCTCCTTTGGCTCATGGGTCCTCTTTCTGAACCTAGACCTGGGTACAATTGACTCCCTGCATCCCCCTCTCATGAGCCCTGCCTCTCAGGCCACATCCCACTAAGACTATTCAACAACAAAAAAACAACTTGCTTAATTTGAATGTTTACTTCTCCTGACGCTTATTTCTGTTTCCAAACCTATTGTATTTCATTTAGAGACGGTTGTTCCTGTCATCCTAAACTCTTGGAGTGGATTGCAGTCATTTAAAACCAAAGTATACAAATGGAAAAAATGGGATTTAAAAAAAAAATCCCAAAGAAATATAAAAGGCAGGCCACACTGCAGCATGTTTTACACACACTTAGCTGGCAGTAACTCCCATTGAACTCAATAGGGCTTACTTCTGAGTAGGAGTACATTGCTGGAGCACTGGCCTCTGTATGTTTACTCAGATGTAAGTCTGAATGTGTTCAATAGGTAGAGATTTTTCAATAGGTAGAGATTGGTAGAGAAGTTTAACCCCTGCTAACTGGTTAAGAGGCACTTTTTCAAGTGGGTGCTCCTCTTTTATTTAGCAGGGGGAGAGTAACTGGCCCGTCTCACCCCAGCAGTGTCTTTTCTAGTGGCTGTCTGCTGGTATTGCATCTTTTTAGATTGTGAGCCCTTTTGGGGCAGGGAGCCATTTAGTTATTTGATTTTTCTCTGTAAACCGCTTTGTGAACTTTTAGTTGAAAAGTGTACTTCTGTACTGCAGCGAGTCATGGACTCTTCGCTCACAACAGGAGAGGAAACTGAGCGCTTTCCACATGCGCTGCCTCCGACGCATCCTCGGCATCACCTGGCAGGACAAAGTTCCAAACAACACAGTCCTGGAACGTGCTGGAATCCCTAGCATGTATTCACTGCTGAAACAGAGACGCCTGCGTTGGCTTGGTCATGTCGTGAGAATGGATGATGGCCGGATCCCAAAGGATCTCCTCTATGGAGAACTCGTGCAAGGAAAGCGCCCTACAGGTAGACCACAGCTGCGATACAAGGACATCTGCAAGAGGGATCTGAAGGCCTTAGGGATGGACCTCAACAAGTGGGAAACCCTGGCCTCTGAGCGGCCCGCTTGGAGGCAGGCTGTGCAGCATGGCCTTTCCCAGTTTGAAGAGACACTTTGCCAACAGTCTGAGGCTAAGAGGCAAAGAAGGAAGGCCCATAGCCAGGGTGACAGACCAGGGACAGACTGCACTTGCTCCCGGTGTGGAAGGGATTGTCACTCCCGGATTGGCCTTTTCAGCCACACTAGACGCTGTGCCAGAACCACCTTTCAGAGCGCGATACCATAGTCTTTCGAGACTGAAGGTTGCCAAAACCACAGTTGAAAAGTGGTATATAAATACTGCTGTTATTGTTGTTGTTGTTTCCAATGAGTAAAATAGGATTGCAGACTACGTCTTAAAGAACACAATAGGCCTACTTCTGAGTAAGGGACACCATTTTCAAACACCTCTATCAATAGGACTAACTCCCAGGTGCATTTGCATAGAATTGTGGCTTTGCTGATGGTATCACAGCCCCTGCTGGATGCCTCAGTATCCTACTCCCTTCTCAGCTACACTTCTGTGCCAACAGTTAACTTGCATGTTTTAAAAACAATTTATATTTACTTCCTGCCTTCAGTTGTAAGATCTCCCAAGGTCTGGCAAATCACTGCTAGAACAATGTTATGGTTTTAACAACAGATCAACAATTCAGATAAAGCTATGAAACTATGGCTGCAATCCTAACCACACTTTCCTGAGAGTAAGCCCCATTGAACAAAACAGGACTTACTTCTGAGTAGACCGGGTTGGGACTGTGCCCAAAAACACTTAACCAGGATCAGGAAACAGCCAAATCCACAAGGCGAGCCTGGGTGATCTATGACTAGAGGAAGCCTGGCAGTGGCATAGCCAGAGGGGATGCAAAGCAGTAAGTTTTGCAGGGAGGCTCACCATGGCATGCAAGGGGCCCCTTCCCCTCACCTTCAGAGCCATTCTGGGCAGGGGGAGGGAAACGGAGGCATTGCACCCCCCCCCCCACGGCTTTGTGGGGATCTGCATGGTGGGAAGCACCCCGATGGCCAACAAGCGATGACTTACGGCGGTCCAACTGCAGCCGCCGATGACCGCTGTAAATGTACTGGACTCAAACAGACTGGGAAGGAAGTTGAGCCATTCTGTCCAGGCTCTCCCTTCTGTTATGCAAATCCAATATTTGATATCGTGGATCGGGTGACAGAACAATGAAATTTATGGCCCCCTTCAGTTACACAGCCGCTTACCTGTTCTGAATCGGAGCTGGGGGACCCATTGTCTGGCCTCTGCTCTTCTCTCTTTCCTTTCTTCTGGACTCTGAACAATGATCTCCTAAGTAAGCTTCCCCCCCACCCCTCGCCATCTCTCTCATGTCAGAAGGCTAAATTCAGGCTGCTCTTCAACTGGAGTTAAAATGAACGTCCCTCCCAAAAATGGTTCTCTGGGAACTTTTAGACTCTGATTGCTGATTCTATCCCCTGCCATGCTGAAGCACGCAGGCATGTGGGGGGTGGGTTCCAAACAGCGGTGTGGTGTTGCTAATGGGGGGGCAGAGGGGTGGGCCACCCCAGGTACCACCTTGGAGCATCACATGCTTCAGAGGTTCCACCTGAGGCAGCAGCCTTCTCCTTCAAGCACAGTGCTGCGCTTGAACATTTGCCAGAAGCCGGAAGTTGGCTGGGAAGATAGCTGCAGGCACATCGGGAAGCGGCCACTGCCCACCTCCAAACTCAGAAATGATGTCATGGTGCACCGCCCCAGGTGACGCTGCCCTCGGCTGTGCTGCCGGGTCAGGAGGCCTGTGAGAGGTAAGGGGAAATACAACTCTGTATAGGCTCCCTGATGGCCTATGGGTTCCTCGGACCTAAGTCAGCTGTATCGGGCAGTGATTTTCGACCTTTTTCATCTCACAGCACACTGGCACTAAAATGGTCGAGGCGCACCATCAGTTTTTTGACCCTTGACAAGACACGCTGTGCACTGCCAACGGGCAGCTCACATCCCCCAATGGCCCTAAAAAGAAATGACCCTCGCCCAAATTCCTGCGGCACACCTGGGAACCATCCACGGCCCACCAGTGTGCCGCAGCACAGTGGTTGAAAATGGCTGGTGTAGGGGCAGGGAGCCAGAAGGTGTGAGGAAGCAGTAGGGAAGGATGGCAGCTTGGTATCCACTCCTAGACAGATCTCACATTGACCTTGGAAAGCCTAAGAGGACAGCAGTCTCTCACCAAAGATGAACAAAGAAGAGACACATACCTTTGTGGGATCGAGGGTTTAGACTGACCAGAACACTGATGCACCCGAGATGGTCAGTCTCACATTTTTTAATGCTCCAGGACAAGGGAGGTCCATCTGACTTCTAAGGGGGTTAAATCCTTGGCTCCTGACCTCCCCCTCTGAGACTAACCCTGACACCTGGCTCAGAAAATCCACTTCCACTTATAAAAAATGCAATCATTAACTGAAGCAAGGATCATTTGCTGTCCTTTCATAGCACCTCAAAACTGGCAGACTAGGATCACCACCTCACTTTGTAGTAGAGGCTGCCCAGGTGCTGTACAGTTACGTCTCTCCCCTGAGTTAAAAACATTCACTCCTGACCCAATCCCCACTAGAGAAAGGACCAAGTGTGTGTGAAGCCCTTTGAGACGTAAATGCAAGGCCATCATAGCAACGAAGAGCTGTGGGCTTCAAGGCCCACAAAGAGCTAACTTCATAGCATGCAGAGAGCATTAGTAATTAACTACTGGGTAGACACAGCTTGACTCACCGCAAAGTTTGTGATCAGAGGCTGGGAGGCATAAGTCAGCACCGAGGACGTTCCAACCAGTGTATAACTGGGGCACACTGGCTGCACGTACATGTCTGCTGTGTAAGGACAGCTGACAGCCTCGTGTGACACGTAATCTGGGTAGGTGGCCCACTGGGCCAAAGGCTGCAGAGAGGCTGGAGAAGGCTGGGCTAGCCACCCGGAGTAGAGAGACCCTTCGTCGGTGACCGGTAAGGAAGGAGCGATGAAGTCTGTATCCGTGCAGACTGGCCCTAGGAGTGAAGAGAAGACATTCAGGCTCAAAGGGGTCCAGAAATCAAGCCCGTGAATCAAGACGTGGAAAAAAGTTTTTTTTCTGAAGGCCTTACCAGTGGGTGAATAGGATGGGAGTGGCTGGTGGGGGAAAAACACCTATAGGAAAATCAGAGTTTGACATCAGTTATTCAAGCAAGAAATAAATGCCCGAGAAACTATTACTCAGAGGCAGAGTCGGAAACTCCATGCAGTCACACACAAACCGTGACCACCTTTGAGCCCAAGCACATGAACTGGCCTGAACAAATGCTCCTGTTCGAGGAATCAGGGGAGACACCCCCACCGGCATTTCTGGGGCACACGGCCTCCTCTCCTCACAGCTGCGCATGTCATGCGCAATGGATCCCGACTGAAATGCACAAGTCTGGTTTTTGCCAGGTGACATTTGTGACAAGCTCCCTTTCGCCTCCACGGAGGCTGCCATCTAGAAGCCTTGAGCTGGCCAGGGGGGCATCGCTGACAGGGTGGAAACCGTATGAATCAACCCCAGAGGCATTTGCCCACAAGTTGTGGTTTGGTTATTCCTCCTACCGTGGTGGTTGTCGCCGAAGCCACGTTTGCATTCTGAAGGCTTCCCCGCTTTCTCTTCAGAAGCTCCTTCACCGGCTCTTTGACGCGGACTCCTTGGTAGGGGCGCAGTGGGGGCGGCTGCTCGGGCGTTGAAGCTACGAAAAGAATTTGAGGGTTTGTGCTTCAAACACTGTGCATTTGGGTTGTTAAATCAGCAGTGAAAACAATAAAATCTGAAAACAGACGGTCCAAGTTGCCTTTCCAAATCACAACATGCGCTTCTGTGTGGCTGTGCTGGTAGAATCATAGGGTGACCCCACTGAAGAGCTGGTGCACATGTCTGAACATGAAACAAGGCCTGGAGCTCTTAATCTTTTGATGATTACGGACCCCTTCCCCAAATGAATTGCCCCATGTGTCCCCAAGACCAGGGACGTGCAGTGCAGGGGAGGTAGGTGAGGCAGAACCGTGCCGTCGTAGTCCTTGGAAAAGAACTGCAGCTGCCTCACCCTCTTACACCTCAAAAGGCTCTCCTTACACCTGATAAAGTGAGTGTAAGGAAAGCCTCCTTGGGTGTAAGAAGAACCTGCTCTGGTGTAAGCAGGTGGGGCAGCTGTGGTTCTTTTCCATGGATGACAGGGCAGTTGTGCCTGACCAGGCACCCCCACACCACATGTCCCTGCCCAAGACCCCCTTTGCCAGACTGTCGAAATCACCGTCATCATCAGTCCTATTAGGTACCAACCAGTATGACTTCAAAGGTTGCCAATAGCTTGGTTTTACTTTAAGCGTGAATTGCTAGGAACAGAACACCTCAATCCATATTGATAATTCAACAAAAACTATTTTAAAAATGTCCAGAGATCGAGGCCCATACCCATCATTTTATTCACAACCCCCAAGAGGTCCCACCTGTATAGCCATCACGATGAGTACCATTCAAGCTGAGAGCCAGGGTGGCGTAGTGGTTTGGGAACTGGACTTAGACCTGGAAGATCCAGATTCAGATCCCCGCACAGCCACAAAGCTTCCTGGGTGACCTTGGGCCGGTCACTCTCTCTCTCTCTCTCTCAGCGTGTGGTTGGTCTGTGGAACTCCTTGCCACATGATGTGGTGATGGCGACTGGCCTGGACGCCTTTAAAAGGGGATTGGACAAGTTTCTGGAGGAAAAATCTATTATGGGGTACAAGCCATGATGTGTATGCGCAACCTCCTGATTTTAGAAATGGGCTATGTCAGAAGGCCAGATGCAAGGGAGGGCACCAGGATGAGGTCTCTTGTCATCTGGTGTGCTCCCTGGGGCATTTGGTGGGCCGCTGTGAGATCCAGGAAGCTGGACTAGATGGGCCTATGGCCTGATCCAGTGGGGCTGTTCTTATGTTCTTAACTACAATTCCCAGGAAGCCTTGCAGGTCTCTTGCTATCTGGTGTGCTCCCTGGGGCATTTGGTGGGCTGCTGTGAGGTACAGGAAGCTGGACTAGATGGGCCTATGGCCTGATCCAGTGGGGCTGTTCTTATGTTCTTAGCCTCACCTACCTCACAGGGATGTTTTGAGGACAAAAGGAGGGAAGGAACCATGTACACCACCCTGAGCTCCGTTAGATAGATAGGTAAATTCCCTTTTCACATGACAATTCAAGAGTAACTAAGCATGCATGCTGTGGTGTGGGATGGAGAGAGTGGGCCCTGACCTATATGCCTGCAGCAGACCATGTAAAAAAGGCACATACGACCTGCAGTTTCAGTTCATTGAATGAAAATGCCATTTGCTCTCATTACAGCTGGATGCAGCTTGTGACTCATCAGTAATCTGGTGGGTGCCTCTACCTACACCACCACTTTAAACCGGTCTGAATCGCATTTCACCATCACTGCTCCCCTCAAAGAATCATAGTTTAGGAATGTTTGGAGGAGGCTGTGCGAGAGGTCCCCAAGCCCCTTTCTACAACTAGGGCAGGTGGGCTAGTTTGTTGGGAGCCATGACGAGGCAAACTGGCTTGCAGCTGGTGAGCTCTCAGCGTGTCCTTGCTTTTTAAGTTCATTAAAAGAATACAGTCATTACAGATCACAGGACTGAGGCCGATGAATTGCGAACATTTTCTTTAACCGACTGAACCAGCAGCTGGCCAAAAATGTCACCGCAAACCCTCGCAATGGTGTGATTCACCAGGAACACAATTCAGAACCTGTATCTGAAATGGTTCAATGTTATCGCACACAAAGCAATGAATTGCCGCCGCATCAAAGCTCAGGAAACTCATGAATTACTGATAAATCCCATGAGCGGCATTGCTGCAGCTTGGCCTTTGAATGAAACTGGAATGCTTATTCAGGCAGATATACAAATCCCCTTCCCCTGTCTCGACCAGCTGACCAAGCAGACCCAAGTCTCACATTCTCCAGTTTGAGTTCTCTTTAAATCCATATCCAAAATGTAAATAATTGGAATGGCAAAATATAGGCACACTCCACTCTCTTTGGCCAAACACCATCAAAATATGGCCGGGATCCAGATGTGAATTAAGAAGGCAACAACATTCAATTCTGCATGCTATGGGAAAAGGAAGGTGTTTGGGTGCCTCCCCCCCCAATTAACATGGGACCTTGAATCACCAAGGAGACGTCCTCTACATCAGTGATTTTCAACCAGTGTGCTGTGACACATTGGTGCACCATGAAAGTCCTGCAGGTGTACCATGTGAGGTTGGTGGACAGTGTTAAAAATCACTGAAAAACTCATCCGGGTTCTGTGGCTCTACTTCTAGAGCATCTGTCTGTAGTCATGAACTATCTGTTCTTCTTCATTAATACAAATAGTTGCCCTAGGAACAGAGCCATGGAAATTGGAAGAGTCTCCCAGCAGTCAGAAGTAACATCACAAGAGGTGAAAACCATAGAGGTCAGTGTGCCTTGAGAAGAAAAGTGTTGAAAATCACTGCTCCAAGTGCTGTGATGAAAGCTGTGCAAAGGGGTGGGCCTTCTACATGAGTGTTGGCAACCTTCAGTCTCGAAAGACTATGGTATCGCACTCTGAATGGTGGTTCTGGAACAGCGTCTAGTGTGGCTGAAAAGGCCAATTCGGGAGTGACAGTCCCTTCCACACCAGGAGCAAGTGCAGTCTGTCCCTGGTCTGTCTCCCTGGCTATGGGCCTTCCTTCTTTGCCTCTTTGCCTCAGTCTGTTGGCCAAGTTTCTCTTCAAACTGGGAAAGGCCATGCTGCACAGCCTGCCTCCAAGCGGGCCGCTCAGAGGCCAGGATTTCCCACCTGTTGAGGTCCACTCCTAAGGCCTTCAGATCCCTCTTGCAGATGTCCTTGTATCGCAGCTGTGGTCTACCTGTAGGGCGCTTTCCTTGCACGAGTTCTCCATAGAGGAGATCCTTTGGGATCCGCCCATCATCCATTCTCACAACATGACCAAGCCAACGCAGGCGTCTCTGTTTCAGCAGTGCATACATGCTAGGGATTCCAGCTCGTTCCAGGACTGTGTTGTTTGGAACTTTGTCCTGCCAGGTGATGCCGAGAATGCGTCGGAGGCAGCGCATGTGGAAAGCGTTCAGTTTCCTCTCCTGTTGTGAGCGAAGAGTCCATGACTCGCTGCAGTACGGAAGTGTACTCAGGACACAAGCTCTGTAGACCTGGATCTTGGTATGTTCACATTTGGGGGTTAGAGGCTATGCCTGGGCCAGGTCCAAAATATCTGGGTCTCCTGGGTCCTTTTGTCCAGACATGAACATTGACTCTCTAGATACAATACCACTTTTTATTCCACTGAGCTGGCCAAAGACATTTCTGAGCAGCAATCACATGTGATGGGGAGAAGCTTTAGAATGAGTGGGAGGTGGCCCTGTAGAATCCCAAATGGTGCCCTGCAGTTGGTCCTGGTTTTACAGGCTTCTTCGAAAGCCCATTGGGACAATCAAAACGAGGCGTGGGAGTTCAGTGGTTGGAATTTTCCTGGTGTCTTTTTCTTTTGCAAAAGACAGCTGCAGGGGTGTGTGTGAATGGGACTGGGCCCACGGTGTGGGGGAGAGCCTTTTGCCAGCACACCAATTCCTCATCTTAAATTGTCCCCCCTCCACAAGTTTGTATGAGCTGTGGAGGGGAAAACGAGTCGCTCAGTTGTTCTGAGAGTAAGCTGTGAATCAGAACTTCCCCAGTATGAATCTCCCACTCCGCCTCAGTCTTCTCCATCTGCAGTATGGGAATAATAATGCGTCCCTTAGAAGATTATTCTAAGGACCACGTCATATAACATGTGAAGCTCTTTGCACATTCAGAAAGCATTACACAAATATTAAATGTTATTATTATTGACAGCAACGACTAGGGTGATGTGGTTCAGGACTGTTACGTGGAATGAAAGGGTTGAACTCCATCTGAACTTTCCACCTGTCAGCCTGCTCCTCACCTTTACGCTTCACCCAAAGCCAACATCAGTTCAAGATGTAAACACCAAGAAACGAACTTACATTGGCCAGGGAGTCTTCTAGAAAAATTGCCACTTGCTCAACATATATTTTTAACAATTTGCAACAGATGGTAAATATCCCACCTGCCCCAAATCTGGTGGTTTTAAAGCCATCAGTCAAAAATGATATTACGGGTGGCTGAATTCAATGAGAAAACATATCCGACACAGCAACTGTTACCGTGCACATGCCTGATCTCGGAAGCTAAGCAGGGTCAGGCCTGGTTAGTACTTGGATGGGAGACCGCCTGGGAATACTGGGTGCTGTAGGCTTATACCATAGTCTTTCGAGACTGAAGGTTGCCAAACATATCCGACACATTGACAGACATTAACCAACATTAAGAATCCTACAGTTAACCTCAGTTCCACCAAGTGCTGGGCAGTTGATTCAGAGCTTGTATATTAACAGGGAGGCTGAGTAGTCCTACTGAGCTTAATGAATTCTACATGCATGCTTATTGGGAAAGTCCACAGTCATTCCATTGAGAAGTCTTGGCCAAATCCAGACACCTTCCTGGCATAATAGTTGCTCCAGACTTGGGTCCCCAGCCAGAGCCATTCAGTCGCACGGCACACACACTGTCTTGCTGTGCCTGATCTTGCTCTTTGCCTTCTCCAGCTTCTGATCACCAGGCAATCCTCAACCATTCACTTCTGGCCCTTTGGCTCTTTGCCTGCCTGCCAGAGCCTGCCTTGGACCTCAAGTCTTGGCAGCGCAGTAAAAGGCAAAAGTAAGTGAGTCCTGAACAGCTAGACTGTTTCCTCCTTAGTTTTGCAAAATTTTGGCTCTTGAAGGGGCTGCCATGTGTCTTTCAGCCCTCTTGCCTCCCTCAACTTATCTTCTTTCTGATGGTAGTACCAAGCGCTACCGCATTCTCAGGCAGGATTCTGAACGCCAAAAGAGGCTGACTTGGGCTTCTCTTCCACACAGTATCGGTGTGAGGTCCTTCCCTTCTTTGCTCGGTGTCTTTTCAGGGAGTGATTTTGACTATGAGATAAGCAATACTGGAGATGGACCAGGTGCTTCCAGAACCGAGAAGGGAAGCGGCTTTTGAATGTTTTGAGACAGATGATCGAAACCCCACCTGTATCTTGTTCCCCAAGGCAACTATCACACAAGGCAATTAATAAAACATGTTGCTATCTAGGAAAAGGAATATGCAACCTGCCTCCCCGTTCCTTCTTGTTTCCACAATAGCCAAGATCTTCATAAGACAACTTCTTCATAAGCCAATTTCTGTGAATTACTTCCCAGGCTTCAAGTCTACAGTGGAACAATAATTGCAAAGTTGGGTGACCCCTCCCCCCCCCTCCAATTCAGGTATGAATTGCTTTGGATCTTGACTTCTTGGTTGCGACTATGCACGTACTCCTCTGGTCACTGTTTGCTAGGGTGACACTTGCCCCCTACCCACACCAAGTCCACTTAGACTGACAGCCAGCTCTTCTGGGTACTGGAACCCAAGAGCCAAGAGATTGACAGCCCAATCCTATCCACACTAATGGGACTTACTTCTGAGTAGACATGCATAGGATTGGGCTGCCACTCAGGCAGAGTCCTAACAGAGTGTAGTCTCTAGGAGTTCCCAGGGTTGACCAGAAGGAACACAGTTTAAAAACCACCACAACAAAGTTAGTGAAGGGGAACTGCTGGAAGAGCTCTGTGAATTTGCTGCAGGATTTGAGGAGGTTATTATTGGATTATTGGGGTTAAGGGTGTAGAGAAGGAACCAAGCTGTGCCCCTTTTAAAAACTTGCCACAGTCCTAAAACTCTGTGCCAAGTTTGTTCCAATGGACACCTTAAAGGTGAGTCACGGCAACTGCCCATCACGCCTGCTTTCCCCTGAAAACACACTACCATCCTGCGAGGCTTTTCATGCCTGGATGGCTGGCTTTCTGCCTCCAAAGAGCACACGTTTGACTCTGCCTTTTCTTTCCCTGACATTTTGGCTGCTGACTAATGTGTTGATGTTGCAACACACACCCGAGCAAACGATTGTTGTGTTTTGTTTCTCTCTCCCCCCCCCCGTATAATTTCACACAAACCTGCACACTAAAAACTAAGCTCCAAGGAGATACAATGACAATCTTTTTCTGTTTGCAGAAAACTTTGAAAAGCAAACATTTATTGAAAAGCCAGAAGATTAAAAATCACCGCCGTCATCACTAAAAAAACAAAAAATTCAGCCTGCTTATTAACATACAGATTGGAAGTTTTGGCTTGCATCTTTAAAAATGAGTGGTGCAAAATATTTTCTCACAGCTCAGCTGATATCCACTTGAATATCAGGGCCAGTGGCATAGCTAGAGGGGTGCAAAGCACTAAGTTTTGCAGGGAGCCTCACCACAGCATGCAAGAGGCCCCTCCCCTTCAGAGCTATTCCAGGCCGTGGGAGCAAAATGGAGGCATACCCAATCCCCTGGTACCTGAAGGGGTACACCAGATGCTTTCCCCTTTACCTGGTGGTGCTCTAGTCCAGTGGTCTTCAACCTTTTTCATTCCCGTAAGTTGCCGTAAACCCACAACTGAGGATCCACAACTCTATTGGGGTCCTGACCCCAAGACTGAAGAACACTACTTGAGATCTTTCTAGATCTAGAGATCTTTCTAATCTAGAATGTTGACTCACGGGCAAGTCCCATACAGCAAGGGTCCCCTGCAAAGGTTCCTTCTTCCCCACTCAGGAACACAGAACATTGGAATGAGATAATTTGGCAGTGAAATTAACCCAAATTCTCCTCTCTAAATTTTAGGGACTGCCCTTGGTCATTTGGGACAGCTGGTGCATGTGCAAGCCAGTGCAACAGGGGGCACAGAAGCGTTCGTGCAAAGAGGTGGCATTTCAGCTCAGTAGGCTGACTGAATGATGCATCAGGAAGGACATATCAAGAGATGGTGCTCAAACCTGAACATGCCTGGCAGTCATGTGAGGACCACATCCAGATGGGTGCCTCAAGAGTAGGCTCAAGGAAGACACTCCGGATGTACGTAGGTAGAACCTCCTCCTCTTTGAAATATTCTTTTAGGGATGTTGTTGGGGAGGGGAGTGATATTGTATTTGTAGTTATGTTACTAATAAGTACTATTAGCACTATTACTCAGGATGAGAGATACCAGTTAATGTGTGAAGCAACTCCCACGTAGCATGGGCCAGCTTTAGCCATGCTAACCATGCTGGCTACTGAACCGTGACTGCTGAATCACAGCTGCTGATCATGAAGAGATTTATTGAAGAGCTCTCTGGCAGGGTTCCTAATGCAGGCTTGCAGCAGATTTCTCCTAGGCTAACAGAAGACTGGGACCAGGGGAGTCTGGAGGCTTGTTGCACCCAATGGGACATGCGACCAGGCCTGAGGACAGGGGGCGGGGGCAAAAGCCCCAAGGCCTGGACTTCCAGGGGACCTGGGTCATGACAAAACAAACTATACAGTACAAAACAAATCTGTTATAAAATAAATTTGGGTACCTCAGTCTCAGTTTCCACTATAGCTTTAATCCACTTTTAGTGCACTTCTAAAAAAGTGCACCACTTTTAGTGCACTTTAGTCCTCTATGGAGAACTTGTGCAAGGAAAGCGGCCTACAGGTAGACCACAGCTGCGATACAAGGACATCTGCAAGAGGGATCTGAAGGCCTTAGGAGTGGACCTCAACAAGTGGGAAACTCTGGCCTCTGAGCGGCCCGCTTGGAGGCAGGCTGTGCAGCATGGCCTCTCCCAGTTTGAAGAGACACTTGGCCAACAGTCTGAGGCTAAGAGGTAAAGAAGGAAGGCCCACAGCCAGGGAGACAGACCAGGAACAGACTGCACCTGCTCCCAGTGTGGAAGGGATTGTCACTCCCAAATTGGCCTTTTCAGCCACACTAGACGCTGTTCCAGAACCACCTTTCAGAGCGCGATACCAGAGTCTTTCGAGACTGAAGGTTGCCAACCTACTAGTGCACTTCTATTACCTCAATGCATTTAAGAAGGCGGGGGGGGGGGATCAGGCATCTTGCCCCTGGCTCAGTCCCAGCTCTCAGCAGCCCTAGATGCAACACACTAGCACAAGAAGGGTGTGAAAGAGTTCTGCTGTTGCTGGTGCAATCGTCTGCCCAAACCAGGAGTACAAAAATCCCTTTTTGAAGAGGAACTCGTATCCTAAATCCTTAACTCTTCCTGAGAAAAGTTATTTGGTGACCATGCCCTGGAACAGTTGGTCTTGAAACTGACCAGATGGGAGGCCTCCCTAGACTCACGTGGGGCCCAGGAACTAGTGCGCGATGCAAGTCTTGTGGGACCATTAGGGAACAGTAACCATAGTGCTGTCTGATTCAACAGATATATAATTGGAAAGTGACCAGTGAGGTCCAACAGAGACACTCAGGACTTCTACAAATTCTCAAAAATGAGAGGATGAGGACAAAGGAGGCTGAAAGGGAAAGACAAAGGATCAAGCTACTCCAGAGTGTCTGGAAGTGGCGTAGCTAGAGGGGGTGCAAAGCACAAAGTTTTGCAGGAAGCCTCACCGCAGCATGCAAGCCTCCCTCTGGAGCCACTCCGGGTGGTGGGAGCAATATGGAGGCTTATGCCTGGCTCCAAAGGGGAGGGGGAGAGCGCACTGGCTTGCTATGCTGAGGCTCCCTGCAAAACTTTGTGCTTTGCGCTCCCTCTACCCACACCACAGGTGCCTGGAGGTTATGCAGAGTCCCGATAACAGAAGCTCAACTAGGAAAGGCACTCCTCGGTCCAGGAGGCAAGCAGGTCTGGGAGGCAACCTCTTGTGTGAAGTCAAGGAAGCTACAAAAGGCAAGATGGCTTCTTCAGGAAAAGCCAAACAAAGAGAACAGCAGATCACAGTCTCTGGCAAAGAAAACACAAGCTGCCTTTGAATAGGATTTGGAGACTGCAGAGGACCTGAATCTCAAGAGATGTTCCACTGCGCAGCCTTGAAAAAAAGATCGGAAGAGAGGGATCTCTTTGTGACCTTTGGGTTACCTGCCCCCTTCCTGGATGGCACGCTATCCTGGAACAGGTGCCACCTGTGGGAATACCTTGGGCCACATGCTCTGGTGTCAGCTCAGCACTGAGTCAACACACAAAAGACAAATCTTGTTCTCCCCGCTGTCAGTTGCTCCATCGCCTTGTCAGCCAGCTCACAACCTCGATTCGATGCCGAGTGTGTGTCTCCCAGAACACTGTGATCCCTGACGTCAATGCTGCCCGCCCTGTGCAGGTTGGGGCCTGCCTGAGCGCTGAGAAGCTGCAGGCTCTCTTGCGAAACCGACAGAGTTTGGAGTTCCCAGGGAGCCTCACAATGATTTCTTTGGAGCAAAGCTGAGAATTGGAGAGCAAGGAACATGTCCAACTTCAGTCTTTTTGGTCACGTCAGGGGCAAGGTGCTTGCTTCGATAAACATTTAACCCAACGCAAAGGTGCTTGGCAAACACCTACATTTATTTATTCTGCGTTTATTCCGTGCTCAAAAAGCTTTTGAGGAGCAGAGACGGTTGATAGCTGGAGGAACATCCAATGTTGCCCAGAAGACAGGCCCACTCACCACGCTTTTTTATTACAAACAGCAGTGGACTAGGGCTTTCCATTTCTTCATTAAGCAGGCACACACCAAAAAGAGTACCAGGGTAGTGCTTCCCAAACTTTTTAGCACTGGGACTCACTTTTAAAAATGATAATATATCACAACCCACTAGACAAAAAGAGATATCTAGAAAGAAACAATATTTCATGTATTAACAACAACAACAACACAGGCCAACACACATTTTGCTTCCTTAAACATTACACCAATTCCTGGGTATATTTGGGGTGCAGATTCCTCAAAAGGATCCGTTTTGCCCTATCATGTCTAGTTTTGGAGATATAGTATAGCCTCATTAGGGAATGGTTCAAGCAGCTTCCTCATGAGGAAGCCTACACCATGGCTTCCTCATGAGGAAGCTGCACTAACAATGCTATACTAGATCTCCAAAACTAGATGTGAAAGGGCAAAACGGATGCCATTTTTGGAATCGGCACCCCAAATTCATATCAAAGCACCATAAAATTTGGGTTCTTCTGATGATCTTTTGCGTTTTCTTCTGGGAGATAATTTTGCGGCTACCACTGATTTGGTTGCCAATTATTTGTTAGCTGTTATAAAGAAAACATCCCCATCTGTTCCATCTATCTGAATTTATGCTGTGAACATAACTTGTTGTTTCTTGTGCCCTTTTAAATTTGTTTTATGCTAATAAAGGTTCTCGAACTCGACTTCAGACAAAGTCAGAAACTGGGTTCATACATGATCTACAGCACCAATTATTAGAGAAAATGGGAAAACGTAACGTTTTATTTTGGGGGTATGAAGATTATCTCATACACAGGTGAGCACTCAAAATAACAATTTGCTTCTGCAAACTCAGCAAGCGTGCTTGCAAAGTTGTTTTTTAAAAAATGTTTCAAAAACTGTTCTGGACCCACCAAAAATTGATTTGTGACCCACTCACTGGTAGGTTCCAACCCACCATTTGGGAAACACAGTACTAGGGTATTTGCATTCTGGACAATTGTTTCCTGGTCAAATGCATCCAAGCCATTGACATCCCTCAACATTCCCATGTGTGTGTATGTGTGTGTGTGTGTGTCCTGGTCATTTGCATCCCACCCTAACCAGGCAACAAACCTTATCTCCTAAGCCTCTTATCCCAGCCCTAACTCTAACCGTGCCTTTGCGTTTTCAAAATAAAAAGTGCATCTAATCTATATATGCATGTATTGAGACACAGAAGTCCAACATGCAAAAAGAAGGGACACAAATGTCCAGTGCTGGGACACATTTGACCGGGACACAGTTCTGCATGGTGCGATAGTCCTGTCACTTCCAAAAAGATACACAAACAGTCCTCGAATACCCATGCGCATCCCCCCTGCTTCCCAATGCTCCTCTCCATTCTGCTGGCTCCTGTCCCCTTCCCTTCCTCAATGCAGCACCCCCACCCTTGTCCCATCTGGAGTTCTGTTCCCCCCCCAAACACCCTGTACTCTCATCTGTAAAAAAGCTAAGAGTAGAAGGGGGGGGGAGAAAAACAGGAGTGAATCCCCCCAACTTGTTAGGCTACTGCATGTATCTAACAGCCAGAAGGAATTTGTTCTCTTAAGACATGTTTATTTTCCAGCACGTTGATCACGCTCGAGTGTGTTCGACAGCTCAAAATATGCTCCGGCAGCTGCACTGCATGTGTGGGATGGCTGGCTGTGCACACTGGATGGCGCCATCACTGATGTGGGTTTCCATCAAGGAAAAACACCCACCCTCCACTCAGGGACTGAACCCTGAGGCCAAACCGGGCATGCGTTGGGAGTTCCGTTATTGAGACTCCAACATCTTTTTCTTTATCCAAAAGCAGCCTGAAAGGGGAGGCCAATCTGGATCAGGGCCGTGGCATGGATGGAGAAATTCATGTGAAAACTGGGGGGGGACGGGACAGGACAGGTTTAAAAAGTTTAAAAAGGACAGCTTTTTTTAAACAGGAGAATTCCCATGCTGCATCTAGTTTGACCCCATGATAGCACACTGAAAACTTAAAAATAGAAAACAGGCTTTCTGGTGTGTGTTTGTGGTCTGTGGGAGGAGGGGAAACCTCACCAAGAAGAGACTGCAAAAGCCAATCTGTCTGTAAACCAGGTGTGGCGATGGGGGGGGTGGTCCCCTGATGCCTCCTCCTTTCGCCCCACGCCAAAGCCAAAATCCAGTCAACTCCCCCATCACCATGAGGGAAAAGTCAGGCCAAGAGAGCCTCTCTCCCAATCACAGAGATGGTGCCCTTAAGTTCCTGGTGAAAATCCAGAATGCACACAACTCTCCTCCTGTATTTTAAGCTGGTTTGGAGGAAAAGGAGGGAAAGGGGTCAATATCCCATTTGCATGTACCATGGTCCTGATTGTGACCCTCGATACCGAGCTAAACAAACGCATCGGCAAAGCAGCTACCACGTTTTCCAGGCTCACAAAGAGAGTCTGGTCCAACAAGAAGCTGATACATACCAAGATCCAGGTCTACAGAGCTTGCGTCCTGAGTACACTTCTGTACTGCAGTGAGTCATGGACTCTTCGCTCACAACAGGAGAGGAAACTGAACGCTTTCCACGTGCGCTGCCTCCGACGCATTCTCGGCATCACCTGGCAGGACAAAGTTCCAAACGACACAGTCCTGGAACGTGCTGGAATCCCTAGCATGTATGCACTGCTGAAACAGAGACGCCTGCGTTGGCTCGGTCATGTCGTGAGAATGGATGATGGGCGGATCCCAAAGGATCTCCTCTATGGAGAACTCGTGCAAGGAAAGCGCCCTACAGGTCGACCACAGCTGCGATACAAGGACATCTGCAAGAGGGATCTGAAGGCCTTAGGAGTGGACCTCAACAGGTGGGAAACCCTGGCCTCTGAGCGGCCCGCTTGGAGGCAGGCTGTGCAGCATGGCCTTTCCCAGTTTGAAGAGACACTTGGCCAACAGGCTGAGGCAAAGAGGCAAAGAAGGAAGGCCCATAGCCAGGGAGACAGACCCGGGACAGGCTGCACTTGCTCCCGGTGTGGAAGGGATTGTCATTCCCGGACTGGCCTTTTCAGCCACACTAGACGCTGTTCCAGAAGCACCATTCAGAGCGCGATACCAGAGTCTTTCGAGACTGAAGGTTGCCAACACACAGGTCCTGATTGTGACCTGCAATTTAAGAAGAGGTGCCCCTGGACAGCAGAGAGCTGCTTCTCAGTGGCGTCACTGGGGTTTGTGTCACCCAGTGCACGATGCTAGCATGTCACCCCTCTGATGGATCTCCTCCCATGCAGTGGGTGGGACAATACCCCAGGCAGTGGGCTTGGTGATGTACTATTGCACCACACCTGCTGGATTTTTTTTGGCTATAGCTCTTGATAGAATAGAGACATTTCAACACTGTTTCATAGCATTCTGCACGAAATTACCCAGTGATATATAACATGATGGCATTATTCAAAAATACCAAGATTTTTAAAAATTTGGCAAGTAGTGGTGTCACCCCCCCCTGTGCATGTCACACGGTGCAGCCCACACCCCCTGCAACCCCCTAGCAACACCACTGCTGGTAGTATCGTATGTTTGCTCCTTAGAGCTCAGGGACTGGAAGCTGGGCTCCAGCTTGGAAGCATTCCACCTTGCGTACATTGCACGCTCCTCCTTGCAAGTTCTCCGTGCTGCCTGTAAACACAGGGTACAGTTTACACTTCTTCCTAAGAACTATCTATTAAAAGGCTGACACGGGTTGGCAATTGAGCAGCTGGTTTACAAAACCTCCGTGAGCTCTGCTGCCCGCCCCGTTTCCCAAAGTGGCTTGACCTCAACGGAGACGCGCATGATGGGACACATGACAGTTTCGTCTCTCGGTATTGCTGCCCAAGGCCTGCAGAGTTGTGTTTCTCTAGCCCCCTTCTCCACCTGCCAACAAAATCGCAGAGGCCATTCGCATCCAGTTAAAGGTGCAGTTATTGGAATGCTCCCGGCAACCTGTGCACAGGAGAACTTCATCATGTTCTCATCATCATGTTCTTCATCATGCAGGCCAGGATGGTGTAGTGGTTTGGGAATTGGACCTGGAAGATCCAGGTTCAAATTCCCACTCAGCCAGGAAGCTTCCTGGCTTCCTGGGGGACCCTGGGCCAGTCACTATCTCTCAGCCTCACCTACCTCAACAAGTTGTTGAGATAGGTGAGACTGAGAAATAGTGACTGGTCCAGTCACTGTCTCTCGGACATTAAAGGAGAGAAGGAACCATATATATGCCCTTAGCTCCTTGGAGGAAGACAGTATTAAAATGTGATAAATTTCAGAGAGGCATGTGCTGTAGTAATTCAACTGGGGGAGGGGAGCAACCCAGGCCCAAATTCAGGGGTGGCTTCACTTGTGGGTCCTATCGGGGTCATGACCCGTACTCATGTCATTATAAGACCTGAGACAGCGAAAGTCTGCTCCTGTTGTTGCTCCCAACCATTGCTCAGATGAATGAGCGCCCTGTTTCACTGCCAATGCTATAGCTGTGGGTGGCAGCATGAAAGAGAATGTGCTTCTTCGTGGGAGAATGCTGGTGCATGAATATGCTTTCCTAAGCAATGGGAGGGGGGGGTTCCTTGCAGGACTTTTGCCGTAGCGCCCCCTCCCCAGAGCTGGATCCACCAATGTTCGAATCCCTGCACAGTCCTGAAGCTCCCTTAGATGCCACAGGCATGTGGTTCTCATTCAGCCTACCCAACTCCACAGGGTTGTTGTGAGGATAAAATGAGTGCGGTGGGCAAAATAAAAAAGTGCGGTGGGAAAACCGCACATACTAGGGGTGGCCAAATGATGCCTCGCGCAGCTCTTTGACATATAATGTGTGGTTTGCAGAAATATGTAGACTGGGCTCCTTTCTGCATCACAATTAATATAAAAAGTAAATTAAAAAAAAACAAAAACTTTCAAGCTTTATAATTATTTACCAGGTATAAACTGAGAGTCCACTGGATTAGAACAGAAGTCTAATTTTAGATTATTTAGTTTTTTTAGTTATTTGATTTTTCTCTGTAAACCGCTTTGTGAACTTTTAGTTGAAAAGCAGTATATAAATACTGTTGTTAATAATAATAATAATAATAATAATAATAATGATGATGATGATGATGATGATGATGATGATGATGATGATGATGTTCAAGGTGAGTAAATACGTTTAAGAATTTAAACGCTGCTTAAATATTGTGACTCCCAAACATCTGAAGTTTATCGTATGTGGCTCAGATGTTAAGCAAGTTTAGTCACCCCTGACATATACTGTCCTGAGCTCCCTAGAGGAAGGACAGCTTAACAATATCGTTCGTAAATAAGCAAACGGACATCTGCACATCTGCTAAAGAGGAAAATTCCCCCCTTCCCCGAGAGGATGATTTGATTGTGTACTGGGCCACAACCAGAATATAGGCATAAAAATTTATTTTAAAATTATGATCAAAGTTTTAAAAAAGTAATAAAATGCAGTGGACACAATCCAGCGGATGTTAAACATTTTCCTATTTCTTAGATTTCAGTGGAAGGGACTAAAATGTGGTAATCAAGAAACACAAAGAATTTTGGACACTGCGGGGGTCTAGCCGCTACCTGCTTCTGATTTAGGTTCCAGCCCTGAGTGCTTGAGTCCTGAAGCTGAGAAAAAGTCACCCTGGTAGTCAGAAGGGGGTGTCACAAACAGCACTGAGATGTTTTAAAGTGGCTTCTCCCAGCTCTCTCCCACTGTCACAAATATCGTGCCTGCGAGTTTTCCCCACAGTAACTAAAGGCAGGTTATTTGGGGGGGGGGGGGTTTGAGGGATTTATGTTGGGGGAACTGCCATGATGGGGAGAGCGCTGGAACCCTCCCACCTTGCTGCAGGCCTGATCCAAATCGCCCACCCTTCTCAGATGCTTTTACTAGAAGAATATCATGCGGGGATTTCCAATCATGGAACTTCAATGTCACATGTCCTTTGGACCCCACTGGTTCATTTCTAACAAGAGAGACTGAAATCTGAGCATGAGACCCTCACACCCAAGTTTTGCCCCTTCATCTCACAGGCCTTTGTCCATGTCTAGCACTCTGTGATTATTTCAAAACCTATTGCAGGTATTTTGTGTGTGTGTGTGTGTGTGTGTGTGTGTGTGTGTGTGTGTGTGTGTGTAATGAAATGTCTATTTTTCCATGCTTTGAATCTGTTTTAAATTATCTAATATTGCTTACTTTTTGTTATTCAACAATTTGCATTGTTTGCTAATAATTAAGTCACCTTACATATAAAATAGAAAAGCAGGGCAAAAAAAATGAATTTTGCCTGCTTTCGGTAGCCTTGATGATTATACATGGTAACAATTTGGCAAAAATTTATTTCACGGTTTTTAAAAGACTGATTCAAAGTGTAAGATTCACTTTCTAAAATGGAAATTATTACGTTTGTCACTACTGCAATCTTGTTTAATATCAATACAGGCATGAATCATTTGGTGACTGATGAGCAGTGACTAAGCTGACAAAAGCATTGGAAATGTCCTCCGTGTTATATTATACTTGCGGAAACTTCCTGGCTCAATGCAATGTAAACCATCTTGCTAATTTTCTTTTCTGGCATTTGCCTCTCTGCCAAAAGGAGCTGCGATCCCAGGGCCACCCCAGGACCACTCTGACAGCTTTGATTGAGTTACTTATTCCCAGCCTCAGTTCCCCAGATGAAAAATGGGAGCAGTTTACATCTCCCTTAGAGCAATCTTGATGAGCTTGTGTGCAAACACAGTTTTAAGGGACTTCCTGGGACTTGCATAAAGATTTAAGATTAAATATTCCACCGATGTGCAGAAAAAATAAGCATGGGGTCCAAACTTCCCCCTTAAGAGTGCTGACACAGCTCCAGCTTCATGGAGCATGGATGAATTCTTAGAATGTCCATCTGAAGCAAACCTGGTAAGCGTCAAACTGTGCAGGAGAAGAGACTGGGATAGAACACAGGTGGTTGAAAATGTTCCAGGCAAAATCCAATGACAAAAACACAAAAGGAAGAAGCAAAGTAACACCAAAGAAAAGAATGCCTCTGAGCATGTGGGAGGCACCCATCATTTATCATTCAGTAACCACAGCCTGATCACTCCACATATGCATCTGCCTGCTTGGACCCTGAAGATCAGGAAGACAGCAGTTCCAGGGATACATTGTGCGGCCTGTAGCCAGACCCCATCTCTTCACCTCAGTTTACCCATCTGTAAAATGCCAACAATAACAACCTCCCTCACAAGTGGTCTGGTACAATTTTAAAAAAAAAAAGCACTTTTGGAAAATGAATAGAGTTTTGAGAATCGATACAATTATTATTCCATTGACACAATTAACATAACATAAGAACAGCCCCACTGGATCAGGCCATAGGCCCATCTAGTCCAGCTTCCTGTATCTCACAGCGGCCCACCAAATGCCCCAGGGAGCACACCAGACAACAAGAGACCTCATCCTGGTGCCCTCCCTTGCATCTGGCCTTCTGACATAGCCCATTTCTAAAATCAGGAGGTCGCACATACACATTATGGCTTGTACCCCATAATGGATTTTTCCTCCAGAAACTTGTCCAATCCCTTTTTAAAGGCGTCCAGGCCAGATGCCGTCACCACATCATGTGGCAAGGAGTTCCGCAGACCAACTACACACTGTGTAAAGAAATATTTTGTTCAATGGACTGTCACCACCAGTTCCAGTTACTCAAAACAGAACGAAAAAAATAGCTCAGAACTCACATTTCTGCCAGTGCATATTCTGGGGCGGGATGAGGGTCCTGTTTCTTTTTCCTTATCTCTCTGTCTTTTAGTTGCTCTTTGCACCTTTCTATGCTGTCAATATGCTCCTTTCTGCCCTTTTTTTTTTTAAAAGCCCAGGTTCCCGCTGCACTGAGGTGACGTTGAACTTGTCACATCCTCTAACCACATAGATTTCTCCCCCCCCTCCATTGCCCAAGTTGCTGTTCACCACAACATTCAGTTCCTCCAAGGCAACTGTCGTGTGGAAGATCTTATGCACACACGGTACATCTGATCCTCTGAGCTTTTCCATTTTTTGAAATGTTTTAAAACGGCGCATCTTTAAGGCTCAAGAAAGAAAAGAAACCTGTTTTTTTCTTCATGGGAGGATGCTCAACTTCACTTCGCAAGACACGGCTGCAGGGTTTAAAATCTGGTGTACCCAAGAAACCTGATGGCCCGGCTGTATTGAGCGCTACAAGGCTGTTGTCCTCTGCTAAAATGTGGCTAGCTCTCTTTATGTATGCCGGATTTGGCCCAGTGATGTTCTCAACCATTTTAAAAGAGAGAACAACCGGTGTCGGGTTTTGGTTTTCTTCTACTTCATTTACAAGAATCTCAAGTCCCTAGGGTCAGAAATTAGAAGGAAACACCTGTAAGAACTTCATGCCTCATTGGACAGAAAGAAGACCCACTTGTTTCAGGTTCATGAAAATATAACATTTCCTATGAGAGAAGGACCAGAGTACAAATGCCAGGGTTAGTCATCCCTTCTTCAAGATGCCTCTTGAAAGTGTTGAAATATTGAGAGGTGAAACTGCCATGGTTTCAGTCAAGGCCAAGAGTTGGTTTGTTGAATGAATATATCATGGCAAGGTTGCCATCTTATTGAATTGGCTTTCTTCCTTTGCCTTTGACAACAGCCAGATGTGCAAGGAGGAAACTGGTGAAACTTTCTCTATGCCAGGAAAATATCTTACTGCTTAATTTCTGTGTTTTAGACTGCAGTTAAAGGCAGAGAAGAAAGGCTGTCCCCACCCCCGTTTATTCTAAATGGCACCCCTCTTCACCATCCTCATCAGAGTTTAGCCCTGGATCCTGGTTTTAAGTGCCAGGGCTTAAGCTGTACCATAATCTGTTGGCATCCTTCAGTCTCGGAAGACTATGGTATTGCGCTCTGAATGGTGGTTCTGGAACAGAGTGTCCTCTCCAGTGCGCAAAGCCTGGGTAGAGTAGATATGGAGGATAGACAAATGCAGCAAATCCCCCCTCTCCACGTCGCTGAAATGGTCCAATGGAAAGGCAGAGGCCAATACGGTTGGTTCCAGCGGCGTCGCAGGAGTTGCCAGAACGTGACTGTGTTCAGCCATGAACTGCCTCAGGGACTCTGGCTCTGGATTTTGCCTCGAGGTTGACTCCTGAAGCCTCTTCCATAACTGGATGTAGCCACAAGGCAGTGGAGGTTTGGGATCAGAGTTTTCCTTCTCTTAGATGAGCTGCCTTCTCAAGCTAATGAGTCCCATCTACCCGGTGGCTGTTTAGTCGCCTCTTACGACAAGTACAGCCAAACTGAAGGCCTATTATTATTATTATTATTATTATTATTATTATTATTATTATTAACAACAGTATTTATATACCGCTTTTCAACTAGAAGTTCACAAAGCGGTTTACAGAGAAAAATCAAATAACTAAATGGCTTCCTGTCCCAAAAGGGCTCACAATCTAAAAAGATGCAAATGAATACCAGCAGACAGCCACTAGAACAGACAGTGCTGGGGTGAGGTGGGCCAGTTACTCTCCTTTTCTTATCCCCCAGCCCCCAGGGGTACCATACCTGTACAATAAATCATTAAAACACACACACACCTCAGAGCATGGGCAGAATAATTTTTCTTTGCTGCTGAGGAATCAGAGCAGAAAGCTTAATACTGAAAACCTTAACTCATTTATGTGAAGGAACATTCCATTCATTTCAATGGAAATTATCCCATAGTGAGTGCATCTGAAGGCACCTGATGTCACAGTCTTGAGGAGTTAGATGTTTCCACCTCAGTTTTTCCTTCTCATAGCACTCATTGCTGGTCTATCTGGTCAGTATCAGCTTGAGAGACAGCAGGAATCCTATACACACAGGGCACAATCCTAACCAACTTTCCAGTGCTGGCATAGCTATACCAGTGGGGAATGTGCTGCACCCTGCAGTTGGGGGGCAGTCATGGAGGCCTCCTCAAGGTAGGGCAATGTTTGTTCCCTTACCTCAGATTTTGCATTGTCCTTATGTAAGTGCTGGAAAATTGGTTAGGATTGTGTGACTGTCTCTGAGTTCTGCCAAAGAAAGGCAGGATATAAAGACCGTGAATAAAATAAATGTAGAGTTTGAGCCAATTCATTGGTACTGTTAAGTCTCAGAACACTGAACACAAACTCAGAAGGGCAAATCTTCTTGTCCTTTGTCCAAGCAGACCATGGAGGAGAGGATGGGAGGGCAGCCAGCTGGATGCAGGAGAACAGCACCCCTCTGTAGGTAAGCATAAATAGTCAGGTGGGCCACCTTCCAAAATCTATCCTTATGCATCTCCCACCTTTCTTTCAAAGAGCTCAGAGTGGCATACATGATAGCAGCTGCCTGTACCGAGCAGGGTGTGGAACCAGATGACCTCCAAGACCCCTTCCAACTCTAACATTCCACAATTCTATCATTCTATGAGTCATCGAGCACCTTCAAGTCTCACACATTTATTCCAGCACATGGTTTTGTGCGCTACAGATCACTTCATCAAATACGTTAAGTAAAAAACTCAGTGGGCTGCAGAAAGTTACACTGAAATCAATGTGCAATTCCTCTAGAAGGTACTAAACTCAAGCCTGCAATCCTATATACACTTTCTGGGAGTAAGCCCCATTGATCGCAGTGGGATTTGCTTCTGAGTAGACACACAGAGGTTTGCGCTAGAACAGGGGTCTCCAAACTTTTTGGCCAGAGGGCCGCATCAAATGTCTGGCACGGTGTTGAGGGCCTGGGAAAAAAATTTAAATATCAAATTTAAATAAATAAATTAGAGATGGAACTTAGATGTGTGAATAAATGAATGAATGGGCTCGTTCATTCAACCTCTCTGGCCCTCAGAACACCCTCCAGATGCAACCAGAGCATAGTTCTAGTCATGTTCAGCAAAGTGGGCCAGGAGCTTTCAGGAGACAAGAGGCTGGCTGCGGGCCAAATAGAGGCTCACTGCGGGGCCGCGTCTGGCCCCTGGGCTGGGGTTTGGAGACCCCTGCACTAGAACACAGTTCCATGAGGCTTACTCCCAGTTGGCATGCATATGAAGGGAGCCCCAGATTTTTTACTTGCATTTTTATTTAGCCCCTTTGAGGTTCAATCACACGTTTTTATTGTAAATTGCCTTGAGGAGTGAGATACCTGCAGGCTTGTTGCATGTTAGTGGAAAAAAGTCCAATGGCCCCTTTCCATGCAGCAAAGTGGAATCAGAATGGTGTGATTTAGAGCAGAAAAGCAGCATCAGTGGCACTTAATCCTTCCCGAACTCACCACTCAATTTGCATAATTAGCAAGTGATTTGGATACTATACAAATTAGACTGTTTGTATTTGAGGAAGTGGAATCTGGCAAGCTTGTATTTAGATAGGGTTGCCAATTCTAACAGTAGCTGCTCCTGGTTATCCTCCCACCCCAACATGATTTTATATTGGACCTTCCTGGGAGCTCTGTTAAAATCTCTAGGATTGCCTTCAGGCAGGATGTGAGTTCAAATCCCAGCTCAAATCCCAGTCCTGCAGCACTGGCCACCCAATTCACAGGTCACATCTGGAAGTCACACAATCAGTGGTTCATGTTCCACAAAATGGACCCTGCGGAGAAACCTCTGAAGGTGACAGGCTGCCAAACTGTGAATGGAATCAGACTGTGGGGCTGGCTTATTTATTTCATATGGGGTTCCAGCTTTGTCTTCTCCTCAGCTCAGTATTAGGTAGCTGTGAAGGTGCAACAACAATTGTGATCTAGCAGCTAAGCAGCACCTTTAATCTGCAAAATGTTTTTAACATGGTGTTGGCCCTTTGAAAACCTGCTAATGATCTGCAATGCATCTGCTTAAGAGAAAATCTCTGCCTGAATGGAACATGGGGTCTTTTGAAATGAAGAGAGCTGCTGGCAGCTGAATTAAAAAAAAAAAATCCAGGACAGCCCCGAATTCTGGAATGCATCCTCCCTCTTGCTTGGAATGAAAGTCAGTTTGTAGATTTGTTGAAAATTCCATTTGTGCCTCACTGGGAGGAGAGGTGTAGACAGCTGAAAAATAATGGTTTGTTTGGGGATGGTTTGCTTTCCTTCTCTCTGTATGCAGCACAGAGATCGCTGAATCCGTGCTGAGCTACAAAATGGAGATGTCACTTCTAAGACACATTCCGTGTTTCCAAAATACGGAAACTTCCATGTCACACAGAACGCTTCATCAGGAAAGAAAGAAATGCAGACATTTCAAAGTTACGGAACAAGCCATGTTTGTTCCAGATATTTTAGGGTCCAATCCTGTGGGCCTTAAGTGCTGGTGCTGAGTTTAGAAGGCCTTTGGAGGGCCCGGGAGGGTGCATGCTGCCTTCCCAAGCCTCCAAAGGCTTCCAGAAGAGGGTGAGAAAGGCGCTGCTGCCCCCACAGACATTTGACCCCTTGACCCTTCTAGTTATGCCAATGTGCCTGGGTCTCCTTTTTGAAAATATATAGCCTTTAAATGAATAGCAGCAAATATACAGAAGCAAAATGAATGACACTAGGGGGATTGTAGTGTATGTGCATGTCAGACTTAGGGCAGACGGGGGGGGGGGAATGGAATATGCAATACAATACAATACAATACAATACAATACAATACAATACAGGTATTTCTATACCGCCTTTCTATGTCCTCAGATTTCTCCTCGGACTTTATTCCAGGCGGTTTACATGGGCAGGCATCCCCATAGGGATTTTTACAATTTGAAAGGTTCTTTCAAGAAACCACAACAATCAGATGTTTCTTTTTTGATCTGGCTGCACATTCCGGCCTCCATCCTCCCACGCTCAGAGCAGATGGAATAACTCGGCTCAGCTTGTCAGCTGCTTCAAGGTCGCACGGTGCCGGTGGCTTCGAACTGGCGACCTTCGGATGTTATCTTCAGGCAAATGGAGGCTCAACCCTCTAGACCAGACCTCCTGCCCATATGCACAATGCTTCCCCGAATTCCAGTCACTTTAAAAGGGAGTCTGCTCAAATTCATAGAGGAGGTGGGGGTCTCTTAATGAATCTTTTCAGTGAAAGCTATGTGGAAGAACCCTATGTGCAAGGGTAGAATAACAGCACTTGCTGAGGTCACACTCGAGCTGAGACTTTCCATTGGGGCACCTGGCTGTGCACTGTTGGAAACAGAATGCTGGGCTTGACAGATATTTGCCCTGACTCACCAGGTCTCTTCTTATATGGTGGCTGGCAGCCTACAGCACCCGGTATTCCCAGGCGGTCTCCCATCCAAGTACTAACCAGGCCTGACCCTGCTTAGCTTCCAAAATTAGACAAGATCAGGCATGTGCAGGGTAACAGTTGCTGCTCTCTTCTTCTATAGAGATTGTCAAATGATGGGCTGCTGTCATCAGTCAGTCCATCCTTGCTCCCATTTGTTCTGCCACAATTGAGTTCCACTATCAAGTGTACTTCTGCAGTTGAAAGGGCCACAAGAACGTTTTTGCTAGCAGGGCTCCCAGGATGACCAGGGAGTGAAAAGAGACCTCTGCAACTTGTGTCATCCAGCCCAAGAGGAGTTTAAAATGCAAACACCTTTCATGAAAGGCAGAACGGGGATGCAAGGGGTGAATCTGCCACCTGCTGGCCCATGTTTTCGTCTTCTTTCTCCTCCTCCTGCCTTGAGTGCATCTTGGAGCATAAGCAGATCAACACAGAAGGAAGTTCCATGGGAGAAATGGGCTTCCCACAGCTTAAGCATAAATCTGCTCAAAAACTCTTCGTTGTCATGGAAGTTGCAAAGCACATGTGTTTGGCAGTTGGCACCCAGGGCCGACTTTAAGCCCACTGGACCAAATGCTCCCAATCGAGCCTCACGTCTAAGGTGCCCCACACTCAGGTGATCTGCTCTAGTTTTGTATGCAATTTTATATGACAATGTGCCATTTGGTCCATTATCTCATATGCATTTTTAAATGCACATTTTTATTGCTTTCGATTCTACCATCAAGTCTATAAGAGAATTTATATCTCTAAGATTCTGCAGACCATGGCTGTGAACCTGGGGCCTTGCCAAAAATGTTTCCTCTTGAGCGCCACAGCTCCTAAGGCTGGCCGTGATTGCACACGCGCACACACACACACACACCGCATTTAGGAGCAGCTTTCCCTAGAGTAGTCTCGCAGCTGCCTTGCGTAAAAGCAGGCAGGGATTTTAGTAGGTGCTGCCTAAATGGGTGCTGTCAATCTCCTCTCCGCTCACAGATCTTCAGCTTCCCACCCCTATACTGCTATACAGCTAATCTACAGGTTTCTTTCCTTTGTGCAGCTCCAGGTTCTGCGCACCAGCTCAAGCACACATCAGATGGTGTGCTTTGAAGTGAATATTTTTTTAAAAAAACCACCCGGATCTCACCACAGCCTGTGACTGTATTACTGCTGGTGGCAGCTGTTTGGCAGCTTGCTGGTGGTGAAGTCTACCTTTTAATGACCTGAAGCTGTCAAGATTGGGGGGGGGGGCTCCTTCTAGCCATGCTGGAGTAGATCGGTTTCAAGTCTTAAGTGGAGGGATTTAGAGGCACAAGAGATTTGCAAGAACAATTAAGAGCCCAGTCCTATCCAACTTTCCAGTGCTGGTGCAGCTGCAATGCAGCCCTGAGGTAAGGGAACAAATGTCCCCATAACTTGAGGGGGCCTCTGCGACTTCCTCCCCACCACAGGATGCAGTGCACGCCCCTTTGGCACAGCTGCACCGGCACTAAATTGGATAGGATTTGGTCCTAAGTCGACACACTTTGTGATGGTAGCCCCACACAATATAGCCTCCTACTCAGAAGGAACCACGTTGAGAGTGCGGTGACTGCAGAATTTCCAACCACATTTATCGACTAGGTAGAGTACCTATTTCCTCGCATCTGCAGGGGTGTAGAAGAGCAAGTGGCCAAATGAACAGGTATTTCCAAGGTCTGGCCAAGCTGAGCCTGGTTGTCATCTACACCACCGTCCTGTGCAAACAAGGGGCGGTGCAAAACTTTCACTCTCAAAATGGCACATTTTGAACCAGGGGACATCCACTAAAATTGAGTGTTGGGAGAGTTAGAACAGACAAGAGAAAATATTTCTTTACTCTGCGTGTGGTTGGTCTGTGGAACTCCTTGCCACAGGATGTGGTGATGGCGACTGGCCTGGACGCCTTTAAAAGGGGATTGGACAAGTTTCTGGAGGAAAAATCCATTACGGGGTACAAGCCATGATGTGTATGCGCAACCTCCTGATTTTAGAAATGGGCTATGTCAGAATGCCAGATGCAAGGGAGGGCACCAGGATGCAGGTCTCTTGTTATCTGGTGTGCTCCCTGGGGCATTTGGTGGGCCGCTGTGAGATACAGGAAGCTGGACTAGATGGGCCTATGGCCTGTTCCAGTGGGGCTGTTCTTGTATTCTTAACTACAATTCCCAGAATGCCTTGCAGGTCTCTTATTATCTGGTGTGCTCCCTGGAGCATTTGGTGGGCCGCTGTGAGATACAGGAAGCTGGACTAGATGGGCCTATGGCCTGATCCAGTGGGGCTGTTCTTGTGTTCTTAACTATAATTCCCAGAATGCCTTGCAGGTCTCTTATTATCTGGTGTGCTCCCTGGGGCATTTGGTGGGCCGCTGTGAGATACAGGAAGCTGGACTAGATGGGCCTATGGCCTGTTCCAGTGGGGCTGTTCTTGTATTCTTAACTACAATTCCCAGAATGCCTTGCAGGTCTCTTATTATCTGGTGTGCTCCCTGGAGCATTTGGTGGGCCGCTGTGAGATACAGGAAGCTGGACTAGATGGGCCTATGGCCTGTTCCAGTTGGGCTGTTCTTGTGTTCTTAACTACAATTCCCAGAATGCCTTGCAGGTCTCTTATTATCTGGTGTGCTCCCTGGAGCATTTGGTGGGCCGCTGTGAGATACAGGAAACTGGACTAGATGGGCCTTTGGCCTGATCCAGAGGGGCTGTTCTTATGTTCTTATGACAGTGTCAATGGTGTCACTTCTAGGTGGCGCAATGGGGTTTGCTGCAGAGGGATAGTGAATCTGGGCATCTCCCTTTCAGAAGTGCCCCCTAGAGTGTGCTCGGTGACTGCTAGTTTACTCAGTCTGGTTGTCAGGGGAAATGGTCAGTGCACAGGTTAACATCAGGGACAAGGCTTGCAGGCTCTCCCCTCCACATATTCAGTGAATGCACGGGGCGTGAAGTTGGCGCAAGTCTAATGTTTGCAAAACAAGCCCTCACGTTCTGGCTTCTGTTGCAGAACTGAACCTTTGCCCCTGCCCTCCCCTGGCAGCTCTCTCCTAGGGCCTTTCTCAGACCGCAGACTTCAGGGGCCTGCCTCTTCAAAGCGGCCGCACACATCAATATTAATCAAGTACAAAGCAATCAATCAATTAACAAAGGTGCCCTTAACTGGGCACCAGATGTAAAACATTAACAGCCCAGTCCTAACCAGGCTGCCTGTGGCACGCTACAGTGGCGCAAAAATGGCCACCACTGTATCCCTCATGGGCAGAGAGGCAGCTGGGCATCTCCTTGAAGTAAGAGAACATTTGTTCCCTTATCTTATGTCGAGCCCCAGCAGCCTCTATGGCTCAATTGCCGGCGCAGAACCAAGCAGTTCAGTTGTGGGCTTTCAGGCCTGGGAGAGGGGTAGGATGTGGCGAAAGAGGCCTCCACCATCCCCGTACCCTTCCAGAACTGAACCGCCCCATCTACCCTCTTTCCCCTATCCTGAAACACCCCTCCCCCATTCTGCCCTCCCCTTAGCTTCTCTTGGCTTTGGACATGTCTGAGTCAGCGAGCACTGTTCCAGTGCATGCCCAAGCCTGTTGGTGCAGCCTCCCCTCCAGTGGCACTGGCCTCTGCATGATCACAGTGTGGTTTATGGCACATTTGCAGCAGCGTGCATGCCTTTCCTACCAGTGGGAGCTGGCTTAGGATGGGGTTGGCCATCATTATTTTTAACACAGGCGCTTCCGCTCGTGAAAAGGCATTGAGAAGGAAAGGCTGTCTTCTCAATCCTCTCTCATGACATGCAAGCACACATCTTCTAATAAGATCTGATAAGATGTGTGCTCTTCTAATAAGCCTTTTCCCCCTGCAAAATGATTGTTTTGGTTCCTATGCAAATATATCTTGATTTAATTGATCTGTTAATCCATTACTCTTCTCTCACAACAGGAGAGGAAACTGAATGCTTTCCACATGCACTGCCTCCGACGCATCCTCGGCATCACCTGGCAGGACAAAGTTCCAAACAACACAGTCCTGGAACGTGCTGGAATCCCTAGCATGTATGCACTACTGAAACAGAGATGCCTGCATTGGCTCGGTCATGTCGTGAGAATGGATGATGGCCGGATCCCAAAGGATCTCCTCTGTGGAGAACTCGTGCAAGGAAAGCGCCCTACAGGTAGACCACAGCTGCGATACAAGGACATCTGCAAGAGGGATCTGAAGGCCTTAGGAGTGGACGTCGACAGGTGGGAAACCCTGGCCTCTGAGCGGCCCACTTGGAGGCAGGCTGTGCAGCATGGCCTTTCCCAGTTTGAAGAAACACTTGGCCAACAGTCTGAGGCAAAGAGGCAAAGAAGGAAGGCCCACAGCCAGGGAGACAGACCAGGGACAGACTACGTTTGCTCCCAGTGTGGAAGGGATTGTCACTCCCGGATTGGCCTTTTCAGCCACACTAGACGCTGTTCCAGAACCACCATCCAGAGCGCGATACCAGAGTCTTCCTAGACTGAAGGTTGCCAACAGATAATCCATTACAGCTTATCAGGTGACGATGGCCTCCTTTGCACAGAATCGCTCTGAGGAACTTGCAAAATGGTAAACAGAGACTCACAAGTATCCCCAGCAAACCTCCCAGCAAAACCTCTGCTTTTGAATGGGGTGAGAATGGATTTGGGAACAATCATTGGGATCTTGCCTCCTTGGGGTTTTTGGCCTTCCACCCAGTGTAAAATCCACAAGAGACCTTTTTGAAAGAGGGGAGATATTGGGAACAGAGTAGATGGGATAGTCCCAGCCCCAATGGTGCCAAACACTCTCTCGAGGAAGACTGGCACTCTCCCAACCTCTTGGTGGCACTGAGGAAGTTTTTGTTAAACAAGGCTGCGACTGCCAATAATCCTAAGGGAAAAATGTGATTCTTCTTCCCATCTTCTCATCAGGGCCAAAAATCTTGGAAGAACCCCAAAGCACTCAACTCTTAAGATTAATTCATTTTATTTTTCCAAATTCCACAGACCACGTGATGCATCCGTTAGAGATTAAAAGTTGTTGTGTGCTCCAGAAAGGTTGTCATTTACTCTTGTCTCCTTCAACATGACCCCTGAAAATATTGCCAGTCCCAAATGTCCCCAACTCAACGAACCCTATCCAGTCACTGAAAACACCTAAGCTTGTGCAATTAATCTGTGGAACTACTTGCTATAGGATGTGGTGATGTGTCTGGCTTAGATGCCTTTAAAAGGGAATTGGACAGATTTCTGGAGAAAAACTTCATCACAGGTTACAAGCTGTGATGGGTTTGTGCAACATCATGGTTTTTGAACTAGGCTACCTCAGAATGCCATGTGCAAGGGATTGGCAACAGGATGCAGGTCTCTTGTTGTTTAGTGTGCTTCCTGAGGCCATTGTGAGATGCAAGAAGCTGTACTAGATGGGCCTTTGGCTTGATCCATAAGAACATAAGAACAGCCCCGCTGGATCAGGCCATAGGCCCATCTAGTCCAGCTTCCTGTATCTCACAGTGGCCCACCAAATGCCCCAGGGAGCACACCAGATAACAAGAAACCTCATCCTGGTGCCCTCCCTTACATCTGGCATTCTGACATAGCCCATTTCTAAAATCAGGAGGTTGCACATACACATCATGGCTTGTACCCCGTAATGGATTTTTCCTCCAGAAACTTGTCCAATCCCCTTTTAAAGTCATCCAGGCCAGTCGCCATCACCACATCCTGGGGCAAGGAGTTCCACAGACCAATCACACGCTGAGTAAAGAAATATTTTCTTTTGTCTGTCCTAACTCTCCCAACACTCAATTTTAGTGGATGTCCCCTGGTTCTGGTGTTATGTGAGACTGTAAAGAGCATCTCTCTATCCAGTTTATCCTTCCCATGCATAATTTTGTATGTCTCAATCATGTCCCCCTTCAGGCACCTCTTTTCTAGGCTGAAGAGGCCCAAACGCCGTAGCCTTTCCTCATAAGGAAGGTGCCCCAGCCCCGTAATCATCTTAGTCGCTCTCTTTTGCACCTTTTCCATTTCCACTATGTCTTTTTTGAGATGCGGCGACCAGAACTGGACACAATACTCCAGGTGTGGCCTTACCATCGATTTGAACAATGGCATTATAATATCCAGCGGGGCTCTTCTCAAGTTCTTGTGTGTGTACAAGAGTAACGCTACTCATGTATGTACTTTCTGAAGCATGGGGTGAGTGCACCATTGGGGGTCCCTGCATGACTTCTGCCCCAGCTCCCCAGAAATCTGAAGCCACCTTTGGGGAGGGGAGCGGAAGCTGAACAGAGCCAGGAAAGGAATTCTGAGATGGCTTCTCTGCTGAACTCATAATTAGAATGTTTGAAAATGGTATTATTTATTTTACTCAGAAGTAAGCACATTGTATTCAGTAAGACTGTATTCCTACCGTACTCACCAGAAATAAACCCCTCTACTCATAATGATTTGGAAGCTCTTTGCATGAATATTAAAAAGAGGTGTCTGTTTTCTTGTCCAAAATGAAATTGGACCAGGCAATTTGCAGAGAAAGAAGTTTGTTTTTTTAAAAATTGCTCTGATGTTTACCAAAGGGCAGGATTTCCATACTAGGCAGTGCCTGGCACAGTTTGGGTTACACATTAAACAGTGCAATAATCACTGGTGCTTTGTATGGGTGGGTTTCAGCGCTCAGGTTCCCAGAGCAGTCAGGTGTGTTTCTTGAGAAAATGTGAAAATACCAAGTGGAGGAACGGCTGTGACCACAAAAAGATTTCCGGCTCCGGAGTGGTGCTGTCAGCCAACCGCAACGATACCTAAATAGATGTTTAATCAGGGCTGTTAGTAATCTGGGTTTCTGTTCATGCACAGAGTTCATTATGTTGTTGTTGGCAACCTTCAGTCTCGAAAGACTCTGGTATTGTGCTCTGAATGGTGGTTCTGGAACAGCGTCTAGTGTGGCTAAAAAGGCCGATTCGGGAGTGACAATCCCTTCCACACCGGGAGCAAGTGCAGTCTGTCCCTGGTCTGTCTCCCTGGCTATGGGCCTTCCTTCTTTGCCTCAGTCTGTTGGCCAAGTTTCTCTTCAAACTGGGAAAGGCCATGCTGCACAGCCTGCCTCCAAGCGGGCCGCTCAGAGGCCAGGGTTTCCCACCTGTTGAGGTCCACTCCTAAGGCCTTCAGATCCCTCTTGCAGATGTCCTTGTATCGCAGCTGTGGTCTACCTGTAGGGCGCTTTCCTTGCATGAGTTCTCCATAGAGGAGATCCTTTGGGATCCGGCCATCATCCATTCTCACAACATTAGCATTCATTAGAGATCATTAGCGGACATTAGAGTTCATTAATGAACATTAGAGTTCATTAGCGGACTCACAAATCAGGATGCTTGGAATTTCAACTTTTATTTCGAAAAACGCCAGTTTCTAGTGGAGGGCAGTACCTAGTGGAATCTAAGAAGCCCACAAACCTTGCACAACAGCCATTTATTTCCGCTTCATGTAGCGCTGCCGGGGATGGGTGGCTGTTCCTGCATCTTATCCAGCAAGAAACTGCTTGAAGCTGGCTGGGAGTTTTGCTAGCGACCAGGCATGATGGGGCATGTTTTATGGGGGCAACCAAAGGTATGCCTGTCTGGCTGGCTCCATCCACCAGCTGCTCTCAAAGCATAAAAAGGAACAGGTGAGCACTCCTTGCCCTGACTGACTGTTGACTTATGACTGGAATGTGATTCTCCAAACTCTCAACAGGAAAGGGGGAGGTGGGAGGAATCCATTGTGGGCCATAGCGCCACTTGCAAATTCCAGAACACTTTGTGCCTCTTTTAAAATTTAAAATATGAACAGTTAAATACTTGAGCCGCAGATCACAGATTTGAGGCTAATTTCTGGTTTGTTTGTTTTTTTAAAGCCAATCTATGTATTTAGCATTTTAAGTGCTTTTTTTTTTTTTTTTGGAGAACATAACTAAATAGCTGTTTGAAGTGGCCAAGAGTCTGTCCAGCAGCCTTTTTTTTTCCTGTAGTGACCCTAAGAGCCACCTAGTCAGAGATCTTCACCACATCTTGAGACAGCAGACTCGACAAATCAATCCTATGTGCAGAAATATTTTCTGTGGCCTGCTCTGGATCTGTGTTTATCACCAGTTTCATTGGATGATCCCTAAAATGAGGAGACAGAGAGAAAAACTGCCTAGCAGCTTTCTCCACACCATGCATTATGTGATTGACCCCTTCCATCACTGTGTTGCAGGCGCTGGTCCAATCTGCAGTCATGTTCCTCTGCCTGGCCAGCTGCCCTCACTAAGCCTCTGATATCTGGCCTTTCATCAGCAGATAATAATAATAATAATATACAGTATTTATATACCGCCTTTCTTGGTCTTTATTCAAGACTTTATTCAAGGCGGTTTACACAGGCAGGCTTATTAAATCCACGCAGGGATTTTTACAAATTGAAAGAAGGTTCTCTCTTTCAAGAACCACCACATTCAAGATGTTACACTCCGATCTGGTTTAACATTCTGGCCTCCATCCTCCCACGCTCCGAGCAGATGGAACAGCTCAGCTGCAGCTTGCCAGCTGCTTCAAGGTCGCACGGTGCCGGTGGCCTCGAACTGCCGACCTTGTGGATGTTAATCTTCAGGCAAATGGAAGCTCTACCCTCTAGACCAGACCTCCTGCCCAATGAAAACACAGCAGATCTTGAAAACACACTCCATTCTTCCAGGCCCAAAAGGAAACATTACATAGTTTAGCAGTATTGTCAAGACTGTCAGTGCCCTTTGGTGCTCATATTGTACTTCTCTCTGGGTTGTGTTTAGGGTAGGGTGCTCTGTGACCCCACCCCAAGGGCGCTACTGTCCCGAACCGTATGCTTGCTTGCCCCTCTTTTGAAGCCGTTCAAACACAGTGCAGGTGCAAGGTTTCTCCCTGTAAACCACAGCAGCCAAAGGCCTGTGCGGGAGACAAAAGATTTTCTTTTCATACACGGTGGGGGACGACACCAGTGGTTTTTCCACTGGGGGATAAAAAGGACAATTGTTTGCCTAGTGTTGATAGTCAAGACAATTTAGTGATCAAATGGAAGAGACAACTTTTATGCAAGGACGTATAATTTTGGCTGCAGAGCTACCCCAGATTCCTTTGTTCTTCTTTAGAAATGGACCTGACTGCATGCAAATTATAAGGCAAAACAACCTCCCGACCACTGAAATTGCTCTAGAAAAGAAGGAAGGTGGGCTCGGGGGGAAAACAAGCCCACCTAAGAACCTGGGTTGAATGGCATGATCTAGCACTGCAGTGGAAAGCGAAAATAATTTATAGTTTTTGTCTTTTGAAAACAAAAACAATTTATAGAGCATGTGCAGACTTCTCATTCCTCACCACTGGTGGAGCCACAGTTACAGCTTGGGACCCTAAGTTTTCTTTTCTGTGACATAGTGGAAATGGAAAAGGTGCAAAAGAGAGTGACTAAGATGATTACGGGGCTGGGGCACCTTCCTTATGAGGAAAGGCTACGGCGTTTGGACCTCTTCAGCCTAGAAAAGAGGCGCCTGAAGGGGGACATGATTGAGACATACAAAATTATGCAGGGGATGGACAGAGTGGATATGGAGATGCTCTTTACACTCTCACATAACACCAGAACCAGGGGACATCCACTAAAACTGAGTGTTGGGAGAGTTAGAACAGACAAGAGAAAATATTTCTTTACTCAGCATGTGGTTGGTCTGTGGAACTCTTTGCCACAGGATGTGGTGATGGCGACTGGCCTGGATGCCTTTAAAAGGGGATTGGACAAGTTTCTGGAGGAAAAATCCATTCGGGGGTACAAGCCATGATATGTATGCGCAACCTCCTGATTTTAGAAATGGGTTATGTCAGAATGCCAGATGCAAGGAAGGTCACCAGGATGCAGGTCTCTTGTTATCTGGTGTGCTCCTTGGGGCATTTGGTGGGCCGCTGTGAGATACAGGAAGCTGGACTAGATGGGCCTATGGCCTGATCCAGTGGGGCTGTTCTTATGTTCTTATGACTTTGGGGGGTGGAAACAATTTTGATCAGGCCCATGGTATTGGGGGAAGTGGTGAGCTCTCTCCTTCCAGCCCTGACAAAAAAATCCATCCTGCCATACCACTCAGCTGCTTCCTAAAAAAGAAAGACACTTAGGCCCAAATCCTAATCCACTTTCCAGCACTGGCATAGCTGTGCCCATGGGACGTGTGCTGCATCCTGCAGTTGGAGGGCAGTCACGGAGGCCTCCTCAAGGTAAGGGAATGTTTGTTCCCTTACCTAGGAGTTGCATTGCCCTTACGTCAGTGCTGGAAAGTGGGTTAGGATTGCACTCTTAGATTTTCAATCAACAGGGCCAGCTCTTTCAGGGCCAATTGAGGTGGTCACTTAGGGAATAGATTGTCAAGGGGCACTCATCTTCACTTGCTGACCTCTTCATCATCCAATCCAGAGAGTGGGAGGAGAGAAGCAGGCATGTCAACAGCATTGGGGGAACACATTAGGCCCACTGCCTCAGGTACCAGGAGGTACCAGCCCTGATCCAGCCCTGCACAGCCCTGATGCAGCCCTGCACAAACCCCGCACATTGCATCCCACATGGCTCTGAGTTGGTGGGTGCACCTTGTATCCAGCATGTGTGCAGGCAGAGACCAGGGAACCTACAGCCCATCAGCACACATGCTATATCACTGCTCTGATCTACTGTGAACTGGAGACAAGAGACAACATATTAAATGTCAATCCTAGAATATCTTCAAGCAAAACACCTAAGTCAGTGGTTATCAGGCTTCTTGCCGAGTAAAAGGACACAGCACAGAGTAGAGCCAGAGGAGAGAAAGTTTACATATGAACATAAGAAGAGCCCTGCTGGATCAGGCCAAAGGCACATCTTGTCCACCTTCCTGTATCTCACAGTGGCCCACCAGATGCCTCAGGAAGCACTTAAGGCAACAAACTACCTGCATCCTGTTGCCACTCCCTGGTACCTGTCATTCTGAGATAGCCCACTTTTAAAACCAAGAGGCTGCACATGCCATCAAGGCTTGTAACTTGTGATGGAGTTTTCCTCCAGAAATCTGCCCAGTCCCCTTTTAAAGGCATCTAGGCCAGATGCCTAGGCCAGGCTTTCGACCTGGTCAGCAGAGACGGCCTCTTCAAGATTCTCCCCAAGATCTGATGTCCACCCAGGCTCCTCAGCATCATCAGAACTTTCCACAAGGACATGAAGGGCACTGTTGTCTTCGATGGCTCCACATCAGACCCCTTTGACATCTGAAGCGGAGTGAAGCAGGGCTGTGTTCTTGCGCCAACCTTGTTTGGGATTTTCTTCGCTGTCCTGCTGAAGCAGGCCTTTGGAACTGCAACAGAAGGCATCTATCTCCGGACCAGATCAGACGGAAAGCTCTTCAACCTCTCCAGACTGAGAGCAAAGTCCAAAGTCCAGCTGAAATGTCTGCGTGACTTCCTCTTTGCCGACGATGCAGCTATCACTACCCACTCTGCCAAAAATCTCCAGCAGCTCATGGATCGTTTTAGCAAGGCCTGCCAAGATTTTGGACTGACGATCAGCCTGAAGAAAACACAGGTGATGGTTCAGGATGTGGACTCACCTCCCTGCATTACAATCTCTGCGCATGAACTGGAGGTTGTCCATGACTTTGTGTACCTTGGCTCAACGATCTCCGACACTCTTTCTCTCGATACCGAGCTAAACAGGCACATAGGTAAAGCAGCTACCACGTTTTCCAGACTCACAAAGAGAATCTGGTCCAACAAGAAGCTGACGGAACATACCAAGATCCAGGTCTACAGAGCTTGCGTCCTGAGTACACTTCTATACTGCAGCGAGTCATGGACTCTTCGCTCACAACAGGAGAGGAAACTGAACGCTTTCCACATGCGCTGCCTCCGACGTATTCTCGGCATCACCTGGCAGAGCAAAGTTTCAAACAACACAGTCCTGGAACGTGCTGGAATCCCTAGCATGTATGCACTACTGAAACAGAGACGCCTGCGTTGGCTCGGTCATGTCGTGAGAATGGATGATGGCTGGATCCCAAAGGATCTCCTCTATGGAGAACTCGTGCAAGGAAAGCGCCCTACAGGTAGACCACAGCTGCGATACAAGGACATCTGCAAGAGGGATCTGAAGGCCTTAGGAGTGGACCTCAACAGGTGGGAAATCCTGGCCTCTGAGCGGCCCGCTTGGAGGCAGGCTGTGCAGCATGGCCTTTCCCAGTTTGAAGAGACACTTGGCCAACAGTCAGAGGCAAAGAGGCAAAGAAGGAAGGCCCACAGCCAAGGAGACAGACCAGGGACAGACTGCACTTGCTCCCGGTGTGGAAGGGATTGTCACTCCCGGACTGGCCTTTTCAGCCACACTAGACGCTGTGTCAGAACCACCTTTCAGAGCGCGATACCATAGTCTTTCAAGACTGAAGGTTGCCAACACAAAAGGCCAGATGCCATCACCACATCCTGTGGCATGGAGTTCCACAGACTAATAACATGCTGGGTAAAGAAATATTTTCTTTTGTCCGTTCTGACTCTGCTGACACTCGATTTGAGTGGATGTCCCCTGGTTCTGGTGTTATGTGAGAGGGAAAAGAACATCCCTCTATCCACCCCATGTGTAATTTTGTACATCTCAATCATGTTTCCCCCCTTAGGTGCCTTTTTTCTTGACTGAAGGGGCACCTGAGGTGGGGGACATTACGCAAGGCGATGATATTGGCTGTGCAAATGGCTTGCATTGAGACTGTTCTGCATAGCTGGATGGACAAGCAACTGTGTGGCCTGCAGGTTCAGTTCCGGGTTCCAGGTCCCAGGTTCGGTTCCGGCAGCCACTCCCGGCAGGGCTGAGAATGACCCTTTCCCCACCTGCAGCCTTGGATTGCTGCTGCTGGTGCAGACCAATTTGCAGTGGAACAAGTAGGGCTTCATTTGTGCCCAGCTCCACCATGGTGGCTGCCAAGCCCCGGTACTAAAACAAGCGAAGAACAACCTTTGTCTTGCATGACACCCTGTGAGAGGCGAGCCCACTTTGCAGCTCACGCGTGGCGCATGCTGGCTGGGACAACACGGTCTTTGTTCTCGCCAGCGAAACAGTTCAGCTGCCGCCACCGCTGCTGCTGGGAGCAATGATAACTCTGCAACCTCCGTGGGCTGCCTTGTTTGTTCTTCCCACGGAGGAAAGGGCTTGATCCTTGGGGCAGAGCAGGCCACCCTGCAGGGCTGTGGCTGGCTCTCAGTTTACACCTGACAAAACAAACGCCGCTTGCAACCTGATCGCAGCAGGGCATCCCCCACCCTGCCCAGCGTCTTCAAATGTCGACAACACGGTATGGCCCTCTTGTTTGAGGAAGTGTTGTGAACATTTAAACCAGGCTCGCCCCCCTCTTCTGGGGTGCTTTGGAGCCACAAAGGCCCGAGTGCTCTTTTGGAGCTCTGCTCGGCAAGCCTGGAAGTCACTCTCAGCCGATCTCCCCTCCTGGCACAACACACCCAGGCTGCAGTTTGCTCCCACAGCTTTGTCTCGCCAGGTGTCATGTCTCCATGTGTTTCATTTTATGGACTCCAGCTGTCCCCATTGAGCAAAGGCAGGCCCTTGCGGTTTGGTGTCCCTAATCAATCGTTGTCCTTTTCCTGGTGGAGGGGGAAGTTGAAGGCACATCTAGAAGAGCACAAGGAATATGATGCTCTGGGTTACAAAGACTAAGTCCTGAGCAAGTATTCAGTAACCGTAGACTGCAGTGGCGTAGCTAGAGGGGGTGAGGGGTAGCAATTGCACCAGGTTGCAGTCTGACTTCTTGCTCCCCTTGCTCCAGAGGCTTGGGGGGCAAGCAGGAGGGAGCTGGGGTAGGGAGGAAACAGAGCAAGAGAGTGAGCAGTCAGCGACTCCAATCACCGCTCATGTCTCTTGGGGGGCAAGCAGGAAGGGGCAGGTGTGGGGGAAGGAGGAAGATTTTTTTATTTTTCAATTTGAAAAAAAGAGTTGTGACATCACAGCCAGAAGTGACATCACTTCCAGGTGTGACGTGGAGGACATCATTTTTAACTTTTCCCCAGGTTCCTGGGTGGCTAGTTACACCACTGGCAGTGTCACCCAATACAAGAGAATGGAAGGACCTGCTGGCAAAACTCATTCCTGTTTTCCCCTTGCTCTATAGGTCCACCTCCTTCTTGCCCCAGGTGCAGCATTTCTCTGCAGAGGTAAATCTGTAAGGGGGGGGGGAGGAATCATCCTATGGCTGTAAGGCCAGTCACTCAGCACCCCAGCTCCTGAAGGAAATTTCTCTCCTCCCCCCGTTCCATTCTTTCCAAAATGGGAAAGAGGAAAGGTGATTTTGCTCCAAATCCACCCACTCCAAATTTGGCCATAAGGTTCATTGGGAAACTTCTGATCTAGCTGTACAGCTGCACCCAAATGTCCCCTCCCCAATTTTGCTGTCCCATTAGTAGTTGAACACAGGTCATGGTTCAGGATGTGGACTCACCTCCCTGCATTACAATCTCTGCACATGATCTGGAGGTTGTCCATGACTTTGTGTACCTTGGCTCAGCGATCTCCGACACTCTTTCTCTCGATACCGAGCTAAACAAATGCATCGGTAAAGCAGCTACCACGTTTTCCAGACTCACAAAGAGAGTCTGGTCTAACAAGAAGCTGATGGAACATACCAAGATCCAGGTCTACAGAGCTTGCGTCCTGAGTACACTTCTGTACTGCAGCGAGTCATGGACTCTTTGCTAACAACAGGAGAGGAAACTGAACGCTTTCCACATGCGCTGCCTCCGACGCATCCTCGGCATCACCTGGCAGGACAAAGTTCCAAACAACACAGTCCTGGAACGTGCTGGAATCCCTAGCATGTATGCACTGCTGAAACAGAGACGCCTGCGTTGGCTTGGTCATGTCGTGAGAATGGATGATGGCCAGATCCCAAAGGATCTCCTCTGTGGAGAACTCGTGCAAGGAAAGCACCCTACAGGTAGACCACAGCTGCGATACAAGGACATCTGCAAGAGGGATCTGAAGGCCTTAGGAGTGGACCTCAACAGGTGGGAAACCCTGGCCTCTGAGCGGCCCGCTTGGAGGCAGGCTGTGCAGCATGGCCTTTCCCAGTTTGAAGAGACACTTGGCCAACAGTCTGAGGCAAAGAGGCAAAGGAGGAAGGCCCATAGCCAGGGAGACAGACCAGGGACAGACTGCACTTGCTCCCGGTGTGGAAGGGATTGTCACTCCCGAATTGGCCTTTTCAGCCACACTAGACGCTGTGCCAGAACCACCTTTCAGAGCGCGATACCAGAGCCTTTCGAGACTGAAGGTTGCCAACAACAACATTAGTAGTTGGCAAAATTGATAGAGGGCCATGGGGGGGGCGCCAAAAGGCACTGCTTGCATGGCAAGACCTCTTCCTGGTGTTTCTGCCTCCCCCCCTCCACTAAATATTTCTTGTAACAGGTATATTCATTGATTGTCTATTAACTTCATGGGGAAACCACAATTCTGTTGTGTGTTTGCGTCTGCATCATTCACTGTTATGTGTGTACCAGCCTTGCACAGGTCTGGGTTCACAGCCAGATTTGGGTTGCCCTTCCAGGTTGAGGTTATTCTCCTGAATTGCTGGAATGATAAGGGAAGGCAAACAGCCCATTGACTGCATTTCTTTGGCTGAGTAAATATTTGGTCAATGGTGGGAGGGGGGAGGCAGGATTTCCCCCCTTTCTCCAGTTTTTGCTGAGCTGCAGTGTCCTGTTGGCTCTGGGTGAAGCCAAGGAACACCTGTGCGCACTGCCCCCTCTCATTTCCCTATGCAAACTCCTCTTTGACTGAAGGGAGTGTTTGGCTAGGCAGCAATAGCAGCAGCCTGACTCATGAAAGGGTTAAACCCATGTCATTCACCAGTGCCAGCTGTGTGCAATGTGCATCTGGAGAAATCTGAAAGGGTATGCTGGGAGTCAATTAGGGATGCCTCATTATCAATGGTATGTTAGTTGCATTTCTATCCTACTGTTCTGCCAAGGAGCGTAAGATAGCATGGAAGACTCCCTCCTGCCTTTTATCTTCACAACAACCCTGTAAAGTAGGTTAAACTGGGTCTTAGTGGCGACCAGAGGTCTCCTGGCTCCCAAGTCATGAAGCTCCCTGAGTGCATCACTTTGGGCTGGTCACTCTTCCTCAATCTAACCTACCTTACAAGGCTGCTGTTAGGATACAGTGGGGGGATTGGAGTCACAGATGCTTCCCTGGTCTGGAGTGGAGGGGAGAAGAGTGGAACAAAAAGCTAATTTTTTTTTTTTAAGGCCATGATTTTACACATTCATGATGAAAACAGGAAGGGCATGAATCAACAAACTCAGTGCAGCCGTGCACAACATGTATGTTCAAACATGAATGTTCAAAGGGAACATGCAACCTTGTCTTCTTTTTTCCAAAATAAATAACTGATCCCTATGAGCAGGCAAATGGAAGGTGTCCACTGTTTATGACAAGAACACCCAGATCTGTCAACATGGTGATTCGCGGAGGGCAGAGCCAACCCTGCTGGCCACGTCTGCACCACCATAGATCAGGGATCCTAACAGCCGGATTTCAGGGGAGGGAAGGGGAGTCATCTTATTCCTGTGAAATAATTCAGGATTAGAAACCTTTTCCATTTCCTGCAGTCCTCCAATCATCCCGTGGGTCCTGATCTGACTTTGGCTCAGCCTTGCTCTAGAGAACAAGTCCATGGAGTCCTAACATGATTTATAATTTTGAGCCTCACATCTTTTGAATTTCTGTCATTTTTACCCTGCAATTTTCTGAGATACCTGGAGAGATTGGAGCCCAATCCTATGCATGTCTAATCAGAAGTAAGTCCCATTAGTATCACTGGGGCTTACTCCCAGGAATGTGTGGATAGGATTGGGCTGTAAGCCCAGCTAATAGAAGAGAAGGAGAGACACTAGGATGCCGAAGAATTAGTATAACACATTCCAAGGATTTATAATGAAACCAAAGCGGGAAGACTCAGGGTATATTTACTCCACCAGAAATCACAAAAGAATAATTGCATGACTGAAAGTAGTTAGTTGGCACTCTGGATGATTTATGATAATGAGACATTAATGTTTAGCAAAGGAGAGATGTTGGGGTTTTCATGTGAACTCATTGTTCAAGAAAAAAGTTATGTGGCAGGAAACCAGTCTAAATAATTGACCAGAAAAACTGGTTCCAATGTGGAATACTTTGGAGGTGATATATCAACTTCTTATGGACAAATCTGGCAAGTGACATGGAAAGAAAGAAAGAAACAAAGAAAGAAAGAAAGAAAGAAAGAAAGAAAGAAAGAAAGAAAGAAAGAAAGAAAGAAAGAAAGAAGCCAACCAGATGGTACAGTGGAGAGACTTCAGACATAAGGCCCATGGGCTAAATGCACCCCCTGGAAGCAATTCATCCAGTCCCTGTTATAATTGGACTTGCCCAACTTGATAATTGGGCTCTCTCATATCTTGAAAATATGAACAAGATTTGCACATTTTCTCTTCTGTCATTTGCAGCTAATGAGTTTCTATGTGACAACAAAGTGCTAATTTCTGGCCATCATCTGCTGAATGATATCACTTCCTGCTTAATGATGTCACTTCTGGCTCTCAGCAAGCACACCAAATGCTAACTTCGACCCTCTGTATGAAATGAGTCTGATATTCCTGGTGTAGTGGTTCTGGTATTGAACTTAGACATGGAAGATCCATGGGTGACCAAGTTTCCTGGGTGACCTTGGGCCAGTTACTTTCAACCGTACATACTTCACAGGGTTGTTGTGAGGACAAAAAGAGGAGCAGGACCATGTACATCACCCTGAGCTCCTTTGAGCTCCTTTATGCCCTGAGTGGTATAAAAATGTGTAAAAATCGTTAAATGAAGTGCAAAACCTCTTCAGACTGCAAGTGTGTGCTTATCCCATGCCTGGCGAAGAGCAACAACTTTCACATCAGAGCCATGGAATTAAAGCACTTTCCAGGGCCTCTGAAAAGAATTTTATTAGGGGTTACAAAGTTTCTTTTGGAGTCCTTCCCTTCTCCGTTGGATCATAATTTCTGTGAATTACGAAATAAACAACTATGTAGGCTTAATGCAAATGCCAGTCTTCACACAATACATGCAAACACATTTTTTGAGACCCCTGGAAATTGCCAGTTCTCCTATGGCTCCCAGACTCTCTTTTTGATCTGTCTCTGGCACTTCCCATTCACTGTCACTGGCCTCTGCTCTTTTGATAGCCTCCCTTTCCCTCTTCTGCTCTATTCCTGCTTTCCCTGGCAGCCCTCTGTGTCTTCCCCTGCAAGTCTGCTTCATGTATTTGCAAACAAAGGTGTTTTGTTACATGGATGTGGTGGAGGAAAGCAGGAGCTCAGAGCTTGGAAGTCTCCAGTTTGGCCGAGTGGTTAAATTTTACCAAGATGCATCCCTTCGGAATCAGGTTACTTTATTTGGCTGCAAAAGAAGAAAAGGACTCTGAGCCCTTTCTCAGCCTTACCGTGTAATTGGGTTCTTAACTACTTTTTGTTTAGATAAATAGCAGATGTCACAATTATTTAGGACTATGGCACAACCTTAAATAAACGAAGCCTTTGGCCTTGGTCCACAAAATCTTATGCAGATGGCTTTTTGGGGTGGAGCCGATCAACTTTATTTTAGTGGACAAAGGAAGCTTTGGCAATGTGTCACATACACTTGTGATCCAGGCCTTATTTGCATGGGACACAAGCCTCAAACCTTCACCCCCCATTTATGTGGCCTCTGGGAACTAACTTGCTCACAATAACTGCTCACTTGCAGCCTGCAGCCATCTGCACCCAAATCCTTCAGATTAGGACTGCCAACTTTTTTCCTATTAGGGCTCTTGTGCTTTTTGCAGCAGCGAGAGTAGCAGAGGTTCATCAAGTCAACTTTTTTCTAGCATAGCTATGGAAGGAAGGAGGTTTTGCCAGGGTTGCCAACTTTTGGCCACCATGCTGCTCCTGTGCTTTAACAGCAGCTTGGTCAACAGATATTAAGTAGCAAAGTCATATTTCTTCTGTGCCTTCATAAGGCTGTGAAAAGCTTCACCAGGTAATTTCTGCTGAACGAGCTACTGTGAAAGCCGTAGACCAGGCTGGGTTTCTTCAGATTAGATGGCAACCTGCTCTCAAAGAAGGCTATTCCAGTTTATGGCCAAAAGCACAACATAGCACTCATAATTTCTGCCACCTTTAGATTCAGCTTATGGAGAGCAAACTGGTAATCTCTACTTGTGGGAACCAATTTGTGAAATTTAAACCTGGATTACTGGCCATTGTTAGCCATGCTTTTTCGGTTTATTCTGAAAGCTGCCTTTAGCCTGTTCATTGTTTGCTACCATTACGAATGGATTTCTTTCATTAGCCTCAAATAGCCACCAGTTTATTTAAGTCATTTCCCCCTCCCCCCCAATGAAACAACAAGCTAATTTTTAATGTTGCGATCACGGGAACGTTATGTACTTCTTTGAAGCGAAGACAAAACAGGATGAAAATAAAAGCAAGTGATTATTCTTGGTCAACATTCCACTGAAACAATCATGCAAAGACCCAGGAACTCTGATATCATGGCAAAACCATGGTTTGTGGCTTAGATTCAAACCACAATTTATGTCCCAGCCGCACAGGCAAACCAGGGTTTGTGTTGGTTCTGTTTTCCCCACTGTTTCTGGATAATCCCCGGGGACTGTCTGGAAGAAGCAACTCCCTGACCCACTGATGACACATATGTGTGTTGACATGTGAACTTGGTCCAGCTTCCATTGCATATTGAATGTTTAAGCTGGTTTTCTACACATTCTTACAAAGCTAATGGTGATCTTCTATCTCTTCTTCTTTATCCATTCAGTCAAGTCCGACTCTTGGTGACTTTTATAGCACTTTCTCTGTGCTGCCCTGTTAAACACAGTTTCTTTCAATTGGATGGTTCATATTTTGTTTTGATTGGATCAAGCCAGTGTGTCCTTTGCCTGCCCCTTCTTCTTGCCCCTTCTTCTTGTTCCACTAACATCTGTCAGAATGCCAGATGCAAGGGAGGGCACCAGGATGTAGGTCTCTTGTTATCTGGTGTGCTCCCTGGGGCATTTGGTGGGCCACTGTGAGATTCAGGAAGCTGGACTAGATGGGCCTGATCCAATGGGGCTGTTCTTATGTTCTAACACCTCCTAGCATCATTGCTTTCTCCAGTGAATTTGCACACATTACATGGCCAAAGTAAGTCAGCCGTAGTCTCAGAGCTGTGGCTTCTAATGATGTAACAGGTTTGATGCGGTCCAGCTAATCACTTTGCTGTTGGTTACTCTGGCTGTCCATGGTATGCATAACAATTTCTGCCAATACCACAGTTCAAATGCATAATTAGTCTGTGGAACTCCTTGCCACAGGAAGTAGTGATGGCATCTTGCCTAGATGCCTTTAAGAGGGGATTGGACAAATTTCTGGAGGAAAAGTTCATTACGAGTTTCAAATCATAGTAGGTATGTGCAAGCTCTTGGTTTTAGAGGCAGGCTGCCTCTGATTGCCAGATGCAGGGGAGGGCACCAGGACTCAGGTTGTGTCTGTTGTCTAGTGTGAACACTAGCTGAACACTGAAGCATTTGGTGAGCCACCGTGAGATACTGGAAGCTGGACTAGATGTGCCTTTGGCCTGATCCAGTGGGGCTCTTCTTATGATCTTATGTTTATTCTTATTGTCCAACTCTTACACCCGTCTTCTATCTACCAAGAGCAGAGTGAAGTAGGACGTGTTCCACCCATTCATAGAACCTCTCCAGCCTTCTCCAGCTTTAAAACAACGGAATCTCTGAACTGTGCAAACATTTGGATGATCTGATTTCTTTCCATGAGTAAAAAGTCATTTCCTGCTTAATTTAAGAGGTGGGAGATCCTATTCATTCATTTATGGCATTTTGGGGTTACATCAGCACTGGAACATTGAATAGGATTGGGCCTAAGAGTACCCAAGAGCGCATCCAATGAAATTCACTGTGGCCCACAAAAGCTTTTGCTGAAGAGCATAGGGCCGTTGCTTGCTTTTGCCACAGCACAAGCTTAAGGGCAAACTCTTTTTGTTTTGATTAGATGGCAACCATACTTCCAGTTAATAAACAGGCATAGATACATCCTCATAGTTTTGTTGATCACTTGATCTCTGCCCTGTCCTTGAAGGACATGACTGCTTCTTTGCAAGCGAATTGATGTGCACGCTGGTTTCAGCTTCTCACCTTAATCCTTTTCAAACACACTGAAACCCAAACCTATCCTATTCTCAGTCCTTTAACCAACAGTGGTTCCATGCATGCATTTGTAACACTAAATTATCCATCTTCTTGTATCTTTACTCCTTTGAATCCACAGCACCATCTAGTGGATGACAACTAAAACATTCATCAGCAACCAGTTTTGCTGGAGGACCACTATGAAAGGGAGCAGGGTTTGAATTGGCCATGATCCCAGCCGTGCCCCAGCTTGCGCTGGGCTGAACATTCTCACAGATGACCTCCAGTCTTGTAAAGTCAAGGTGAAGGAGTGCAGCATTTGCTAAGGTGGTATTTATTAGAAGGTCACACTTGTGGGTGAGCCCTATTCCAACCCATGGAGCATCAGGTTCTTCCAAAGTTGAGCCGAGAAAAATGTGCAAATGGGTGCATGTCACCTGTACAGAGCCACAACTAGGGCACAGCCTGCGGGGCACCTGTCCTGGGTGCTGTGTCAAGGGGGGGGGCAAACAGGGTGCTCAGATACAATGGAGGACAGCACACCTGTACCTTTAACTATTGAAAAGAAGAGGGAATTTTAGCAGGAGCATGGAAGGGTTTAAACAGCTGCACCTGCCAAAATTCCCTCTTCTACATGATATGTGCAGAACTTGGGCTCAGTTGACTGCTGTAAGTCGGCCTGAGCGGATCGTAGCCTGTGCCTTTCATGAGCCAATAGTTATGAACTTTTGTCTGAGCCAATAGGCTCACTTGCTGAGTACCTTGGAACAAGCCCTTGAGAGTTGGAGGACCAAATGGAAAACTGCTGCATTGGAGAGACAGGAGGAGGACTGGGAGGGGCTGAGGAAGGAGAGAAGGCTGCAGTACCACTGGAGGAAAGGTAGAGGCTGCTGTGTGCAGAGCCACTGAGGCTATAAAAGGGGCTGCACCAGCACAGAGAGCTCAGAGACCATCAGGGATGAGCTGCTGTGAGGAGCTTTGGAGAGCAAGCTCTACAGAGGAAGAGACCTCCAGGGAAGAGGCACTGTGAGGAAAGCTGGGAGAGCCTCTGAGAACCAGGGAACAACCATCCAGCCTTTGCCTCAAGTTCTCCTGCCTTGAACCTGCCTGCCTCAGGTCCTCAGGGAATTTGGAACCAGGTCATTTTGATTTGTTTGGTTCAGGTTCCATTCCTCCTAATAAAAAGCCTTAAAACTTAGCTTGGTGTCAGTGGTCTCTTTCGATCCTGCATAACATATACAACGGTTAAAGGTGTAGGCCCTGTGTCCTCCAATGCATCTGGTCACCCTGGGTGCAAAGCAGTCACTTCCAGGTTTCTCCCCAGAGGAGAAGCCTCTGCAGGAGAAAGGGCACAAAGCCACCAGTGGCTCCTTCTCCAGGGAGAAGTCAAAAGATGTCATGGGACCTCATGACGTCGCTATCCAGAGTGCCAGGGCTTCTAGTCATGCCTCGGCACCTGTGCTTTTCGTCATGTGTATGTGCATTTGGGAAACTGCAGGATTAGATACTTGAGGTCAACTGAGCCCGAAATTGTCCTCTCTTGGGAATTAGGTGGGCTGAAGGGTTAGCAAATTGGCAGAGAGCGCAGTTCTTTGTTCTCAGTTGGGGCAGAAGAAGAAGATCCTCGGCAATAAACAACAAGGGATAATGGCTACTAGAATTGGGATTTGCCAAGGCATTGCATAAGAACATAAGAAGAGCCCCGCTGGATCAGGCCAAAGGCCCATCTAGTCCAGCTTCCTGGATCTCACAGTGGCCCAGCAAATGCTTCAGGGAACACACAAGGGAACAAGACGCAGCCTGCATCCTGGTGGTGTCCCCTGCATCTGGCAATCAGAGGCATCCTACCTCTACCTTGCACATACCTGCTATGACTTGTAACCCGTAATGGACTTTTTGTCCAGAAATTTGTCCAATCCCCTCTTAAAGGCATCCAGGCAAGATGCCATCACTACTTCTTGTGGCAAAGAGTTCCACAAACTAATTACACGATGGTTAAAAGTTTCTGGAATGTTCAAAAAGTCCAAAATGGGTGAAATATAAAGAGGGGTGGTGGCAATATCCCCTGGGGGCTGGGGATAAGAATAGGCCCTCAGTTTGGCTGTACTTGTCGTAAGAGGCGACTAAACAGCCACCGGGTAGATGGGACTCGTCAGCCTGGGAAGGCAGCTCAGCTGAGAGAAGGAAAACTCTGATCCCAAACCTCCACTGCCTTGTGGCTACATCCAGTTATGGATAAGGTTTCAGGAGTCAACCTTGAGGCAAAATCCGGAGCTGGAGTTCCTGAAGCAGTTCATGGCTGAACACAGTCACGTTCTGGCAACTCCTGCGACACCGCTGGAACCAACCGTATTGGCCTCTGCCTTTCCATTGGACCATTCCAGTGACGTGGCGAGGGGGGATTTGCTGCATGGGTAACAGTCTATCCTCCATATCTACTTTACCCAGGCTTCGCGCACTGGAGAGGACACTCTGTTCCAGAATACTATTCAGAGTGCGATACCAGAGTCTTCTGAGACTGAAGGATGCCAACAAGGTGGTAATAAGGGATTCTCACTGCAAGCAGCCCTGCTCCGCTAGGAAAAAGCCGTAGGCTGTGGAAGGGGGCTGTATCCTCTTGAGCCACTAGGGGTCAGTGTTTAGTCCCCAAAAGTGCACATCAGCAAAGAAACAGGCTTTTCAAGCCATGGGGCTTGGCACTCTTTCAAGTGGCACCCCCTCATTGATCTATGCTAGCCCAACCCTCAAAGCTTCAGCTGAGGAATCTTTTCCATTGCCAGAAAAGGCTTCACATGCTGCAGCCATGTGTGTGTGCCAGGCTGCTCTTAAAAGTACATGAACAAGAGTGAGATGCCTGTGGTGTGGTCCCCACAGAACCTCTTTGCTTGTCTTAACCAGATCACAGTAAAGGCACACCTGCAAAGAAGTGATCTTTTTCTGCATGACCCTGCCTCTTTATGATGTACATGAAACAACTTACCTGGATAAGCTGAACATGCACATGAAAACAGAAGAAATACTTGCATTTGCTTGCTGTGGGGTTCCTCCCCCGGGGGGTAGCATTATAATCCCACACTTATGTGGACAGTGTGGACAGTGCTCCTGTCTATACTTCCCTTTCAGTACTGGTCGCTGCTGTCAAGTGCCCATCTCCCCCTTGGCACAGCTTCAGACCTTTTGTGGGGAGGGGGCTTGATCAGCCCCCTTGTCCCCCTCCACTCTTCCCCTTCGCACTTAAGAGTGGGAAGACCAGAAAGTTTTGCACTGCTGAAAGAATGAATGAAAAATAATAATAATAATACCTGCCATTCCTGTAGCACTTTGAAGTGTTGCACCTCATACGTATTACCTTGTTATAGGAACCTGGTAAGATAAGTGAGAATTATTTCCCCCTTGTTGCAGCTGGAGAGTGGAGGGAGGGGCTTGCCTTAGACCACCCAGTGAGTCTGTGGCAGAGGTGAGATCTTTTCTTTGCCACCTTGTTGATGGATTTCTAGAATCCACCAGGCAATTCTTCTGCGAAACCCCTATCAAAATGAATGCAGTTGCTTTGCATGGATACATTTTCCCCACTTATCATTCCATTAGTAGACCCAGCTAGCTCACCTGCTGTTGTGGGCAGCCCTTGAGATCACTGCTTGAGCCAGCAGTAGACCACAGCTGCGATACAAGGACATCTGCAAGAGGGATCTGAAGGCCTTAGGAGTGGACCTCAACAGGTGGGAAACCCTGGCCTCTGAGCGGCCCGCTTGGAGGCAGGCTGTGCGGCATGGCCTTTCCCACTTGGAAGAGACACTTGGCCAACAGTCTGAGGCAAAGAGGCAAAGAAGGAAGGCCCATAGCCAGGGAGACAGACCAGGGACAGACTGCACTTGCTCCCGGTGTGGAAGGGATTGTCACTCCCGAATCGGCCTTTTCAGCCACACTAGACGCTGTTCCAGAACCACCATTCAGAGCGCGATACCAGAGTCTTTCGAGACTGAAGGTTGCCAACAACATAGTCAGGGAGGACAGTGCACCCCTCTGTATGCCCTGCCGTGGCCTTAGTGCCCACCAGACTCAGCCTACTTGATCTGCCTCCTGCTCCCTGTTTTGAAAATGCCTTTTCTTTGAGTCCAGCCAGCAAACAATTTGTTTTGGGACAACTCGCTTCTGCATGATGCCTTTAACATTACACCAACTTGTGGGACAATCTCAGGACTGGCCCAACCATGAGGCCAACTGAAGCAATTGCACCCATCTCAGTCCACCCACTTGCTCCACTGCCCCGCCTTCTCCTTCAATTCCCTGGATTTTGTGTCACTAACCTTTTTGTTTGTTCCATGTCAGGAAGCTCCCAGGATGGAACTTTTGTCTCCAGGTTCCAGAGACATTCCAGGTGGGCTCCAAAGGGGAGGAGGAGGGATCCCTTGCATGCTGCGGTGAGGCTTCCTGCAAAACTTAGTGCTTTGCACCCCCTCTAGCTATGCCACTGCTATCAAGAATGGCTCAGACATGTTTAATCTGGAGAGCTGAACTCTTTGGGCAAAATAAGTTGATTGATAGAGGTGGGAGAAAACAGTTTTATTTTTTTCATGAATTCTGGAGTTTTCCAAAAGTTAGAAGTGCCGAAAGTGGTGTTATGTGTTTTTAGTCAAAATTTACATTATAATTATAAATTATAATCACTTGGTAAGTGTACTAGGTAGGTGATATTGGTGGTATAGTGTTAGCAGATGCAGCCACAGTCAATGCCCATGCACCCCCCCATTAAATAAATAAAAACCAAATAAAATGGTTATTTTTGCAGATATATCCATTTTTGTTTTGTTTTCTAAAAATGGGAAGTGCCAAAAGTGGTGTTGTGAGTTTTTATTTCATTATCACCATTTTTCCCCACCTCTAGTGATTGGTTGCAGGCTCTTTTCCTGCATCAGGACTGGAAGGTAAGTTGATACGAACATACAGCTTTTTCTTGGTAGCCATAAGCATGGCATACATCTCTGGATCATTATAGGACCCCTGTAGTGGCAAACAAGATGTCACAAAGGCTGTCACACTTCAGACTGTATCTGAGCACCTCTGAGTACCGGGGTACAATAATTGCTTGTTTGCACCTGGGCAGTGGTGTAGCTAAGGGGCTGTCAAAGTGCTAGGTTTTGCAGGGAGTGCAGGTTTTGCTGTAGATCTGATCTGATCTACAGCATGCAAGTGGCCCCTCCCCTTTGGAGCCATTTTGGGCAGTGGGAGTGTCGTACCCTGCCCCGAAGGGCAGCGCCAATTGGTAGACAGTGGTGGGTCTATCCAGTGCTGCTGAGACCAAATAAGCAAGACACTGAAAGGTGGAAGGCTATGAAGGCTGTTTATTAAGAACATAAGAACAGCCCCGCTGGATCAGGCCATAGGCCCATCTAGTCCAGCTTCCTGTATCTCACAGCGGCCCACCAAATGCCCCAGGGAGCACACCAGATAACAAGAGACCTGCAAGGCTTCCTGGGAATTGTAGTTAAGAACATAAGAACAGCCCCACCGGATCAGGCCATAGGCCCATCTAGTCCAGCTTCCTGTGTCTCACAGCGGCCCACCAAATGCCCCAGGGAGCACACCAGACAACAAGAAGACCTGCAAGGCCTCCTGGGAATTGTAGTTTAAGAACATAAGAACAGCCCCACGGGATCAGGCCATATGCCCATCTAGTCCAGCTTCCTGTATCTCACAGCGGCCCATCAAATGCCCCAGGGAGCACACCAGATAACAAGAGATCTCATCCTGGTTTCAGCATCCTTGTTTCAGCAAGGCATGCCTGTGGCCTCTGGGAGACTCAGCTCAAATCCAGAAGGCTCTCTTCAGAGGTGTGGGACACTTTTATACATTCCTGGTCCTTGGTCTGAAATCTAGACTTCCTATTTGCTGAAAATCCACATCATAGATGGGGTAAACTCTTAATAGGCTGTAGATAACCTTAGAGACACCTGATAGGTGTGTTTCAGGTTACAGGTTTCCATAAAAGGTAAAATTAGGCATTTAAACATATTGAATTACAAAGTTTTCAAAAACCAGTAAGGGGTGCTACAATTCCATTTACCCAGTGTTGAGCCTCATTCACATCCATCAATCCAATTATACAGATTGTTTGACAAGTAACATCATTAAAAGAGAGCAGTATAACATAAAGCCAAGTGTGAAGGCCGACATCACAAGATATTTTCTTGGCAGAACTGACTAATCCCTCATTACGATGGCCTGGTACCATGATCTTATCGGCATACCTTTCTCCTGTGTTAATCCAAATATTGAACACCTGTGGAGCCTCTCTGCGAAACTAAAAGCTTTTTGTCTTTTGTCTTTTAAGACTCTTCTAAAATCAAGCAACCTTTTGGTTCCTTAATGTCGTATACTTCGTCACACTCCCAGGGTTTTGGGTGCTCAGAGTTCTTGATTCCTGAATCCTAGAGCTTCAAGAACCCCTGTTCGGTAGAACTGTCACCACCCTGTATGTGCCGGTGCCTCAGTCCAGGGACACGGAGACCCTCTAGGCTTAACTATATCCCTTGTAGGCACTGAGCACTTTCTTTATTTAAAGTCTCAGTCCTCAAGTTACTAGTCCACAATGAGGATTTTTGGTAGCTTGCTGAACGGCTAGGCAGGATTCTGAACCTTTGTCCCCAACAGACAATGAACCAACATGGTAAAAGGATTTTTACTTGATTAAGTACATAGGGTTACAAAAAGTTACAAAAGGCAGCAAATGCTAGAGGCATAAAAACTTCTAGGAAACATATCAGCATAAAATAATAAAGCTAACTGGCTATCTCTATTATTTCCTAACTCTCACCTGGGTCAACTTCTTTTGTAGATCCTCAGTTACCTATGAGGCCACATGGTCCTGGCGGGGCAGGATGTGCACCCACCACCTTTTCCACCAAGAGACAAAGACCAAAGACAAAGACACCCCTTTGGGCTTTGTTTTTTATACTTCACAGGCTACCAGGATGGGGTGATTCTGTACTCATTTTAAACTGTCCAATCAGAAACCCTTGAGGACAGAATCTTCCCGAAGTGGGGTTGAAAGCTATCCTCTTAGTTCCCCCCTCCCATTGGAGGTCTACAGCTGCATTCCACTCTGATGGGCGCCTTGCAGTCTACAGAGGTGCCACCTTGTCACCATCCATCAAGTTGTAAATTCCTTGCAGCTAGGATGCAAGCCACTTCTATGTTACTGGGTTACTTTGGTTCAGGCTTTGCAATGCTACTAGGCCTAAACTGCACATATTCATGACACTTAAGAACTACTACTTATATGGCTACTATGTCCCCATATGTGAATTACAATTTGGGGCAAGACTATCTTGTCCTAGCTTTTGTCTATATGTGCCCTTTTTCTATTTCAGTTGCAATTCAAACAAAGAGTCTCCAAAAGCAGAAGTTTCCCTGGGACTTTCCACTTCGTCCCTCTCAGCTTCTCGTCCCCTCCTTACTTTCAAAGAGGGAGCAGCCTTGTCTCACTTTGACTTGTTCAAGGATGCTTGCTTTTCTAATTAAAAATGTGTGCTGTCTTCTAAAGTTCATCTCTTGCAGGTGTCTGTGGTTGGCTAGTTAGACACTTTGTTAGTTTGCCAAGAAACATTGCCAACTGATAGGACTACCTTGACCTTTTAGCAGAGCAGTTAATTTAGCTTTCCCTTAAGTTCATGCTTTTCTGTCTTCTTCTCTGTTACACTTTTTTGATGGTTGCTACAGGTTCTTTTCTTGAGAGGGGGTCTGAGACAGGTAAGCAGGCATCAGGTGCAAAATGAAGGCATTCACCTTGACTGCCCATGCACTCCATCCTGCATTCACCTCTGTTTTGCTCCCACCACCCAGAATGACTCCAAAGGGGAGGGGAGGGGTCGCTTGTATGCTGCAGCGAGGCTGTCTGCAAAACTTAGCACTTTGCATCCCCTCTAGCTATGCCACTGCACCCTGACACAGTGACACACATGTTCCATTTAACACAGATGCCATCCAGTCTTTGCACTGTGCCCATGACTGATCTGTAAAAATGAATCCAGACATAGTGATTCTTACAGAAATGTGAATCTGATCTTCTTTACCTGGGACTGGATCTAGCAGAATGTGTGATCAGCCCTATCCTGTTAGGAGATGCTGACATGGATCATGCTTTTATTATGCTTGTAACAAAGAAGGTCCTAGAAGGCAGAGAGAAGCAGATGCAACTGTAGGAGTGGGCGTTGGTGTTTAGCCCTTTCTAAGAACCCGGCTATCATGTTTTTGCAGCCCTGAATCATGCAAGCAGATGAAATTTCAGGCGTGTGAATGAGATGCCCACTAATTTCTGGTTAGCATAAGAAAGGCAGACACACACCCTGTGTTATGACTCTGAAATAGAAAGCTGACACATACGAAACTGAGCACGTCTTCTCCTACATCTTCTATTGACTCTTCCATTACTTCCCTCTGTCTGTACATTGTGCTTTCCTCCTCCCGCAATTGCAATTTGTGTAGCAACTTTCGGCTTATGTTTGTCTGTCATGCGCCATGGTCATTGAGCATGATGAAGCTGACCAACATGGAGTCCCTCTAAGTCGTTAAAAAATTCTTATAAACTAATGTTGAGTTTAGCAAGGATAACCAAGGTGTCTTTATGCCTGACAGAAAGCACCAACAACAACAAAAACCCAGAAAATAGATTTGTGCGTTTCTGTGTATGACTGTGTGTGTTTGTGTGGCTCAGCTGAACTTTGTCAAAATAGCAACTGCTGAGAAGTCTGCACTGAAGAGAATGAATTATGATCATGCACAATGAATTCAATGTGCATTAACGTGCATGAAGAATTTGCTTATGAGAATGGATCATCACGGAGCTGGCTGGATCTACTTTAATTGTTGGCAACCTTCAGTCTCGAAAGACTCTGGGATCGCGCTCTGAATGGTGGTTCTGGCACAGCGTCTAGTGTGGCTGAAAAGGCCAATTCGGGAGTGACAATCCCTTCCACACTGGGATCAAGTGCAGTCTGTCCCTGGTCTGTCTCCCTGGCTATGGGCCTTAAGCAGCCCCTGATATCACACTCTACGCCAATCGAGCAAAGACTTATAACCGGTAAACTGCTGCTTCCCGTGTTGTGCCGATGCCATATGGCCAAGTTGGAGTGTCCTCTCCAGTGCGTGAAGCCTGGGTAAAGAAGGTATGGAGGATAGGCTGTTACCCATGCAGCAAATCCCCCCTCTCCATGTCGCTGGAATGGTCCAATGGAAAGGCAGAAGCCAATACGGTTGGTTCCAGCGGCGTCGCAGGAGTTGCCAGTGCATGACTGTGTACAGCCGCGAACTGCCTCAGGGACTCTGGCTCCTGATTTTGCCTCGAGATTGACTCCTGAAGCCTTTTCCACAACTGGATGTAGCCACAAGGCAGTGGAGGTTTGAGGTCAGAAATTCCTTCTCTTAGATGAGCTGCCTTCCCAGGCTGACGAGTCCCATCTACCCGATGGTTGTTTGGTTGCCTCTTACAGACAAGTACAGCCAAACCGAGGACCTGCTCTTATCCCCAGCCCCCAGGGGATATCTACTTTAATATTGTAACCTTAAATCCAGGGCCGGCCCACCTGTCCAGTCACTCAGCTGTATGGCTTCCCAGCTTCCCATTCCAGGAAGCAGAAAAGAGGACGTGCGGAGGAGAGGGTGGTGGTGGGTTAGAGTGTTTCGGGGAGGAGAGTGAGAGAAACAGGGGTCAGTGTATCGCCAGATATAGGGGTCTACATTTGGCAGGCTGCTTCAGGAGGTCTTGTGCCAGCACATTTTAAAAATAGATATGTTGACTACTGCTTCTAACACACTTTAAGCTACTGTTTCTCTGGTTGATGTTTTATATCTACTTTGTATTTCTGATAGCTTTTCTGTTACGTTTTGCTTTTTTTGTTAATTTTTTTTAAAATATATTTTATTTATTCATTACAGATACAGGAAAGGAAATAGGTTTAACTTTGGGTAGGGTACAACAAAGGTTACACGTAAGGTTTGGCTCCAGATTCCAACATACATCATTCATTTAACACACAAAAAAACACAATAATCATCAATACAAAGGTTCGCATATTTATCAATATAAAAAATTGATTTTAACGAAACACTCAATTTTATCTAACTAAATTTATCTACCCAATCATAAAAAAACTTCCAATAATTTCTTACTCTATCTAAATCTCTCTCTTTCATTCTTTCTATTAAAACTTCCATTTCTGCTACTTCATAGATTTTATCTATTAAATCTTCTTTAGTTGGCACATCTATAGATTTCCATTTTTGCGCAAACAATATTCTTGCCGCTGTAACAATATGTACAGTAAGGTGTTTCTTAGATTGGTCTTTAATTTCTGATGTCACATTTAGGAGGAATATTTCTGGTTTGAATGGTAATACACAATGCAATATCTCTTGCAACACTTTATGTATCATTTTCCAATATTTCTTTGCTTTTTCGCATGTCCACCACATATGATAAAAAGTTCCTTCTAGCTCATTACATTTCCAACCCTTATTTGATAACCCAGAGTACATTTTTGCTAAGTTCTCTGGTGTTAAATGCCATCTATAAAACATTTTATATAAATTCTCTTTAAAAGACACTGCTTTAGTTATCTTACGTTTTGCAATTAAAACTCAGCAGCAAGGGCCACTCACTGAGATGAATGAGAGTTTGCCCCCCCCCCCACGCACCTCCATTTCTTTTCCTGGGCACCATAAATATTTTCTTAGCACTGCTGCCATGGAATCGGTGCACCCACAATCCAATTCATAAAAGGGGCAGGCTTGTGCTGTGCCGGGAAGAAGCATTGCTCTTCTTCCAGATGTTTTTGGCAGGCCTGCCAAAGACAGGCACTCACGCAACCAAGCTCATAAACCTGAAATTAAATTCCAAGAAGTGGAGCATGCAGGGCAAACTCTTGAAAGCACCACCACGCCCAGGGATTGAGATGACTCCACCGCTGGTGCTAATCTCGTGCAAAGATGATGGCACTGATAGAAAACCACCTGGGAAGATTTCGAAGAGGCCTTGGAGGCAGCGACTTGAATCCACTGGCAGGCTGGCGCTTGCCTTCCCCGTGCCCTGCCCAAGGAGAGAGCTGGGCAACCTCCACAAAGATGCTCTGCCACTATGGCCGTTTTCTCAGCCAAGCAAAGACAGCAGCATGGCTTTTCCCAGCAGCCACCACCACAAATTGCGTGCCATGCCGGTCTTTGAAAATATTGTAGATGTAAACCCTTGTGTGGAACTGATGTATTACACACACACACACACACACACCCTCCAGGTTCCATTCCTCAAAATAGTTTCACAAGAGGCTGAAATCTGACAATGCTCTCCCCAGCCCAGAGATGCTGTGAAATGGAGAAGACTTTGTCTGTTGAATTTTTGCCTGTGTGTGTGTGTGTGTGTGTGTGTGTGTGTGTGTGTGTGTGTGTGAGGAACAAGCAAGGAAAACAAAGGGGGCAGCCAGGATTCCACCCCTTTCTTTGAGTCATGACCCACAAATGATTTGTGCTGTTCTACAGGGTCTCAGGGCATGCCTCACACGGACCATTAATGCAGAAGGGAAAATCCCTCCTAGAGCAGTTTCTCTCCTCTGTGTAATACAGCTGTTGGGAAAAGCAAAACATACGGTCAGATTCTGCTTTCATTGCATCCCTGAAAGATGCAGGCACCTTCTCGGGACTTGGGACTGGCAATCCTCATTCACAGTCTCTCCCTATGAGCATTACAGCCTCATCAGTATATTCCATGCTTTCTACCTTCCTAAATTTCCAGATAGCCAAGCGTCTCCTACAGCTTTACAGGGAAAGAGGGTGTGGTTTCTCCCCACTGACAAGTGACGTTCCTTCAGTTTCACCTGACCGGGAAAAACACACACACTAGGCAGAGCACCAGATCTGTCAAACAGCCCAACAGCTTCCAGAGCCCGGCAGGATATAACTGACTTTGCCCTGCACGTGCACTGCGACTCCTGACGTTGGGGAACAGACAGCCTGGGTTTGGGGGCCCTCCAAATCCCTTCCAGCCTCATTGTGACGGTCATGCTGGACTGTGGGATGCAAGGAACCCTTCTCTAGGAGTGCCAAAGTAGATTCTCACAGGTCATGTAAGGCTCTTTCTGCACAATGGAAATGCCGAAGAAGGGAACTCAGTCCATTGCCAACTCCAATGTCAATGACCAGGAGTCTTATGGCTACCTTGGGAGCCAAGGATCTCCCACACCGGCAGAAACTGCGAGCCCTAAGAGCTACTCTCAGCAGAGCCCGTCTTTGCCTGCTTCTGGATTAACTGAACTCCAAGGTGTGGATTCCATGATCTGGGACATGCCTTCAGATAAGCCCCAGGAGCTGCTTGCCGTGAGAGGTGAGACCCAATTATTCTGTACATGCTGGAATTTTATTATGCAACATGATTGACTCGTTTAATCAAGGATTTGTAGCTTCCCTTCTTGCTTATTGCAACTGTGCTCTTGTGTAGGTAGAATAAATGGGTGTAATGGGTGCAAGCTGCAAGAGAGGAGATTCCAGTTGGACACCAGGGAGAAATTCTTGGCAGTCAGGGGGGTTCAGCAGTGGCACAGATTGCCACTGGATTATCACTCACTGGAGAGCTTCAAGCAGAGGCTCAAAAGACACCTGCTGGAGATGCTCTGGGAGGATTTACTGCTACAGGCATGGGGCTAGACTAGATGACCTTGTTGGTCCCTTCCAACTCTATGATTCTATGAAATTCGGGCTGGATTGAGGTGGCACGCAAACATCTTGGCATGCAAACTACAATTGAGGCTTGGCTTGCCAAATGCAATCTTGATCTCATTCACTCACATTGTGAGTAGGTGTGAGGATACCCTATGGCATTTTTGCACAAGATGCTGAGGCTGCCACCCAGTGCACACTTTTTGAGAGTTCAAAGCAGGACCTGTTTCCAAGTAAATGTGCCTCAGTTTGTGCTGGAAGGTGCCTTTTGCATTTTGAGGTTCTGCAGTTCAGTTACGCTTTTATTCTTTAATGACCATAAACCACCTCGGGCTTCTCAAAGGTGAGAGATACTGTACATTTTTAAAAAATAAATATTTCATATGAGGTAGCAGGTACAAACCAGTTGACAACACCTTCTGTTTCTAGTTGTGTTGATGCTGTTCACACAGGGCTGTTTGCTAACTGGAAGATGCTCCTCAAAGTTGTTTAGTGTTATCTGTGAACATGTGGCTCCTATTATTAATAATGCAGTTTTATTATTATTTAGCATTTCTACAAGCACTGGGTTCAAAGCACTTTACATACACTGCACCAGTAATGCTGTCAACAACTACCCTATAAGGTTGGCCAGTATTATTTAGGCCATTATTTACTGGCCTACCCTATAAGATAGGCCATTATTACCCGATAACAGAGGTGTCCAAAGTTTTTGGCAGAAGGGCCACATCATTCCTCTAACACGGTCGGGGGGCTGGGGGAAAAAAGAATTAATTTACATTTAAAATTTGAATAAATTTACATAAGTTTACATAAATGAATATATTAAAGATGAACTTATATGAATGAATGAAGGTCTTGCAGTAGCTCAAGGCCTATAAAATGCCTGGCACAAAGCAAGGCCAGCCTTTCCTTCACTGCCACTGCTACATCACAGACGTGAAACGTGAAGCAGCGGAGGGAGCCCTCATCCCACAGTTCACGCGAGAGGTCAAACAGTCACCCTCACACTGAAAGCAGTGCCAGTGCGGGCTCCAACAAATCTCTGGAGGTCCAGAGGCTCATTGGAGACTAGGGGCTCCCTGAGGGCTGCATTTGGAGCCCTTGAGGGCTGCAAGTGGCCCCAGGGCCAGGGTTTGGGCACCCCTGCCCTATAAGGTAGGCCAGTATTCTTGAATTGCAGTTTCAGAGGTTGAAGCTGACACACAGGATGTGGCCAAAGATAACCCAGGGCAGATCTACACTACATGTTTATATCAGTCTCGGACCACATGGACAGCAAAGAATGTTGGGAATTGTAGTTTGGTGCCTGCCTGCCTGCCTGCCTGCCTGCCTGCCTGCCTGCCTATCTATCTATCTATCTATCTATCTATCTATCTATCTATCTATCTATCTATCTATCTATCTATCTATCTATCTATCTATCTATCTATCATCACATAAAAGGGTTTTCCGAGCTCAGATGGCAGCCTACAAACAATTCAACAATATGAGCAAAAACAATCAATCAATCAATCAATCAGTTAAACGTCACACAATAATCCAAAAGAACAAGACACTATTTAGCAACACGCAAATCCAGAGCAACTAGGAACCAAAAGAACGAGCAAGACAGTCAACTGAAACTGAAACCGAATTGAAGGTTAAATATTTTAACTGCTGCTGAAATGCCACGAAAAAGGCTGACTTCCCCACTGCTGTCATGTCTGTGCCGAGTCGACCAGTCAAGCTCTTCTGAGTAATTCGAGGCTTATTGCATCTGGGCCTCTGGGGGGACTTCCTGAGAAGTCTGCTGTGACCAATTTGCAAAGCATTTTGTTAATAAAATCACCCACATTCACTATGACTTGGAAGCTAATTTGACCTTGTCTGTGGACATCCCAACGGCAAGCACTTGTTATGTGTAAAAAAAGTTGAGTTTGACTAAGGAGGACCTGAGGGAAAACTGCTGCAGGAGAGGAGGCTGCAGTACCCGTAGAGGGAAAACAGAGGCTGCTGCGTGCAGAGGCCTATAAAAGGGGCTGCACAAGACTGGGCTTGAATTTAGACCACCAGGGAAGCCTTGCTGAGAGGAGCTTCAAGACTGAGCTGGAAGAGACCATGCTGCTGAGAGCTGAAACCTGAGCTGAGATGAGAGTTGCAGCAAGGAGCCCCTGGAAGAGCCACACAGAGAACCAGGGAGCAATCACCCAGCCCCTTTGCCTCAAGTCCTGCTGCCTCCTGCCTGCCTCAGGTCCTCAGGGAATTTGGAACTAGGTTGTGTTTTCATCTGGTTAAGGTTCCATTCCGAACAATAAAGGCCTTAAACCTTTCGTTGGTGTCAGTAGTCTCTTTGGTCCTGCGTAGCACACTTAACCTGTGATGATGGATTCCTGTCGACTTGTTCAGCCCAGGGATGCAGACAGGATCCTTGGAAGTCTGTGACCATTCACATGCACTCTCCACCCGGGTTTACGAAAGTGGTCACTGGCCAGTTGAACGGGAAGGGCAATTCTCCTTTAGCTGAGAGGGTTGTTCCAGCCTGCCTTAAATTGTTAACAGACCCTTCTGTATTGGGCAACTACCAGCCAGTCTTGTCCTTGGACAAAGTGCTCAGGTATGGAGTGAAAACCCAGTTCTATGGCTTCCTGCAGGAAACCGATTGTGTAGACCAGCTCTAGGATATCTGCATCCTGAATGAACGTGTCCCAATCAAATGCAACCCACTTGCTGGTGTCTGTTTTTATGCATCTCAGTTACTTCCATTCCACTTTAACTGAGCAACAAACCCCAAGTTATAAATGCTAAGCCTCTGATCCCAGCCTTAACCCAAACCCTTTCTTTGTATTTTTAAAAGTTCATCTAATTTTTGTATTGTATTGGCAACCTTCAGTCTCGGAAGATTCTGGTATCGCGCTCTGAATGGTGGTTCTGGAACAGCGTCTAGTGTGGCTGAAAAGGCCGATTCGGGAGTGACAATCCCTTCCACACTGGGAGCAAGTGCAGTCTGTCCCTGGTCTGTCTCCCTGACTATGGGCCTTCCTTCTTTGCCTCAGTCTGTTGGCCAAGTGTCTCTTCAAACTGGGAAAGGCCATGCTGCACAGCCTGCCTCCAAGCGGGCCGCTCAGAGGCCAGGGTTTCCCACCTGTTGAGGTCCACTCCTAAGGCCTTCAGATCCCTCTTGCAGATGTCCTTGTATCGCAGCTGTGGTCTACCTGTAGGGCGCTTTCCTTGCACAAGTTCTCCATAGAGGAGATCCTTTGGGATCCGGCCATCATCCATTCTCACAACATGACCGAGCCAACGCAGGCGCCTCTGATTCAGCAGTGCATACATGCTAGGGATTCCAGCACGTTCCAAGACTGTGTTGTTTGGAACTTTGTCCTGC